>NW_027206612.1:2220000-2782500 GCF_024711535.1 Dipodomys merriami | reverse complement strand
ATAAGAGTCTCAGGGAGTTTCCTGCCCGGGCTGGCTTTGAACTGTGATCTTCAGATCTCAGCCTCCTGAGTAGCTTGGATTACAGCGTGAGCCATCAATGCCTGGTCCAAAATTCTTTATTTGGAATTTTCCTTTCTTGTCAGGGCATCTTTAACCTGCATTTCAAGAGAGGTTTTTTTGTTTTTTGTTTTTTGTTTTGCATAGCATCAGCTGTTCCCTCTTTCCCACTCATTCCCTCCCTCCCATCACTGCCATTGAGTTGCTTAGTTCATTTTGGTCAGTGTCCAGTGCAGCTGATGGGTCCTGCTGTTGTATGTTTTCCCCTGGTTCCCTCTAGTTCTGTGTCATCCTCCTGGTTCCCCTCCGGTGTGCACATATATACCATACATGTGATCAGCAGCATGGGGTTATTTAGTAGTGCTTTTAAACTTTGTTTCTTTTTTTTTTTTTTTGGGTCCAGTCGTGGGGCCTATACTCTGGGCCTGGGCCTGGGCGCTGTCCCTCAGCTCTTCAGCTCAAGGCTAGTGCTCTACCACTTGAGCCACAACGCCACTTCTGGCTTTTTTTTTTTTGCTTATGTGGTGCTGAGGAATCGAACCCAGGGCCTCAGGCATGCAAGGCAGGCGCTCTACCACTGAACCACCTTCCCAGCCCTAACCTTTGTTTCTTAAGTCTTGTTAATTTCGTCGTATCACCTTACGTTTTGGATTTAACATCCACTTACCAGGGAGACCATGTGCTGTTTGGCTCTTTGCTCTTGGCTTACCTTGCTCAACGTGATTTCTTCCAGCTCCATCCAAGAGAGTTTGCATGTTCCATCTCAGTATTCTCTTCTCTAAACCAAACCCTTTCAATCCTGTCAACAGCAGTCACGTGACTGGTCTGCAGTCGCTGCTCTCTGGTGTGTGGATGTCTGTGTGTCTGTGGCTCCACGATGCAAGCAGAGCTGGGGCTGGTGATGGGCTGGCGCATTCCTCCCACAGCGAGTTGTGCATCCAGGCGAAGGGGGAGGGCAGGGGCCTTGTACTCGTTCTTGGGCCATTGTATTTGTTCTCGGGGCCGTTGGAACAAATGACTGCAAATGTCTGCCTGTAGCAACTCCAGTTTATGATGCTATCATCCTGCTGGCCAGAAGTTTGACATGCTGTCATAGACCGGAGTTGGTTGGGAGGGCCAGCGTTCCTGTCCTGGGCTCTAGGCCTCTTCTGGCATGTAGAAATGCATCAGTGAAGCTCTCCTGTCACGTCCTCACACAGATGCACGTTTGGGGGTCTCCCTGTGGACGCCTGTGTTCTGTACCCATGATTCACGAATGTGCTGAGAGCGCTTGGTCTTTCTGTGACATGGCTCGATGTCTTTGACCCAGGTGCTCCATCAGCTGAGGCGCAACGTGGTGTGTGGGTTTCGTGCTTTGGTTCCCACGCCGTTCCCACGGCTGCACCTTCGGGTCTCATTGGATGTCTGCTCTGACTTCCTGTGGCTGTGTCACCCGAGTGGAGAACACATGCATACAGATGCACAGAGACACACACAGCCAGCTGAGTGACAGTGTTAATACAGCCCACCATGTCTCCAGCCATAGAAGGCAGCAGTGTTCTAGAAACTGCTTTCATAGTTAGGACAAAAGAAAACAAAGGAAATACCTTGAAAAATTTGAAAGCAGAAACATAGCAAGTGGCAGAAGGTCCCGAGGTTAGATGCTGCTCGGCTAGGGGGAGGGAGGGAGGCAGGGTTTCCTTTCAGTTATAACCACAGGTCACCGGCTCACAGCCCTGGGGACCAGGGGCTTCACTTGGATCGTGCTGTGTTTCAGAGATTATTGCCAGGGACATTTAAAAAATGTCCACACGGCTTTCATTTTTATTTAGATTCATAGCAAGACTGAGCAGAAAGTATGGAGAGTTCACAGGGACCTCTGCACCCCAGGGAAGAGTTCACAGAGATTCCTCCACTCCAGGGCAGCAGAGCCTACCCCACAGCTCACACCCCTCACCAAAACCGGCGTTGGTTACGATCGATGAACTCGCTAGACACATCATCAGCCCAAACCTCTGGTTCACGCTGCGCCTTGTCCTGGGCATTCTGTGGGTTGTGGCGAATGTGTCATGAGATGAACCCATTGTCTGCCTGCCCCGTGTCGTGGTGCATGGCTAGCCGAGCCTCCCTCCTCCACCTGCTCGTCCCTCCTCTAGCTCCTGGCGGCCACACCTTTCACTGTGGGTAATGCTTGCCTTTTCTAGGATGTTCTTTCTGGTCTTGTTGGCCTCTCTTGTAAAGTCTGCTGTCTCTGGAAGATACTCAGGGGCTCTTCTCCAGCACTCTTCCACTGTACTTCACACCAGTGTCTTTGCCTGCTCAGGCTTAGTGTCAGGAAGCGCAGAGGTCACCTGGAAGGGTTATTCGCTCAACCTCCTTACACGTGTAGACAGAGGCTGGCATCATCGGAGCCCGCTGGGCTTTCACCAAGATCTGTTGTCGGAGTGAAGTCTCTGTGATTCCTGTTCTAGTGACACATGTGAAAGGAGTGAGCACTGGCAGAGAAAGGAGGGTAGACACCAACAGGGTGTGAAGAGCACGGACACAGTGAAGTCTGCCAGGGACCATAACATACACAAGAAGAGCTTGAGGGGAGAGGAGCAGACGTGGGCTGGGCACACACTGGTGACGTGGGCTGGGCACACACTGAGTGGTGACGTGGGCTGGCACACACTGGTGACGTGGGCTGGGCACACACTGGTGACGTGGGCTGGGCACACACTGGTGACGTGGGCTGGGCACACACTGAGTGGTGGGTACTAGGGCAACTCCTTGTTTCCCTTCCTTCCTGTGCCCCTGTGAGGCTCAAGCCTGGGTTGGGCATGATCAAGCACAGGTGCACTGAAAATATCCTATAAAATACTTCCATGCCATGTATAAGGTGTGTTGAAAGACAAATGAATTTTATATTTTGACTTGGGTCCTGTTTTCAAGATACCTCATTATGTACACGCCGACATTCCAAGATGTACAAGCAGTTAAAATCGGAAAGAGGTGGTCCGTTTTGAATGAAGGAGTCCACCTGTACTTGACTTTCTGGTTGGTGAAAGGAGGTTATTGTGAACTATCTATTCAGAGACGGAGTTCTAGTCCCGTTCACTCTTACACAAGGGTGACTTCAGACTGGAGATCACTAGCCCTTATCTGAGTCTCACATTTTCATGCTCTAAAAAGGAAGGATGAGATCACTCCAATCCTTGGAAAAAACCCTCAGAAACTCCTTCAGTGGAGGAATCTGACTTCTGTTTACATACACATCCAGTTTAGTATCACCAGAGGTAAAATTAATGTCAGTGTAACATAATCTACCCTAGGCACTTTGTTCCTGTGATATTGTGTCCAGTGTCCACAATTTCATCTCTTCAAGAGAAAATATCAGCTACTACAAAATTAAGGAGTAATCCACAAAATGCCCAGTCAGTACTCAGTGAACATGCCCAGGTCATGGAAAAGAAGGGAAGGCTAAAGTTGTCATGCTTGAAGAGGTCTAGGAGACACATTGGCTACATAGGAAATGCTGTCTTTGACTGGATCCTGGACAGAAAAAGACATGAGTGAGGAATCTGGTGAGACGTTAATAGAAGCTGTGGGCAGAGTTGTACAGGTATGGATCTCCATTCCCAGGGACGCGCCATGGTTGGGTAAGTGTCAGCATCGGAGGCTGGGCAACTGGTCTACCAGAGCTCTCCCACTCCCACACCCCTGGAGACGCTTGGAGGAGGAACAGTGTGTGTGTGGAGGAGAGGGTGCTGTTGGAGGTGGGTGAGGACGGAGGACGGTGGGCTGGAGGTCTGCAGATAACTCAGAGCTTCTAGGAGGTGGTGGGGCTTGGGTGGGGCAGGAGAGAATGGAGAGTATAAGGTCCAGTCCCTTCTGCCAGGCCTGTTGGGAGAGCGTGGGGGAGGAAGCAGCCAGCACTTGGAAGGGTTACGGGTGAGGTGCTCACAGTGAGGACTTGGTGAGTCTTTCTGCAGGGTACTTTCAAATGTGTTTTAGAAATCTGAAAAACAGACTTCCCCTTTGAGTAAGAAACCCCCATCTGCAAGTTTATCCTAAGGCCATAAAATTAGGAATATTTATTCCCTGGTGTTGGGCTTAATTTTGGTCACAATTTGTATCAAACTCATGATTCTTAATTATTTCCACCTTTGGCCTTATCTTCTCATGTTTTTATGGTGGATTTTTTTTTTTTGAGACAGGCTCTAATTATGTAGTCGTTCCTGGCCTAGAACTCACAGTATGAATCCCTCAAACTGGAACTCACCCTTTGAATTCCTCAAACTTTGACTTTCCTCCCATTGCCTCTTTTATTTTTTTGTCGGTCATGGGGCTTGAACTCTGGGCCTAGGTGCTGTTCATCTGCTCTTCAGCTCTAGGCTAGTGCTCTACCATTTGAGCCACTGTGCCACTTCTGATTTTCTGAGTGGTTTCTTGGAGATAAGAGTCTCACGAACTTTCCTGCCCGGGCTGGCTTTGAACTGTGCTCCTCAGATCTCAGCCTCCTGAGTAGCTAGGATGACAGGAGTGAGCCACCGGTGCCCGGCTCTCCCATTGCCTCTCAGAAGTGTGCAGTTATAATGAATGCGCACTTCTGTAATGAATGTTTATGCACTCGCAGTACTGAGGATTGAACTAAAGGCCCCAAGCCTTGAGCCATTCCCTCAGCCCTTTAGCCTTGTTTTTCAGAAAGGGCCTTGTGCTCTAGCCGGGCTGGCTTCAGACTGTGATCTTCTCGCTCTGCCTCTGTAGTGGCTGAGATGACAGAATATGATGAACCTCTTTGAGTACAGAAAGTGCCAGTGCTGTAAGAACAAAGCCCATCTATAGGGCTGCGGGGGAGCTGTTAGGTGGAGCTTACTCCAGCCCTCAGATGATCAAGAAGACCCTCCACATCCACCTCAGTGAGTGAGAGCTACATTCTGATCCAGCTGTCCTCAACCGTCACTGCTGATGTGTTTATGGCTCACAGAGAAGTCAGTGCCTAGGTGATAGCTGCCAGTGGCTGCTGGCCTTTGCCTGAAATTTGAGGTACTCAGGAGGCTGAGATCTAAGGACTCTGCTTTGAAGCCAGCCTGGGCAGAAATGTTCATGAGACTCTTATCTTGAAGATAAGAGAATTGAAGAATTAATGATCAAAAAGCCGGAAATAGAGCTGTGCCTCAAATGGTAGAGTGCTAGCCTTGAGCAAAAGAGCTCAGGAACGGTGTCCATGTTGAGTTCAAACCGCGGACTGGTACACACACACACACACACACACACACACACACACACACACACACACACACACTCACACTCAAATACTATTTAACTTTGGGCTTCATATACTAATTATACTTAAATTTAACCCAAAACATTGGATTCATTTTTACAAGCCTGGCCTTGTCACCTGCAGCCCTGGGTGTGCAGCCCTGGGTGTACTGACAGTCACAGAGGTTGGTGCAGAGGAGAAGCAGGCTTGAAGCAAGTGTCGCACACATTGCTTGTGCTGTTTGAACCACATCAGCTCTACTCAGGGAAATGCTTCTGTCTGTGGACGCAGCGTGAAGCTGCCCTCATGGTCCAGCTGTGGGGCTCTGGCTAGCTCCTGCTGGCCTCTGATCTCACGTGATTATAATGAAGACCGGACTTCTTTCCAGATTCTTAGTTCTTGTTATTTTCTTTCTCTGCTTGAGTTTTCAGATGCCCGGGCTGCTGCTGGCAGTTTAATGTCTGTAATCATCTCTCCTCGCATCCTCTTGACTCCTTTCAGTGACTGTCAGCTGCTGAGCTGCTCACCCACGTCTTCTCTTCTCATTTGACAGAACGTCAGGACCTCAGGAGCAGCTTCCATCTGGTTGTTATGTGTTTCTTGAGTTCGGCAGACCTGAAGGGCCTCTTAGCAAGAGCATTTCTGTGTTAACGGTGCCGACGGCAACTCTGACGTGCAGACGCGCTTGTGTAGAATAGAGCCAACATCTCCAGCTGGCTGGCGATGGAGCAGAGACTCCTGTAATCTTTGCAATACCTGAAATCAGAGCATGGTCTTTGGGTGGACGGTACATAAAGCAGATCTGCAGAAAAGCTGAATTGCACTTATTTTACACTTGTCTCTTGCAAGTGTTGGTGTGTGGGATGTATCTCTAGTTTTTGAGGGATTACTCTTTTTATTGCTGCTGACACGTGAGGTGGGTTTCCAGAGGCAGCCGTTCTGTGAGCTGAGCAGGGTTCTCCTTGTTGGGAGCTGGCCCCTCCCCCACGCCATCTCGTGTGCCTGCCTTGATGTCCTTCCGCTCAGTGCTCCCTCCCTTCCTCCCTCCTTGGGGAGGACACGTCGGAAGACCCACGTTTCCAGTGGCTCTGAGATCTCAGAAAGTCCAGGAATGACGGCATAAATTTCTGCATATTGAGAGCGAGACTTTTTATTTTTTTAATTATTTTTTTTAATTTAAATTTTTATTTTTTGTGAACATACTGTACAGAGGGGTTACAATTACATGGGCAGGATAATGCGTACATTTCTTATCAAGCATTGCAGCCTCCTCCTTTGTTTACCCTTCACATCCCTTCCCAGCCTCCCCCCTAGCCCCCCGACCCAATCCTCCCCCCCACCACCAAAGTTGTAAAGTTCGTTTTCGACATGACAACTTGTACTTTTCATTGTTGCAACGGGTCCACCTGTATCCTTAAACGACTTGTTTTTCCCCATCTCCTCCACAAATTATACCGACATCAAGTATAGTGAAAGCGGGGGTGCGAGACTGTTTTTAATAGACTTGGAATAACTGGCCCCAAGTTCTGTCTAGCCAGTTATCATTCCAAACACTCTTTTTATTGTGAACATACTGCACAGAGGGGTTACAGTTACACGAGCAAGGTAATGAGTCCATTTCTTATCCAGCATTGTTCTTTTGTTTTTCCCCAACCATCCCGTCTTGCCCATCTCCAAAAATTCTCTAAGTCATAGATCTTATAGTGAAATCTCACCAGGAGTGAGTTCTTTGATTACCTACTGATGTCTTTTTCTTATTTTTAATTTTAGCCTCTCTCCCGAACCTCAACGAGAATAAGAAAGTGGTTTCACTTCCTGGTAAGAGAATGTCTTGCTGATGATGATTTGGGGGTCTCAGTCATGACAGAGGCAGGCATCTGCTCTGGGGGGCTGTGCGTGACCCCACTGGGCATCTTCGGGGGTCTTCCCTGCCCTTGAGAGCAACCGTGGGCTCTGTTCGCACCAAGAGGGTTATTTTGTTTTGAATGAGCGACACTCTCACAGCTCGCGTTCAGCCCTCAAAACCATCTTTGGTATGGCCGTTTTAGGATATCTGAAAGATGTATGTTTTGACGTACCATTTGTACCTCTATCTGGCACGTCTGTCAGTCACACATTTATTTTGTTACCTAACCATGACAATATGCTGTAAAAAAGGAGGAAAAGTAAAGGTCAAAAAGCACAGGTTTCAGACAGGAGACCTTGGGCAGATGTGGGGTCCTGAGGTTCTGCAGACAGCAGTCATAGCCATGTGGGAGCTGGGAGGATGGTGGTGGGAGCCGGGGGGATGGTGGTGGGAGCCGGGGGGACGGTGGTGGGAGCCGGGGGGACGGTGGTGGGAGCCGGGGGGACGGTGGTGGGAGCCGGGGGGATGGTGGTGGGAGCCGGGGGGATGGTGGTGGGAGCTAGTTGGATGGTGAATTGAGTTCTGAAAGGAGACATATAGAACACCTCATGCCAGAAATAACCCATTGATGATTGTGCTTAAGCAGCAACTCGGGTCTTTTTGGAGATGCGTTTAATATATACTCATGTAGCACAAGTGTTATGGTAAGTTGCTAGCCTCTGAAATTAGGTATATTAGTATACTATTTATATGAACATGTCTTTCTATCTGATTTTGTCCTTCCTTTGGGAGTTTGGGCATGGTCCGTGTGTGGGGAGCCAGGCATCTCTGTCTCACTCTAGCATGACTCCTCTGTTCTTCAGACATTCCCTGAGCTCATTCACGTGCCAATTAAGTGCTTAGAAAACAAGACAAGTAGGGCGTACTCCTGCCCTCGGGGGCTCAGCCTGCTGGGGAGACACACCCCTCCCTGCACACACCGTGACACACCCCTCCCTGCACACACTGAGACACACCCCTCCCTGCACACACTGAGACACACCCCTCCCTGCACACACCGTGACACACCCCTCCCTGCACACACCGAGACACACCCCTCCCTGCACACACCGTGACACACCCCTCCCTGCACACACTGAGACACACCCCTCCCTGCACACACTGAGACACACCCCTCCCTGCACACACCGAGACACACCCCTCCCTGCACACACCGTGACACACCCCTCCCTGCACACACTGAGACACACCCCTCCCTGCACACACTGAGACACACCCCTCCCTGCACACACTGAGACACACCCCTCCCTGCACACACTGAGACACACCCCTCCCTGCACACGCTGAGACACACCCCTCCCTGCACACACTGTGAGACACACCCCTCCCTGCACACACCGAGACACACCCCTCCCTGCACACACCGTGACACACCCCTCCCTGCACACACTGAGACACACCCCTCCCTGCATACACCGTGAGACACCCTCCGTGCACACACCATGAGACAGCGTCCCCAGGGAGCCTGCAGAGAGCCACAGCCAGGCTCGACTCCCCGGGGTGCGGGAGAGCGCAGCGTCCGCCCGGAGCGCTTGGGGCTGCCCATCCCACGCAGCACAGAATCCTGTGTTACTAGCTTTAGTCTTTATTTTTCCTCCATAGCACCCCATTGTTTACTACTGAAGCTTAATGTGACAAAAGCCATTCTGTGTGTGTGAGCAGGTTTTCACATTGGGTTGGACTGTGTTCAATCCAGAAAGTCAGATATGGTCAGTTGTAGAGGACTACAAGGAGTCCCAGGGACAGACTCCTGGGCCAAGGAGAAGCTGTAGGGAGGGAGCACCCGTTATGATGGAGGGCTGTGGTTATGAGGGAGGGCTGTTCTGAGGGAAGGCTGTTCTGAGGGAAGGCTGTTCTGAGGGAGGGCTGTTCTGAGGGAGGGCTGCTGTTGTGAGGGAGGGCTGTTCTGAGGGAAGGCTGTTCTGAGGGAGGGCTGTTCTGAGGGAGGGCTGTTGTTCTGAGGGAGGGCTGTTCTGAGGGAGGGCTGCTGTTGTGAGGGAAGGTTGTTCTGAGGGAGGATCATCTTTTTGGTTGTTGGCTGTGGAGTTTGAATTCAAGGTCTGAGCACTGTCTCTAGCACTCTACCACCTTGAGCCACAGCCCTACTTCCGGTTTTCTGCTGGTTAGTTGGAGAGCCTCATAGGCCTTCCTTCCCCAGGCTGGCTTTGAACTGTGATCCTCAGATCTCAGCCTCCTGAGTGGATAGGATTACACATGTGCGTCTTGGGTGCCAGGCAGAGAGGGTCTTCTTGATGAGGAGGGTGTGGTTGTGAGCAGAGTCTCTTTATGAGGGAGAGTCGTGGTAAAGGCTGGGCAGTGGCACAGAGGAAGGGATGTGGGCAGGACTGAAGAAAGATGGGATTCTGGAGAGGAACCACGGGCGCAGGGGTCTGTGAGGGAGCACAGGCCTGTCGGCAGGTGGAAATGGAGACGGGATTCAGCTCTCGGGTCCTCTGTGTTAGTGACAGTGGGTAAGAATACCAACCCACGAGTGGGGACAGTGGCTGAAGCCCCAAATCCTAGCTACCTGGGAGGCAGATATTGGGAAGTCTCCCCAAGTTTGGGGCTAGCCTGGGTGTGAAATGAGAGGGTCCATCTCTACCAATGGCTGAGTGTGGCGGTGTGCATTTGCCACCTCCAGCAGCACAGAGAAGCACAAGCAGGAGCTGCAGCCCGGGCTGGTAGAGATCTTACCTCAAAAATAACCAAGGCAAAAAGGGGCCAGAGTCCAGGTTCCAGTGATGGTGCCTGCCCCGCCAGCATGAGGCTTGATGTGACACCGACTCAATAGCTCCACACAGCAGACGCTTCCTCACAATCACAGAAAGCCCTCCGTGTGCTGGTGGCTCTCCTGCACATGGCGGCCCAGGGACCACCGCCTTTTTCAACAGCTGAGATGGAGCTTATTGCAAAAGGGGAAAGAGAGACATAGGAAGTCGTACCAGACCCAGAACCCTCTCAGCCCCGAGGGGCCACCCTGGCATCACCCCATTTGTCTCGAGAAGACGCCGTAGCTGGGAAGGAGGTCTCGGGCAGCTCTCCCAAGGTGTGATAGCCCATCAGCCCTGGTGGCCAGCTCTAGTTTGTCAGGTGAAGGATTTGGCTTTTCATTCTGTAGGCAGTCTTCAAGCAGGGGGATGGTATGATTAAGTTTGTTTTAAAAAATTGCTTACTAACAAGGGAGAATGGGAAAGGTAAATCTCTGATTTAGTATTTCCTTCATCAGACAATGAGGCCTGGACCAGGCAGATGGCTAGGAAGGAGCTGACAGATTTCTTGAATGTGTTTTCTTTGGTTTTGTTTTTATCAGTTGTGGAGCCTGAACTCTGGGCCTGGGCGCTGTCCCTCAGCTCTTCAGCTCAAGGCTAGCGCTCTACCACTTGAGCCACAGCACCACTTCCAGCCCTTTCTACTTATGTGGTGCTGAGGTATCGAACCCAGGGCCTCCTGCATGCAGGGCAAGCGCTCTACCACTGAGCCACCTTCCCAGCTCAGGAGCTAACAGATGTCTGGAAATAGACAGGATGGTCCAGCCTGGGCATTTGTTGGATATGCCTTGTGTTTTCTGGTTTGGGGTCTGCTGTTGAAGATTTTGGTGGAAGACACATGCTGAATTTTATCTGTATCATCTGAATTACCAGATTTCTCTCAAGCTCTGTGAGGTTTCTTGCTGAAGATGCTTTTTCCTGTGTTTTTGTGGTGAAGGGTTCAGTTTTCAGGACTGTCCTCTGATTTCCCCTGCCCAATGGCACTCACGCCTCCCTGGAGCGGGGAGACTACCGGGGCTGGTGTGAGAGGCACACATGACTATGAGGTCTGATGTCTACTTTCTATGCACTGGTGGCTCACGCCTGTCATCCTAGCTACTCAGGAGGCAGAGATCTGAGGATCGTGATTCAAAGCCAGCCTGGCAGGAAAGTCTGTGAGACTCTTATCTCCAATGAGCCACCAGAAAACTGGAAATGGAGCTGTGGCTCAAGTGGTAGAGCACTCGCCTTGAGCTGAAGAGCTCAGGGACAGTGCCCAGGCCCAGAGTTCAGGCCCCACAACCGACAAAACAAAACATGGCCTCCTCCCCCATGCACTGCTGTCTCTTCTGGGCCACCTGTTTTTCTTTCTTTCTTTCTTTCTTCCTTCCTTCCTTTCTTTTTCTTTCATGAAGGTGCCCCTCCAACTCACTGATTCATGCAAGAGCAGATCATCTTTCCACTGTGGCTTCTCAGATTTTAAATTAATCGTGGCTTGTCTCCTCATAGCTATGATCTGGCAGCACAGCGCTCATTCCTGTTTCTCTCAGACGTGTCTATTCTATTGCATCCTACCCTACCCTACTCCACTCTATCCTATGCATTTCCTGCTTGGTGACATGGAGTCAAGTGATGTTAAGCTCAAAAGGACATTGCAATACAATACCTGTACTACATATGTATAATATGTTATTATAGCTTATTATATATATCTATGTATAATAGCGTGAAAATTATTTAACAAATATCGTCACAAGCACCACAAAATCCTTGATGTGGTAGCCACATTTGTCTTTTTGTTTATTTCAATGGCTATTATGTTTATTGGTGATTTTGTTTTATTTTGTTTTACTGGAAACAAGAAAAGGAACAACATGACATTGTAGAGGAAGAAACCACAGCCCCACTGCCTGAATCCCCAGTTAAAACAGAAGATCACAGTCACCCAGCCATGGCGCCTCACTCCCAGGACAAATCATCCCAGATACAGGAAGAACAAACACCCAGTCCAGACTCCTCCCTTGGACAGACATCGCCGGAACAGCCTTTGCAAGATGAGACACCTGAGCCCCGAGGTTCTCTTGGTCAGTCTTCTCTTAGACAGCCTTCCCCGGAGGAGACCCCGGAGGAACCAGTGTCCCCTGAAGAGCTATCCCTGAGACAGACTTTGTAAGAACCGATGCTTGAACAGTTAGAATGCCCCGCACGGTCACGCGGGGCAGCCTCCCGGGAAGAGACACCTCCCTGATCAATAAGAATCCCACGCGCTGTCTCCCTCGGGACAGCCCCTTTAGAAAGAGAAGATTCAGAGGCAGCAAATGAGCGGAGTGCCATGGTGAGCAAATATCAGCCGTGCTCTGACGCTGGGAAGGTCGCGAGGCACACGGAAACAAAACGAGACGTTTCTTTCGTATTTATGCTGAGGTATGCAAGTAGAATGTGGAAACCGTGAATTCCCTATTTTGATGTCCAGATTTAAAGTGAAAAAAGTACAAAATTACATTTGTGTGGCATGTCTCCCTCTGTTTCCTGCTGGCCGACCTGGAAGGGGCGGGCGTGGCTGGGCGTGGCTGCTACCTGGACACCCGGCACGGGCCTGCCCTTCTTTGCCCCTCAGCCCGTTCCCGGCACCTCTCAGGACTCAGCCGTCCTGCGAATGGCCGTGTCCTTTTAGCTATCTGCAATGCAGTTTTCCTACTCAAAAATGAATTAAAGCATCTTATAGCAATGATATGTGTATGTATATATGCTCAGAACACATGCACATCATATTTTTATGTGTTTGCACGTGTTTGGAGTGTGTGTCAGGAACGGGCAGTAGCCTCTGGAGGAATCGTGAGTTTTTAGTGCTTAGGAGAATGGACTCTCAATTCAGACTTGAATAGTTTGGCCTCTCTGTTCATTGCGTGAGTGGGCTGCTGTTTCTCCATTTATTCCAGAGATTGGGGCTGAGAATAATGCGTGACTTGTTGGCCATGGGGGTAATCACTTGTTGTAATTACTAGACCCATAGAAGATACCAGAAAAATGCTGGGTACTACCATGACTTCATGGTAGTAACACAAGTAAGGTGAGATGATTCTACCCATAGGCTGTGCTGAGGTGATTGTTTGATTCCTTAGATAACTGAGCTTCTCAACTGTAGAGCAAACCCAGGAATGGAACCTTTAGGATTGTCAACGTCTGCTCAAAGACCACGTGAGCGGTCCCTCAGTGAATGGGTTGTGTAATGGCCGTGGCCGATGGAGCTGGCCGTGGCCAGCCGACGGTGTTGGCCGACGGTGGCACCTCTACCCACGGAGGGATGTGCAGTCTCTGGAACCCTCCTCCACATCCTCCTCAGCTTGTTCAGCTCCTCAGTCGTTTCTTGCACAGCCTGTCTTCTGTGGGATGGCGCCATTCAAGGAACTTGAGAATGACGTCTCCTGCTGTCTTTGTGCTTAGCCCTGTGCTGCTGTCCAGGGCTCCCGTGCTGAGGCCAGCGCCCCACGGCAAGGGGCCGGGTGTCTGGCCTCCAGCCCTTGCTGACAGTGTGACCGCAGGCTTTCCTTCTCTCGCCTGCTAGTTGTGATCCACAACTAGCAGGGGGGGGGGTGGGGAAAGGAGGTGAAAGCAGTTTGAGTCTATAAGAGCTCACCCCATGGTCTGTTAGCAGCCTGCCCCACCCCCCCCAGGACCTGTAGTTTGTAGGCATTAGGCACTGGGCTTCCACTCTTTCCTGTTTTTTTTTTTGTTTGTTTTTTTTGTCGGTCATGGGGTCTGCACTCTGGGCCCAGGCGCTGTTCCTCAGCTCTTCAGCTCAAGGTTAGCCCTCTGCCACTTGAGCCACAGCACCACTTCTGCCTTTTTCTGCTTATAGGGTGCTGAGGAATCGAACCCAGAGCCTCAGGCATGCAAGGCAAGCGCTCTACCACTGAGCCACCTTCCCAACCCCACTCTTTCCTGTTTTAAACGTAAAATATCAGGTCCATAATAATACTTAAAATGTTGTATAAATCAAACACTCAGAAATTAAACACTCGGATTATTTTTACTGGGGTAAAAATAGATTTTTTTTAATTTAAGGGATATAAATTTTTAAAAAATGAAGAAAGATTTCTTCTATTTTTTTTTTTTGTCGGTCATGGGGCTTGAACTCTGGGCCTGGGCTCTGTCCCTCAGCTCTTCAGCTCAAGGGGAGCGCTCTACCACTTGAGCTACAGCGCCACTTCCAGTTTTCTGGTGGTTTTATTGGAGATAGGAGTCTCACGGTCTCTCCTGCCCGGGCTGGCTTTGAACCTTGATCCTCAGATCTCAGCCTCCTGAGTAGCTAGGATTACAGGCGTGAGCCACCAGCGCCCGGCAAGATTGCTTCTAGATGATATGTGCTCTGGCGCTCAGGTTTAGGAGGCCTGGGTGTTAGGGGGGAGCTTAGAGGACTTCTCCAAGTATCATTCGGTATTATAAGGTGGACAAAGATACAAGTTCACATACTGAAGATGGGGGCATAGGAGGGGGAGACCAGGGTGAGATGGGGGAGACAGAGGAGTAGAGGACAGGGGTGAGGGGATGAAGTCAGAGGGGTGGGGGACTGTGGGGGACAGTGGGGTGAGAAGACAGAAAACTTAGCCCAGTGGATAGGGTGGCCCGCAGAGCGTGGCCGTGTGGCAGTGCGGCGCGGCCTGAGCTCTGCAGTGACCACTCATCTGATGCTGCTGAGCCCAGTTCTTACCTTGCTGCTCAGAATCCACACGCACACAAGGCCAGCTCCTGGGGGAACCAGAGGAAAATGTGGCCAAACAAAGCTCGGAGCATTTCCCTGTTGTCCGGCTCTTCTGTATCTTTCAGATGACCTGGGAGTGGACACCGTAAATGAACACAATCATGTTTTATCCACTGAAATAAAATTTCCTCCAGTCACAGGCTTTCTTCCACCCGCATGTGGACATTGAGCAGTGAGCACATCCTGTCTGGGTGGAACTAAAGTCGCACGGTGGTGTCTTCTCCAAACCTATGGACAGGGTCTGAGCAGGGGCCTTGCTCCTGCCCACCTCCTTGGTGACACTGATGTCAGTAAGCGTTTAAAAGAATAAAACATGGTTCTTCCACTGCACAGTGATATTCAGAAAGCAGAGGAATTTGCAACTGCCTGTGCCGGTTTCCCTTCACTGCTTTCCTTGGAAGGTAAATGAATAGTGTTCTTTAATTTAGATGTTGCTCCCCCAGTAGATATCTATAACCTCTGCTATAGGAAGTCAAGTTATAAAAACGTTTTACCCTTCCAAGTGATTCTCGGGAGTTAGCAGTGAGAAGGGCTACATGAATTATTCAATTATTTTTATGAAGACAAAAATAATGCTGGTGTCTTCCTTAAACCATAAACACAACTACCAAAGACATACATACATGCACACATAGATTCCAGTCTAAGTCTGAAACAGCAGTTTTTATTTGGCACATGTATTGTCCCGACCCGCCAACGAGGGCAGTGAACCTAAGCAAGAAGGAATGAAGGGACAAGAGACTCGAAGAATGACAGCAAGACAAGGGTTCTGATCAAGCTGCCAATTTTTATTTTTCACACAAGGGTATTTATATGCTTGGAATAAGGAAGCTTTTTCATTGGCCATTAAGGAAGCTTTTTCATTGGCTGAAGCAGCTGCAGGGCGCTTGCTTTGGGGCAAGGTGAAAAGGTGGTCGTTAGTAGCTGCAGGGTGTTTGCTTAGGGCGTGGTGAAAAGGTGGGATTCTGTAAACTCAGCCTCAAGATGTTCCAGTGAGATAGTTAAGCCTATTATGTTGAGAGACTCAACTTTTGGCTCCCAACAATGTATGTCTGTTTCTAAGTCAGCCTGTTC
The DNA here is from genome assembly GCF_024711535.1 of Dipodomys merriami. Classification (NCBI taxonomy): domain Eukaryota; kingdom Metazoa; phylum Chordata; class Mammalia; order Rodentia; family Heteromyidae; genus Dipodomys; species Dipodomys merriami. The sequence goes on along the minus strand of NW_027206612.1, from coordinate 2,766,727 downwards.
ATCTTTGGTCATGTGAAGGTTGTTTTCCAACCGCACATGTCCCTCTCACCTCTATTCTGTTTGAATTCTAGTCTCATTCAAGGAAGCTGTAGGCTATAAAGCCTTATATTTTGGTACAGAAAGGACAAGTACTATGCGCAAAGTTAAAATTTTATAGTTGTCTTAAATATGTTCACCCCTAAGATACTATTATTAAGGATGTAAATGTATTTATTGTTAGTAATTGTTGTTCAGTTATATCTATTGACAATAGACTTAATAGTTACAGCTTACATTTTTACTGTTTTTAAGAAAGTTTTAAAAGTTGGTTTAAATAATCAGTTTTAATTCCAAATGCCAACTGTCTAAATTGTTATAAAACTTACATTGCCTTTTGAAAATAGCCAGATTGTATGTGTTGCGAGATCCAGAATCTAAAGGATTCAAATAGTTTACAATTCCATGTTTGTAAACTCTTAAGTCCAACAGTGTTTTATAAAAAGTTTGAATGTGAGCTGCTTTCTTCTGCAAAGTAGTTTTCATTGTTGTAATTGTACAAGGCTGTTGTTTAATTCCCAAACTTCCATTGGTGATGCAGTAGCTCAAATGCAAGTTGACATTTTCTCCTTAAGCACACCCAGGTGACTTGAGGCCCCAAACACTTGAAAATGCTGGCAGGCACTTAGGAATCTTCTGGAAGTCTAAAATGTATGGAAACCTTTTTTTTAAACTTCCTTTTAACTTACTTTCTCTCTATTTCTCCCTTTCTGTTTGTAGGAATTGAATTGAGAGAGAGAGAGATCTCTTGGCTTTATTTTCCTAAAGTAAGACACAGTCATAGATTTCATGACAGAAATCTCACAGTTTCCATGGTTTTAATGAAGTATACAGTGAGACCAGCAACTGAAAGTAAAAAAGGGTTATGAGATTGTGTGTGTGTGTGTGTGTGTGTGTGTTGGTCGTGGGGCTTGAACTCTGGGTCTGGGCATTGTCTCTCAGCTCTTCAGTTCAAGGCGAGCATTCTACCACTTGAACCACAGCGCCACTTCTGTTTTTCTGAATGATTTACTGGAGATAGGAGTCTCATGGAGTTTCCTGCCTGGGCTGGCTTTGAACCATAATTCTCAGATCTCAGCTTCCTGAGTAGCTAGGATTACAGGCATGAGCCACTAGCATCTGGCTTAGGTTATAAGAAATTTTAAGAGAAGGCTAAAGGTAAAAATGGGCAGTAGTGAGAACTAGTTTAAAGGATGTTGAGAGTTGGAAGGGCAGTGCTAGGGAAGTAAGGGTGGTGAGTAGGTCCATTAGGTGGAAGGCAAAAGAGTTTGTTATTTTAGAGAGTCACTTAAGGAGATATCAAGGGGAAGATGTGATATCCTCAGACCCCAGGAACCATTTCAATCATGGAAGCTGGGCAAATAGTTATACAATTACCTTAAAAATTTCTGTCACATCACATGATTATCGCTACAGATGCAGAAAAGGCCTTTGATAAAATTCAACATTCATTCATGCTAAAAGCTCTGGAGAAAATAGGAATAGAAGGAACATTTCTAAAAACAATAAAAGCCATTTATGACAGACCAATAGCCAATATTATACTTAATGGGGAAAAGCTACAACCAATTCTCCTAAAATCAGGAACAAGGCAAGGATGCCCACTGTTTCCACTCCTCTTCAATATAGTCCTGGAACCCTTAGCCAGGGCAATAAGGCAAGAAAAAGACATTAAAGGGATCCGCATAAGGAAAGAAGAAGTTAAACTATCCCTTTTTGCAGACGACATGATACTATACCTTCACAATCCCAAAAACTCCATCCCCAAACTCTTAGAAATCATAAATCACTTCGGCAAAATAGCAGGATACAAAATAAACCCACAAAAATCAGTTGCCTTCCTGTACACTGACAATGTACAAGAAGAGAGGGAAATAAAGGGAGCAACCCCATTCACAATAACCTCCCCAAAAATAAAATATTTAGGAATTAACCTAACCAAAGATGTAAAAGAACTATTTAATGAAAACTATAAAAAGTTAAAGAAAGAAATTGCAGAAGACACTAGGAAATGGAAAGACCTCCCATGCTCCTTGATAGGCTGACTTAATATAGTAAAGATGGTAATACTTCCAAAACTAATATACAAATTCAATGCAATTCCTATTAAAATCCCAATGACATACATCACTGAAATACAGAAAACAGTCCAAAAATTCATATGGAACAACAAAAGACCTAGAATAGCCAAAACAATTCTAGGGAATAAAGACAATATGGGAGGGCTATCCATGCCGAACTTCAAACTCTACTACAGAGCTATAATAACAAAGACAACATGGTACTGGCACAAAAACAGACCCGAAGACCAATGGAACAGAATAGAAGATCCAGAAATAAATCCACAGGCCTACAGCCAGCTGATATTCAACAAAGGAGCCAAAGACATACAATGGAAGAAACACAGCCTCTTCAACCGCTGGTGCTGGGAAAACTGGGTGGCCACATGCAGAAAACTAAAAGTGGACCCCAGCCTATCACCATGCACCAACAGCAACTCAAAATGGATTAAAGACTTAACATTAAACATGAATCTCTGAAACTACTGCAGGACAGAGTAGGAGAGACACTTGAACTAATAGGCACAGGAAGGAACTTCCTGAACAGAGTCCCAGGGTCACAACAAGTTGGAGAGAGACTCGACAAATGGGACTACCTTAAAATAAAAAGCTTCTGCACAGCTAAATCTATTGCTACTAAGCTAGAAAGACAACCAACTAATTGGGAAAAATATTTACCAGCAATATATCAGACAAGGGGTTAACATCCTGTATATACAGGGAACTCAAGAAATGAATCCCTCCCAAACCTAACAAACCAATTACTAAATGGGCAAGGTAACTAAAGAGGGACTTCTCAAATGAAGAAATAAAAATGGCAAAGAAACACATGAGGAAATGTTCATCATCCCTGGTGGTGAAGGAAATGCAAATAAAGACAACCCTGAGATACCACCTTACCCCAGTCAGAATGTCCCACATCCACAAATCAGCCAACGACAAATGCTGGAGGGGATGTGGAGAAAGAGGAACCCTATTACACTGCTGGTGGGAATGTACACTTATACAACCACTTTGGAAAGCAGTCTGGAGGGTCCTTAGAAAGCTAAAGATTGACCTTCCTTACGACCCAGTCATACCACTTCTAGGCATCTACCCTGAACAACAGGAACCAATATACAAGGACATGTGCACCTCCATGTTTATTGCAGCACTGTTCACAATAGCTAGGATATGGAAACAACCCAGATGCCCCACCACAGATGAATGGATCCAAAAATTGTGGCATCTATACACAATGGAATATTATGCAGCCATTAGAAATGATAAAATAATGGCATTTGCAGGGAAATGGATGGAGCTAGAAGGAATCATGTTGAGCGAGGTAAGCCAAGAACGAAGAGACAAACGGTACATGGTCTCCCTGATAAGTGGATTCTAAATCCAAAATGTTAGGTGATACGACAAAACTAACAGGACTTAAGAAACAAAGAACTCCCACTCATCTGGTCGAACCACTACTAAATATCCCCATGCTGCTGATCACATGTGTGGTGTATAACATGTGAACACCGTTATATGTTATAGACTGTGATAGACAATTTGCTCCAGGAAAGTTAGAATGAACTTGTGACTTTAAATGAGCATCATTATTCCACAATACTGTGAAATTCCAGAAATTATGTAATCACTTAATCACAATCAAAAAAAAAAAAAAGAACCTGGGGGTAGGTAGGGAGGGAGGGGATGGTAGGGGGAAAACAATGGAGGGGGTAACAATGTTCAAGAGGAAGTGTACTCATTACCTCACTCATGTAACTGTAACCCTCTGTATAGTATCTTTACAAAAAAAAAAAAAAGCTCATTAGGCTCCCCGCCCCCCCAAAAATAATTTCTGTCACACTGGAAGGAATGCCTGGGACAAAAGAAATACAACCTCAGAAGAGAGACACAGTTCAAAGGAAGAAGATGGAATTATCCCTCTCAAAGGAGCAGGAATCTGGGAGGATGTCCTCTGTGGCTGGAGATTGATTGGGGAATGAGTGCCATTGGACGCACAGTGCATCAAGCACTATCCATGAAGCAAAGGTGAAGCAATGCCGTAGGTAAGAAACTAGATTTAGCATCTGGCCCTGGAAAATATGCAGAGTAATGGATACAATTAACTCTCCAAGGGAGTGTGCCGGCTGTTAAGAGGCAGGCAGGGTAGTAGGGAATTAAGCCAGATCTGGGTGAAATGGAGGATAGGGTAAGCAAGTATTTTCTGGGTGGAATTATGTAACATAGAATCAAGAAGGCACACAATCTGTTTGCATCATAGAAAAAACTGTTTGAGGAATATCAGAAAATAAATATTTGAATCACAAAAAAGTAAAACAAAGTAGGGCATGCTGACCAGAAGCCAAAGACACCTGAGGAGGTGAGCAGGGAGGAGCTGAGATCCCTGGAGGCACAAAGCATGCTCAGCGCTGGAAAAGCACATCGCAGGCTGGGTGGCACTGTGGTCTGAGAGAGATGAACGATTCTTTATGGTTCTTGTCTCTTTCAGCATTTGCTCTTTCTGTGTCAGCAGTGCCTTTTTTTCCTCTTTGTTTTGGTTGGTTGTGGGGCGTGAACTCGGGGCCTGCACGCTGTCCCTGCACTCTTAACGCTCAAGGCTAGCACCCACTACTTTGAGTCAAAGCACCACGTCCTCAGATCTCAGCCTCCTGAGTAGCTAGGATTGCAGGCGTGAGTTACCCGGGCCTGGCTGCGATGACTGTTTTGTGTTTGCTGGCTCACAAGGGGGGGTTGGGAAGGTGGCTCAATGGTAGAGTGCTTGCCTTATATTCATGAGACCCTGGGTTTGATTCCTCAGCACTACATAAGCAGAAAAAGCCAGAAGTAGTGCTGTGGCTCAAGTGGTAGAGCACTAGCCTTGAGCTGAAGAGCTAAGGGACAGCACCTGGCCCACAGTTCAAGCCCAGGACTGGCAAAAGAAAACAAAAGGAAAAGGTAGATTGCAAAGTAATTCTACTCAATAGGTGACAACTATTCATGTATGTTTTTTATTATAAACATAAAAGCTATGTAAACACATAGAGGTTTAAAGTCCAACCAAGAACACTAAGACTTTGTTAAACACCATATTCTGAGACAGGAAGAACACTACACTAGAAGGCAGAGGTCAAGTTTTCTTTTTATGAGGCGCAACTATATACCCCAGGCTGGCTTTGAACTTGCCACTCCTCTAGAATCGGCTCCCAGTGAATGTGAGTCCTGAGCTGCAGGCAGTGAGGCCATCTGGTATAAAGACTTGTCAGTGGAGCCGGGTGCCAGTGGCTCATGCCCATAATCCTAGCTACTCAGGAGGCTGAGATCTGAGGATCACAGTTCAAAGCCAGCCCGGGCAGGAAAGTCCATGAGGCTCTTATCTCCAATAAACCACTAGAAAACCAGAAGTGGCGCTGTGGCTCAAGCAGTAGAGCGCTGGGACTTCGGTTTCTCTTGGAGTTTCTGGTAGTTTATGGAAACTGGACCAGGACAAGTTAAGTGTGTTACAAAGCTTCGTGTTTGCACGGAAATCCAGTTATTTTCCTTGAATACTCATTGTGTTAGTTGTAACCCTTTAATTTCTAGAACCTTCAAGAAGATGACCCTTTTGCCACCGCCCTCTTGACCTTTATGGAGGCGTGGGCCTCGGTGGGCTGTACCCCACTGCCGCAGAAGAGCTTTCCTCGTGGAAGGTGATGGTTGAAGCTTGATGGGAGAATTTGGTGAACGCAGGTCTCCCAGGGCTGCCCGCCTGCGGCCACAGGCGTTACGTTCTCTCAGCTCAACAAGAACAAGAGCAGATCTCTAAGCTGTCGCTCCTGCCACCTGCCCCCCCCCCAAGCCTGGGAGTGCCATGTCACTCACTCCTCTCTCTCTCCTCTTTCTGTCTGTCTGTCTGTCTGTCTGTCTGTCTGTCTCTCTCTCTCAGATTCTCCACGCTAGTGCTGGAGAGAGGTGGGGGACGTGGTCTCTGCACTGCTGGGAAGGAGGGAAGGAAAAGCCTAAGCACTCTTCAGGGAGCCATGGTCAGGATGACCTTTCCAATGTCGACCTAGTAGTGAGAAGGGGCAATAAAGGCAATGTGAATGGGGGATGGAAAGGGCGGGGGGGGGTGCGGGGAGTAGGGAGATAAGGAAAGCTGGAGTCTGAATTAATTCTACCACACTCACACATCTGAAGTGTTCTACTAAAGAAAAGCTGTTTTCAAAACAGTTTTCATATGAATTGATGTAAAATATCTAGGCACATTAAAGCAAAAACATCATTTTCTCTAGCATTGATTATCTGGTCATAAAAGGAAAATAATTATTCTTGGTGCATGCTGTATGTTTTAACTGCATTCTAAACGTTATCTTAAGACCACATTCCTGGTATTTTTCTAAAAAATATAGACTTTAATGTACTCTTAATTATTTATATTTTTCATAAGATGTCCGGCAGTCTTCTTTAATATTTTGTGGTTCATACTTTTGATGACTTTGACATCTTCAATGGACTTTTCTCTAGGCAGTATTAGGTTTTTAATTGAGAAAACACTCTGTCTAGAGGCATTGAAGGACCTGGGGTATGCACAGCAATTTTAGCTAAATATAAAAAAGTCCTCAATTCTCTCTTAAAAAATAATGCAGCTGCAAACATGTGCTAGGTGTGCATTTTTATAATTAGCTTTGTGCTTGCAAACCCGGTGTCTTCCACTGACCGTTTCCAAGGCAAGCCTCATCTAAAACATTTCCATGGATTAAAATTTTATGAATTTCATGTGGTTAAAAAGTCGTCATAGACTCTTTCAAGAATGTTCCCATTGTATTACAGAATGTAAAACTACCCAACGAAAAATAGGTATTGTATCAAAAATTTCTTCTTGCACATTGAGGTGTTTCTGGGCAAGGATGTGTGTTCACTATCATCTGAGGTGCTGAACTCCTCCTTTGCTCTTTTTCCCTTTGAGACAAGGTTTCGTAGCTCAGTCTGGGTCATCCTGTCTCGGCCTCCTGAGGGCTGACATTCCTTGCTGTCTTAAGGATGAATGCCACTGCACTACGTTCACACTTTCCAATAATTGCAACATTGCCAAACACTTGACAAGATGAAGTTTCTACTGGTTGACTGTCAAAAAATAATTGGACCCAAATTTCCCATCTATTTTTAATGCAACCCCACCTGAAACGTAGGAAATGTAAAAGGACTATCTGGGGCTTTGGCTGGATTTCAGAGTGCCTTCCCGGTGGAAGTGTGCTGTGGCATGCACTTAGTGATCGCCACTTAACACTCAGCTGAGGTTTGGTCTGGCAGCACTATCAGAAGCCTTGCCTGCAGTTCACACGCTCGTTCTGACATATAAAAATGCCAGTTTTGACGGGGCCAGCAAGTGTTGTAGTTGGTGGAAAAATATACACGTGGCAGCCATGTTGAAGAGCTCCCTGTGGCGTGATCTCGGTGAGGGTGTGGTGTGTTGACAGCCCAGAGCTCTGTGTGAGCATGGACTTGTGCGATCCTCACAAATCATTGGATCGGGGTCCACCTCCTTGACTGAATTCGCATCGGGACCTTCCTCTTCCCTGTGACCAAACTCCATCCATGCGCAGGAGCAGAACCTCTTGGAACCGTCTGAGGTCTGACATGGCGCCCGTCTGAGGGCACAGGCAGGCAAATAGTGGAACTGAACTCCTCATCTGCTGCTGCTGCTGCAAAGCACAGACAGGGCTTCGCGTTTTGTGTGTGCAGGGAAGCTTGGCGCGAGCAGGCTGATGTCAGAAAGCGTTAGTGAGATCCGGATACGGGGAGAAGTGTGATTACTCATAGTTAGTGGAGGCCCTCGGTGGCCCTGTGGGTTATGCCTTTTGGTCGATTTTACCACTGTTTAGAGGGTCGGGCCCAGCGTGGTGGTGGTGTGTGTGGCATCCCGCTGAAGGTGGCAGCCCGCCGCCATGCGCTTGGCCTGGCTTCTGGCCCAGTCTCCTCCCTGCGACGGGGCCCTGGGCTGGGGGAAGCTGCGGTCTTGTTTCTCCATGGTTCTGCCCTGGGGCAGGGTGGGTTTTCCGCGGTGTCATCTCATGCAGATGCCGGGCTGGTCCTCGGCAGCTTTTCCTACGCGTGCTTCTTCTCTTCCGGACTCCCGTGACCGGTTGGATTTCCTGCCCCCAGCCTCCTTGTGTCCTCACCTACGGACCCTGTCCAGCGGCTCCCCTGCCTGGGGAGGAAAGCACAGGATTTGGCCTAGGTTTCGCAAGCAAGAACAGATCCAGCCTGTGGTCATCTCCACATAAGCCGGATGCACTGGGCTTTTGACTTTTGTGTGGTAATTGTGGAGCATGTGGATTCATGGCAGAATTCCTTAGTACAAAAGAATTCTCTAGACTTTTCCCCGTTTGATAAAGGACCTGGGGGGAGGGAGATATGAATATGTAGTGGGAAGGCTTTATTAGGTAGCCTGGAAGAACTATTAGAGGCTGTGGAGTTACTTTAATTCCTGGAGCGGTTCGACCCTTCTTTGTCCTGAAAATTGGGACAGGGGCCCAGGGGAGGAAGTGCGGCGGCTTTCTGTGTCTCCCAGCTCCACGCGCTTGCCAGACCCCCCTGGCTTCTCCATGGCACACGGGGACAGTGGGCAGTCGGTCCACCGTCACAGTTTCAGCGAGCCTGCCGTAGATGTTTCCTTCCAGGGACCTGTGGAGAGGCCGATCTGTTTGCTGAGCCTCGGTCACATGGAGCACATGCACACCTGTGTGCACACCTGCACACACACCTGCACCCACGTGTTATCACTTACCATCGATGGGCCACCTGGGACCCACGGATGAGACCAGCCATGACATCTGGGTGAGACAATCCTCCTCTCCTGCTGTATGTTTGTCCAAACAGGCTTGCGCAGTATGAGTTATTGCTTTTGATCTGGGCCTTCGTGGCTGCTGTTCTATTATAAGAAAAATAAAAGAGCCGGTCGCTCCAGATGTTAGGAACTGTTAGATTAGAAAGATAAGGGCTGAAGTCTAAGGCGGGACCCTCTGGTGTGTCTGGCTTTACTACTCCAGTGGTTTTGACCCAGTTCCTGCTCCTTGCTGTGCAGTAGTGGGTGGAGTCGGCTGGAGGCCGGCGCTGCGTCCCTTCCTCTCTAGTTGGCTCTGCTTGTGTCCTGCATTTTGTTTTGTTTGTCAGTTGTGGGGCTTGAACTCTGGGCCTGGGCATTGTCCCTCAGCTCTTCAGCTTAAAGCAAGTGCTCTACCACTTGAGCCACAGCACCACTTCTGGTTTTCTAGTGGTTTATTGGGGATAAGGGTCTCATGGACTCTCCTGCCCGGCTGGCTTTGAACCACGATCCTGAGGTCTCAGCCTCCTGAGTAGATAGGATGACAGGCGTGAGCCACCGGTGCCCAATGTGTCCTGCATTTCTTTCTTTTCTTTTTTTTTTTTATTGTGAAAATACCGTACAGAGGGGTTACAGTCACATGGGCAAGGTAATGAGTGCATTTCTTATCAAGCGTTGTTGCCTCCTCCTTTGTTTCCCCTTACCATTTCCCCCCCATCTCCCCCCACTTCCCGTCTCTTCCTTCCCCCCCACAGTGTCCTGCATTTCAAAGGCTCAGTAAGCATCTCATGAACTGTACTGAGTTTTTATGTCTGTGGATAACGAGAATTTTGCATGTTGAGATTTTGTGGTTTATGGCTCACAAGGTTGGAGTGCCTTGGTTCAGCACATAATCACAGAGCTAACATTTCTGCCAGGCCCTGGGCTGGCCTTTCTGGGGTCTGCCGGGGCCCTGCCTGTGGCTTCTGGGCAGGGAGGAGAAGAGTGTGCTGCTTTGGTGAGAGGCGCTGGGCACTGCCTCTCCTCAGTGCTGTCACGCGGGTGTGGGAGCTGGAAGATGGTCTCCAGTCCCCGCCTGCTACATTCTGAGCCCAGGAGTCCTTGAGCCTCACTCGCTCCCTTGAAAGGGAGACAGGATTTGGGGCAGATGCAGTCGTTAGAGTAGAACTCGGCGTGGCCTGTGAAATCAGGGGTGGGGTGGGGCAACTCACCCGTTAGCAAAGGCTCCACCTCCCGGGGCCGGGGCTGGGTGGGTGGGGGTCCCGGGGCCCCTGGCCCCTGGCCAGCAGTGTGCCACAGACCCGTGGGCTGGCTGAGAACTCAGTGGTACTGACTTCATGTTGATCAAAATGTTAAGGCCTTTAAAAATCCAAAATGACGTGACTAGTATGATTTTTCTTGAGTGAATCTAGTCGTCTAAATATTCTTCAAAATTCTTCTTAAAAATATTGTTGTAAGCCAGGCACGGATGGCTCCCACTTGTCATCCCAGCTACTCAGGAGGCTGAGATCTGAGTCAAACTCTTATCTCCACTTAATCACTCAAAAACTAGAAATGGAGCTGTGGCTCAAGTGGTAGAGTGCTAGCCTTGAGCAAAGGAGCTCAGGAGCAGTTCCCAGGCCTTGAATTCAAGCCCCACAAGTGACAAAAAATTTATAATCTCAACTTGCATTATTGTTTTTTGTTTTTTGGAGGGAGTGCTGGTCCTAAGATTTGCACTCAAGGCCTATACACTGTCCCTGAGCTTTTGCTCAGGGCTAGCACTCTACCACTTGAGCTGTGGCTCCAGTTCTGGCATTTTGGTGGTTAATTGGAGATAAGAGTCTCACGGATTTTGCTGCCCAGGCTGGCTTTGAACTGCGGCCGTTGGATCTCAGCCTTCCGAGTAGCTAGGATCATAGGTGTGAGCCTCCGGTGCCCAACCCAACTTGCACATTTGAATTCAGCACTGGGCTTACATAGCACTGGAGTAAAGAAAACTTCAAAAATGTTGTATCACTTACAACTGCAACCAGTTGCACAGTAGATAATCGCATTATTTACCATGCAACACTTGACTCTTGCCTTACCTCAATCTAGCTAACCAGCCCCAAGATGAAATTACATCATATGAAAGGAAAAGCCACAGAGACATATAGAAGTGGTGTTTCGGTGGTCACTCTTGTGACGTGCACCCCTCCCCCTCAGTGGAGGGTTTCCAGGTCCCGCAGAGCACGCACCTGTAGGGCGTTTCTGGCTGCGTGTCTGTTGGGATTCCCGGAGAGCGCTAGCATGTGGGAGACTGCGCAGGTGCGTGCTTAGCTCCTGGCATCCTGAGGAGTATCCATGAGGGCCTGTCGGGGATGCTGCGGCCTTCAATGTTTTCAGCTGTCACAGTGTGACAGTGGCCCAGGCTTGTCAGGATGGGTGATCACACCTGCACATCTGCTGTCTTCCAGCCAGTGATTGCTCCAGCATGTCTGGTTATCTCCGAGCCAATAGGATGCAGATGGCTTTGTAGGGTTTCAGAGTCATGATGACAATGTCACGGTCTTAAGGCCGCAGATGAGGGATGTGCGTGTCTTGCACTGGAGAAGTCACAGATGCTTTTCCTGTCAGTACGGGGCTGCCACACTCGCAGGGGCCGCTGCCACCCATGTCTCCCGTGGCACAGGGGGGAAGGAGGCTGTGGGCTTCTCCTGTGTGAGGCGTGCCAGACAGCCCAGGCCACTCTGCGGTCACCAGGGCCACCTGGGGTCCCGGGCACAGTGGCTTCAGCTTTCCCTCCTCGCAGGGAGCTGAGGTGGGGGCCGAGGGCACCGAGCAGCCGTCTGCTCTGCCCTGTCTTCCAGCGGCTTTGCCCCCGCTTTCTTGGTTCCTCTAGAATGTGGTCTCTTTGTGACCCCGACTCTTCTCATTCAGGGTTCTGTGGAGGAAGACTCTAATGTGAACAATGTGAATGGTTTGTAAATGTGTCAGAATGTTATTACCTGAACGTATGATTTAACACCGTGTTCTTATTAGCTGTGATTTTTCAGTGGCGGAGCTGGGTGGTGCTCAGAGTGCAGAGTTCTAGCCATGCTGTGTCCTTTCTCAGTGCACCGTAGGACAGGGGCCTGTGGCGGCGGCGGCGGTGGTGGTGGTGGTGGTGGTGATGATGATGATGATGAAGAAGAGGAGGAGGAGGAGGAGGAGGAGGAAGAGGAGGAGGAGGAGGAGGAGGAGGAGAAGGGTTGAGGGGAGGGGGAGGGTTTGCAGGTAATCAGGAAAGTTGTGCATTTAGGACCTGATGAGCCAGATCAGAAGCTCAGGTCCTTACCATACAATGCCCGTCGTCCCATGCCGCCCTCCTGCCACCGGGGACCAGGCAACCCCTCAGGTCCCGGCAGAGCCACGTGTCTGCAGCGCCTTTGGCCTGGATGGCACACACACAAATGTGCTACCTGGCAGGATGCCTTCCACACCCGCGGCAGCGGTGTGTTTGCCTCCACATCCCCCTGGCTTCCGTGTTTGGCTAGAGGAATGATGGATGGCCCGCGGTGCAGACACCTCCGCCAAGTCTCAGATGGCTAGGTCCCAGGAGTGATAAATAATAAGTAATGACATCACTCTCCTCTGCAAGCCAATATGCTGTGAGAGGAAAATAAATTGCTTATCATTCACCAGCTCCAGCTATATTTTATATTGTTTTACTTCTTCTTCAATGTGTTTTTCTCAGTTGCTTCAACACGATGAGTTGTCTTCCTGACAGCTTTATCCTAGCGTTCGGCATGTAAAACATTCTTCAGCTTACTGATAAATACATTTAATTTGCTTTCTGATTGCTGTACAAGCTCAGAACAAAGTCGGAACTCATTGTCTGAGTTTCCAACTCTGGGAGTCTCTGGGTGAGGATGCCTTTGGAAATGAAGGTGCACACAGGCCCCACTCCTTAAAAATGGCACTCTTCAAAGGTGCATGTGGTAATGACATAGCATAAGCGGGAGACACGGTTTGAGGAAGCATCTTTTATTATTTATGGATCAGATGCATGACTTGTTTATTTAAACAGGCAGTGAAATCTCGTGGAGGACCCCGTGCACACTTGCTTGTTATTTCATTCACTCACTGGTCCATTCCTTTTACTGCATAACCGTGTTCGTCATGCACACCCTGGGGCTGGGCGTGGGCCTGCATTGGGAATGCACCCTGGGCCCAGTGGATGGCTGGAATTCACAGAGTGCTTATTCCACATGCTTGAACACACATGAGCACAGACATATTTTTGGACTTTATGATCAAAAAGTAAAAAGAACAAGAAGAGCAAAGAGCAAGGCAAGTCTGGCCCAGGCTCTGCAGTGACATTTCCTCTCCATCACCCGTCAGGCGTGGCACCCCACTTTCCACGAAGGACAGCTGCCTCCTGCAGGTGCCGGGGAGACGCCGTGCAGGATCTGAACGCCCTTGCCCACAGATGCAGCTTCTGCAGGCACAGAACAGAGAGGCATCTGCGTGATGGATGCGAAGAAAGGGTGGCAAGACCTGGGGTTTCAGGGCTGAGCAAGGGTGGACCCATCGAGGGCTCTCTGGTAGGCCTGGGGTCTGAGGGCTGGCACCAAAGCTCAGGGAAGCTGGTGACATTCAGCTTTGTGCCCTGCAGGGCCTCCTGTAGGCAGTAGGTGGGGCAAGGCCACAGCAGGAATGCTGTTCCAGAGGCCGGAGTAGTGCATGTGTGGGTAGGCTCGTGGGGAGCCTGGGAGGTGGCGTCAGGTGCTGCGGCCGTGGGGTTCCCACTGCACTTCCATGTGGACCAGTGCCATCCACAGCTCTCACAATGGGGTCAAGGCTGGTGTGGCCACCCGGGCTGGGGCCAGGCATGGAGCAAGGTCCTTGGCCAGATGAGCTGGTGTTCGGAAGACACTTAAGCAGGAGGCCTGACACAGCTTGAGTTTCTGCCCATGTTGGCTGTGGTTCCTGGCATAGTGCTGTTCATCTCCTGTGCTTGTTCCCCTAAGATCTTCTATATGGGGTGCAGAGGAGTGAACGCAGGCACTACATGGATGGCCTGAAACCCCAGCAGGATACCCCCACAGAGGCTGCAGAGTACATGCATTTTACCACCACTGACTGCTAAGCGTGAAAGGACTTTGTGAAGTGTCTCTGGGCTACTAGATCATGGCTACTTTCCAAGATGCCAAAATGTCTTGTAGTTGGTGGAGTGGGAGTCATGGGAAAGAGTGAAATTTGAGACCAATACCCCAACATTTGCTTGTGGGACTGTCCAGGTTGATAAGAGATGCAGAGACCAGGACATTGGTGGCTCATACCTGTGATCCCAGGTACTCAAGAGGCTGAGATTTGAGGATCTTGGTTCAAAGCTAGCCTGCGCAGGAAAGTCTATGAGACTCTTATCTCCAATGAATCACCAGAAAACTGAAGGTGGAGCTGTGGCTCAAAGTGGTAGTATGCTAGCCTTGAGCAAAAGAGCCCAGGGACAGTGCCCAGGCCCTGAGTTCAAGCCCTTTGACCAACAAAAACAAAACAAAACAAGAGATGCAGAGAATCAGAAAAAATGCTTCCTTTGTGGATAGTTAAATCCTTTCTACAGTGAAATGAGAATGGGCCAGTATTTATAGCTGTACTCTTACCCACACTCCTAGCTGGATGAAAGTGTTATCAGATGTCTTTAGGCCAGGGTATTTTAGTGCAAGATTCTTTATGTATTTATTAGCCAGTTGTACTACTGAGAATTGTATGCTCAATCAGTTTTTCATTTATTATGAGTTTTTTTATTCCTTTGGTGTTTAATGTTTGAAGCATTGATGTTGGGAGCATCTGAACAGGAATACCTTGTCTGTCACAGATTTCCTTTCATTTTGTATGATTTGACTTCATTCTGATAATTGTTTCCTTTGATGTGAAGGAGTTTTTAACTTTAGTCAGTTTCATTTATCAACTTTTGCTCTTATTTCTGAGCTATTGGTCTTCTATTCAGAAAGTATTTTATGCCTATTACCTTGATATGTTTTCCTCTATCAGTTACAAAATTTCATGTCTTACATTAAGATCTTTAATCTATTTTGAAATGATTTTTGAACAGGATGGAATATGGGGGTCCAGGCTCAGTTTTCTGTATTATGGGTAAACAATTTCCCAACACTATTTGTTGAAGAGACTATATTTGTCACCTTGGTTGAAAAATCAAATCACTAGCTATTTTGGCTTGTTTCTGAGTCTTCTGTTTTATTGGTCTACATGTTGATTCTTGTGCTAATTTTATATATATATATATATATATATATATATATATCTTTTTTTTTTTTTTTTGTCGGTTGTGGGGCCTGAACTCTGGGCCTGGGTGCTATCCCTCAGCTCTTCAGCTCAAGATGAGCATTCTACCACTTGAGCCACAGCGCCACTTCTGGTTTTCTGAGTGGTTTATTGAGATGAGAGTCTCATAGTGTTTCCTGCTCAGGCTGGCTTTGAACTGTGATCCTCAGATCTCAGCCTCCTGAGTAGCTAGGATTACAGGTGTGAGCCACTGGTGCTGGCTTAGTAGTATGTTTTTAGAACATTAAATAACAAGATGAGGAAAACAATTCTCCAAAATTATAGTAAAAATGTTAAATATACAGAGCAAGGAAGGATCCTTGCAAAAGAGAAACACCAAACCACACATAAAGGCTTACCTGTAAGATAAAAGATTTTTCAACAGAAACTTTAAAATTAGAGATGACATAGGATGCATTTCTAACCCTGAAAGAAAATGACTGCAAATCTAGATTTCCATATCTACCAAATCTATCCTTCATAATTAAAGGAGATATGATAAAATACTTTCATAGTAACAAAACCAAAGAATTTTATTACCTCTAAGACATCACTGCAGAAGATCCTACACACTGTGAGACATAAAAAAAGAACAAATATCACTGGTAAGGTTGATAAACAAATGAGGATTTGGAAAACATCAGCCATCAGAAAAACAAAGTAATAGGAATTGCTACTCATTTTGTTTACAATAACTCTGGGAATTAATGGTCTCAGTTCTTCCATAGAAAACACACAGGCTGATGTATTGGTTCAAAAGTCAGGCCCCAACCTCTTTTTGCCTGCAAGAGCTGCAAATCACTGGTACAGCAAACACCTGCTTAAAGGGAAAAGATGGAGAAGGTTGAGCAGTGGTCTCCTCATGTTGGGCAGTGCAGACTATAAAAAAACGAATCAGAAAAGACAAAGGTCCCTTTGTATTGGTAAAGGACACAGTCCATCAAGAGGAGATGGCTGTAACTCCAACGATTTTCTTTTCTTTGCATTCCTTCTTCTATGCCCATGATTCATAGGTTTTTGTGACATTCCAGAGGTCGAAAGCATTCCATTTTACTTTCTTATTTTTTTCTTATCACTGTGTGAATGTCCTGATTCATTTGCCATTCCTTCAAGCCTTCATTGTTTGTCTTTAATTTCATCCAGTCTATTGGTAAGGCTTTCAACCAAGTTTTAAAATTTGATATATTGAATTTCAATAAATTTTTTAAAAAAAGGATTTCTATGTCTTAATTGAATTCTTTTTCAAACATTTAATATTCTTCTTTATTTCATTAAACAGTTAATTTGTTTTCTTTTAGAATTTGGCCAAGTGTTTTATTTTTGTCCTCTTTAATTCTTTTGATAATTTCAATAATTTTTTTAAAATTGAAAAATATCTGTAAGCTGGGAACAGGTGGCTTACACCTGTAATCCTAGCTACTCAGGAGGCTGAGATCTGAGGATTGCAGTTTGAAGCCAGCCTGGGCAGAAAAGTCCGTGAGACTCTTACCTCTGATAAACTACTCAGAAAAAGCCAGAAGTGGCATTGTAGTGCAAGTGATAGAGTGCTACCCTTGAATAAAGAGAAGCTCAGGGACAGTGCCTAGGCCCAGAGTTCAAGCCCCAGGACTGACAAAAAATGTTTAGGTGGTTGTACAAAGTGGTTTCATTTCAGCATATCAGTGTGTGAGTACAATGTATCTTGATCAATGTCACCTCTTCTATCTTTCTCTCCCTTCCCCCCAGCTCCACCGACCCCCTTAATTTAGTGGGTTCCATTTTTGCATTGAATATTATCTTTTGAATTTTGTCCAAGATCTCATCTACTTCTCTGTTAGTGGTATGTCTCTAGACTCGTTGCCTTTCGGAGGAGTTCCCAGTGCCTTCCTTTCCCCTCATCATTTCTGGTGTGACTGTCTGTCATTTGCACATCTGAGGTTGAGGTTTTTAACCTCCTGTAGTCTTTCAGTGGAAGTGCTCTCAGGGTTAGTGTGCAGTTTCTAGCCCTGGTTTGGGGGTGTATAACCATACCCACACACTTGCCCAGATGCTTGAGCTACCAAGCCTGGTCCCCAGCACTGCTCAGAGGGGCTTTTTGGTTCCTAGTGCTGCGCTGGTCCTGTGGGTGGGCTGAGGGCAGGCTCATCAGGTGCTTGTCTCATCCACCGTGGAAGGCTCCCTTCTCTGTCTAGGGAGCCAGTGCTGGCTGCAGGGGCCTTGGCCCTTTGGGCTGGACTGGTTTTCAGAAGCTCAGCTTATAGTCAAGCGCAGCAGAAGTGAAACAGGCTAGATGGTGGATGGAGGTGGGTGATGGTGTGAGTGGGCTGGTGTCCTGGAGAAGGTGGTGGTGGTGTTCAGTTTGTGTGTGCAATGTAGACGAGCAAGGGGCTCACCAGAAGCAGGTCAGAGGAAGGGGCAGGAGGGCAAAGAGAACCGAGCAGAGAGAAACGTGGGCTCCGCCCAAGGGGTGGCCCGGTCTTACCCCTAGCACACACTGGAATGGGAGACCTGTGCTCTGGGGTTAGCATGTTTCCTGTTTGAGCCACTTGAGAGGACATGCATTTAGTTTCCTCTTTTTTGTAAGCATTTCTCTTTGCCCTCCATGAAACTTGGGCTCTGTGTGTTTGGTGGCCCTGTGGAGTTTGAAGCAGTCCATACAAATACAGATGAGGGAGAGGGAGTGAGGGAGGGGCCCTGGTGGGAGGGGCCTAGCGCAGGGGCGGGCATGTGGAGATGGAGCCAGCCCCCAGTGGCCTGCGGTATCTGGCCTCAGTTGACAGGAAGAGGCAGGAAAACTTAGGTGAGGCACACTCACATGCATGCAGCAGCTGACAAGTGTCACATTCGTGCGTGTGCACAGGAGCTGTCAAGTGTTGCACTCAGGTGTGTACACGGGAGCTAAGTGTCACACTCATGAATGTGCACAGGAGTTGATGAGTGTCGCATGCGTGTGCACAGGAACTGACAGGTGTCCACTCCCATGTGTGCAAGGAGCTGACATTGGGAGCAATGTGTGATTGGTGTTGATATTGTGGATCTTACCAATTGCTGGCATGTGTTCAATGACAACGCAGTGTTAGCTGACGGGAAACAGTGGTTTAAATGTGAACGTCTCTTTACAGAGAAAGACACACACACAATCACTCATGGTTAATTGTGTTTAGAAAAGAGCTGGGGGAGAGCGAGTTATGTGACAAGACACCGGGTAAGCAGCCAGGCCGCGTGGGCACCGGCAGACTTTGCTGTGGTATCTGAAGCGAGGATCTTCGTGGTTTCTTTCCCATCTTGTCTAACACATCTTCAGCAGAAGGTGATGGTAAGGGAGCCGTGCCTTGCTCTGCAAACCACAGGCACCAGACTTCAAGTACTGGTCAGTGGGGGTGGGGGGAGGGGAGAACCATGGGATAAAAACAGAAAAGCAAATTCTCCCCCTTGCTTACTTCTAATAAGAGGTTGAAACCATGCAGTCAGTCTGGCCGGAGGGTGCACGTGCCCTCCAGGGCTGCTGCCCGCTCCATGCCCCTGCTCCATGGCTCTCTGGGAGCCCCTTTCTGTCCTGGCCACCCTGAGGGACCCGCACCCCTGTGTCAGGCCCGGCTTGCTTGTGGCAGAGGCTGACCCCTCCCACCACCCTGGGCCCTGTCTCCCCAGCACCGAGGCTCCATTATGCTTCCTGAGACACAAGTGAGCTTCCACCCTTTTTACTCTGTATCACAAGTGCTTAAAAACCAAGCTCATGTGTACAAAAGCCCATGACCTTCCTGGCAGACATGTGACCTTTGGCTTTCCCCTCTCATTCTAGTGTTACAGAAACGGAGAATTCGAGACTGCTGAACACAGCGATTCTGTAATTGTTGAGAAAGCCCGGCGTCTGTCTTTCCCTTGTCTCTCTCCCTTTCCTTAGAGGCAGGATGGTGGTATAATAAAATGCACTGTGTTTTCCCACCCTTCCCCCCTTTTCTTCCCCCCTCCCCCGCCCCTGCTCTGTAGACTGAGGTTCTGTCTGCCAAAGACAGTTCTTAGAAGCAAGGTGCACGTGGGCAGCGGTACTGTTTAAAAATGCTTTGCCTCTGAGGATGCCCTTTCCTCCTGGAAAACTAAGGCCAGCTGTGGCGAGAAGCCTTGGGATGTTTACTGCTTTGGGGCCTTAGTGGAGAATATATCAGCTTTCATGAACACCCTGAAATCTACTGCCATGACTCAATTTCACCATACAAGAAGTGTTCTGAACTTAATCCCTTAAGACCATGGGTGTTGCTGAATTCATCAGCGTTTCTGAATTGCAGAGGAGGGAAAACTTAGCACTAATGGTAATTTAATTCACTTCTGGCCACGGTATTGGGATGGTGGCGGGACTTGGTGGTTTGCACAGCCCCTTCCTCGGCTCTGGGGTGACTCCTGGTTGGTGGACGAGGGAAATGCTCCACGGAGCCACTCTTCTGTGAAGAGTTCCGGCTTGCTCAGTGGATTAATGAGGGTCTGACTCCATCGAGACTGGATGTATGTGCTCTCGAGTGCGAAGGCCCCCGGCACCTCAGCACAGCCTCACGTTCGCGTTGCCAGTCCAATCCAGGGGCTCTGTTTATGTTTCTAAAAAGGATAAAGCGAGACTGGAATGGAGCTACCTGCAAAGGGCGCTCGTCTCCTCTGGGAGGTGGGCCAGGAGCAGAGCCTCTACCCGGGGAGGTCGGAGGCCGTGCCCCAATCCCTGGTCGGAGGCCGCGTCTCCCTCCCCCCAGGCCGTGTGATTCCCCCCCCCCCCCGTCAGAGGCTATGTCCCACCGCCCTGTGTCCCCCCCCCCCCCGTCGGAGGCTGCATCCCACGGCCCTGCGTCCCATCCCCCCCCCGTCAGAGGCTATGTCCCACCGCCCTGTGTCCCCCCCCCAGTCGGAGGCTGCGTCCCACGGCCCTGTGATTCCCCCCCCCGTCGGAGGCTGCGTCCCACCGCCCTGTGTCCCATCCCCCCCCCCCCCCCCGTCGGAGGCTGTGTCCCACGGCCCCGTCAAAGCACAGTGGGGCCTCTCTAGGGCGAAGTTTAGCATCCTTCGGGTGAAGTCAAGGTCCTCGCAGGAAGTCGGCCCGCTAGGAAGCATGGAGCATTTGAAGGGTGAAGTGATTAACACCCAGAATCGTCCTGCAGCCCAACCATCCCAGCTGTGGGAAAGAAAAGAAAAAGTGCCTGGAAAATGAGCCGCGTCATGACATTCACACATCTGCAGCTCTTTAAGAGGCGTTTGGAACATCAGCTAGAAAGCACGTTGAGTGGAGTAAGTCCCTCATGCGAGGAAGTGCGATGAGAACTGTACACACGTGTGCCGTCACCGACAGAGCCACAGACGTGTGCGCATGGAACCAGACGGCGCGGCCTGGAGCCCAGAGGCGTGTGCCTGCAGGCGTGGCCTCCGTCAGCCACCGCGGGAGGCCGAGCAGGAGGTGGGGCCGGGTCCTGGCTGAGGAGCAGGGCACGTGGGGAGAGGAGGGTGGTCGGAGTGTCCTAACCTCCCAGGACCTCTGTGGTCTCGGAGCCGCAGCCCTGCAGGGAGGCTGCAGTGCCGAGAACCACAGAAGGACGGCTGATCAAGATGCATTGCGCTCAGAAACCCTCGCTGGGTGGAATCCCCTTGCACCTCCACTGAGGCACTGCTGCAGAGGGAGAGGCGTCTAAACACGTGACTCCCCGTGTTGGAAATGGTGTGCAAAGCAAGCATGGAGGAGAGACCGAGGACATGAGGTGTCCACGTGGCCCCGCGTGCCTCTCCCGCTCGCCTCACACTTGCCTGCTCTTCCCCTTCGGTCACTAAATATTGTTCCACCGTGCTTGGTGACTTGTGATCTTAGGAGCAAAGCTACCCAGGGAATTAGTAAAAATCATTGCAAAGAGACGTGATTCCCTGCAGTAGTTCTAGTCTATAATCAGGGCATGGTTGCCTAGTTATGGGTTTCTCAATAGTTTGCCCTGCTTTTGCAGCCAAGTGACATGTTTCTGAGAAGAAAATAGAGCTTCATCTGTGATGCAAGTCCCCTCCGCTGGGGCTAGGACCCATATTTCTAATAGACATAACTACGACCGTGAACGTGGCAGTCCCCCAGATCACAGCCTTGCTGGGCCCCCTCAGCGCCAGTCAGACAATGGCCGTCTGTGTGAGCCTTGTGGCTTTGAGGGAGCCAAAGGAGGAAGGACAGTGTGGTGAGGTTCTGTAACAGGCCTTGGAGGAGGAGTGTGTCTGGTCCTAATCCTCAGCCTTCCTCCCCCGCGGTCCCAAGGGGCTCCAGGACACACTCAGAGGTTCCATGGCAGGTGGCAGAGCCTGGTGCTGCTCTCAGCCTTGGATGGGCACAGGCCAGCTTGGCTGTGCACCCCATGCACACCAGGGACGGATGAGGTGTGCACAGTGGGGTGGATGAGGTGTGCACAGTGGGGTGGATGAGGTGTGCACAGTGGGGTGGATGAGGTGTGCACAGTGGGGTGGATGAGGTGTACAGCAGGGGTGGATGAGGTGTGTACAGTGGGGTGGATGAGGTGTGTACAGTGGGGTGGATGAGGTGTGTACAGCAGGGGTGGATGAGGTGTGTACAGTGGGGTGGATGAGGTGTGCACAGGGGTGGATGAGGTGTGTACAGTGGGGTGGATGAGGTGTGCACAGTGGGGTGGATGAGGTGTGCACAGCAGGGGTGGATGAGGTGTGCACAGTGGGGTGGATGAGGTGTGCACAGTGGGGTGGATGAGGTGTGCACAGGGGTGGATGAGGTGTGTACAGTGGGGTGGATGAGGTGTGTACAGTGGGGTGGATGTGGTGTGTACAGTGGGGTGGATGAGGTGTGTACAGGGGTGGATGTGGTGTGTACAGCAGGGGTGGATGAGGTGTGCACAGTGGGGTGGATGAGGTGTGTACAGCAGGGGTAGATGAGGTGTGTACAGGGGTGGATGAGGTGTGTACAGTGGGGTGGATGTGGTGTGTACAGTGGGGTGGATGAGGTGTGTACAGGGGTGGATGTGGTGTGTACAGCAGGGGTGGATGAGGTGTGTACAGGGGTGGATGAGGTGTGTACAGTGGGGTGGATGAGGTGTGTATAGGAGGTGTGATTGAGGCGTGTACATCAGTCATGATTACCACCATTGCCACCATCATCATGATCTTCATCACTAACTCAGGTCAGCACTCCACAAGTGAGTGTGAACTCTTGGTATTTGACTTTTTGTATTGGCTTACCCTGCCCTGTACGAGGTTCTTCTATTTCCTGCAAGTGATGTAATTCCAGCTTTCTTTCTAGCTAGGTAAGACTCCATGGTATATATATATATATATATAAAACGTGGCACATTTTCTTTATCCATTCACTGCTTGTTGAGCATCATGTCTGGCTACATGACCTCACATCTGTGAGCAGAGCTGGAATAAGTAAATATGTGCTCATATAGCTCCTGAGTGTTGAGTTTCTTTCCTTCTGAGGACAGTCAGAGAGCAGCAGGGCTGGTCGGAGGTCAGCCTGTCTGTAGTTTATCGAGCCTCTGCCGTACTGACTTCCATAGTGCTTGCACTGGTTTTCATTACCACCAACAAGGTGCACGAGACTTCCTTTAACCTTGGGAGTCCATTGTCCTTCATTTTCAAATGTGACAAGGCTCAAGGAGAGTGGCCTGCCATACCCACACCTTCCTTTCCCCTGATTTCGTTGCTGTGTCCTTGGTGGTATGAAAGCACTAGGTATACGTCCTAGAAATGAACCATTCGTGAGCCATTGGGAGCAATTTGACAGGATTTCACACTGACATGCTCCATCCTGGCTGTACAGTGTACACACTCCCCGTCCACCATCCACCTCTCCATCCCATCTACCAGATCCATGATCTCATTCCTCTCCACCATCCACCTCTCCATCCCGTGTACCAGATCCATGATCTCATCCCCGTCCACCATCCACCTCTCTGTCCTGTGTACCAGATCAGTGATCTCATCCCCGTCCACCATCCACCTCTCCATCCTGTGTACCAGATCAGTGATCTCATCCCTGTCCACCATCCACCTCTCCATCCTGTGTACCAGATCAGTGATCTCATCCCCGTCCACCATCCACCTCTCCATCCTGTGTACCAAATCAGTGATCTCATCCCCGTCCACCATCCATCTCTCCATCCTGTGTACCAGATCCATGATCTCATTCCCGTCTACCATCCACCTCTCAATCCTGTGTACCAGATCAGTGATCTCATCCCCATCCACCATCCACCTCTCCATCCTGTGTACCAGATCAGTGATCTCCTCCCTGTCCACCATCCATCTCTCCATCCTGTGTACCAGATCAGTGATCTCCTCCTGTGTACCAGATCCATGATCTCATCCCGGTCCACCATCCACCTCTCCATCCTGTGTACCAGATCAGTGATCTCATCCCTGTCCACCATCCACCTCTCCATCCTGTGTACCAGATCAATGATCTCATCCCTGTCCACCATCCACCTCTCCATCCTGTGTAGCAGATCAATGATCTCATCCCCATTCGTGATCCATCTCTCCATCCTGTGTACCAGATCAATGATCTCATCCCTATCTACCAGCCACCTCTCCATCCCTCGTACCAGGTGGATGATCTCAGGATTCCAGGGCTGGAGCTCCAATCTCTTTTTGTGTGTCCTAACATGACTACAGAGCCGGTGTGGGCATGGGCTGGCTAGGCTCTCTCTGACTGTGAGTGTATGGGACAGATGGCATTTTGGGTTAGTGGACACTGTGTGATCACCGTGTCCCACGGGCTCTACTCTGCTCTGATGCTGCTTTCTTATCTGAGAAAGGGAGCCTCTAACACTGCTGTGCACCTCACAGCTTGTTTCAAATAACTTTACGAGTCGCTCACGTTGTAAAAGCACAACATGTCAGTGTTGCTTTGTGTTTGGTGCACACACAGTACCTTTTATAAGGTCATATGAAAAATAAATCCATAGATTGCTCTCAGTTTTTGTTCCAGAAGATAAATATTGTAGCTCAAAGAATAGTCTTGGATGGTACTTTTTGAGGGTCACCCACACACAAACCCTGCAGGGGCTCCAACGGGAACTCTGGTGCCAGGCGGTGTGGTGGGTGCTGGTGACAGATTATAGAGTGAATTTTCATCGACCAAAGGTATAGATGAGCAGACCCCCGAAGATGCTTCGAGCAATGCACACTTGTGAATCAATTTAAAATTCTTTAATCAACATCATATCTGTACATATTTATTAGGCACGATGGGCTGTTTAGATTCACATGTTCACTGAGTAATGATCAGTTCAGAGCAATTAGCCTATCCATCACTTTAAACCTTTACATTTCTTTATGGTGACTAAATTCAAATTCCTCTTTCCTATTTTGAGCATTATTGATAAGCGTATTCATCTTGCTGTGCCACAGAACACAGAACTTTTTCTTTCCATCAGACAACAACACTGTACCCCTGGTTCCATTTGTGAGATCATGTGGCGCTTGTCTTTCTGTGTCTGGCTTATTTCCTTCTCTTCCTGTAAGATCTCCGTCTGTGCTGCTGCAGCGGGCAGGCCTTCGTCCCCTTTCTGGCTGGGTAGCATTTCATTGTGTGTCTGTGTCAGTGACCTTTACCCCTTCGGCCAGCCATGGACATGCAGGTTGGTTCTCCGTCCTGCCTCTGTGAGCACTGCTGCAGTGCGTGGCGTCAGTGACTGCCCCGCCCAATATTCACACACACCTGTGCTTGGGTTAAACAGGGGATCCTTTCCCTTAAATGTTTCCATTGAGTATACACGTGCCTTGCTGGATTTTCTGCTTGTGTTAAATATAGTGCACAACATGAATCTTTAATGGTTCTCATCTTATATAAGAATGGCTTTATTTGAAAATAGTAGCTGCTTCCACTGTGACAGAGGCATAACTCAAAGACATTTGAAATCCATGAACCATGGATTCTGAATGCTGAGCATTTCCCGCTTACCTTTTAAAAACAGGGAGCTTTTAATATCCAACATGTTTCCATTTGATGATAGTGAAGTCACCACTAGGTGTAATTGATGGGCCCCTGTGATCCGGGATGGTAGTGCGAAGCCGTGTGTGCTGCTGGGAGCGGAGGCTGGGCCCCGGAGAGACCTGAGCAGCCCCACTGCAGATGCCTCAAACACTCTCTACTGAGCTGAGCGAAGTCACGTTCATTGTATCGGAAAAATGGTGTGCCTTGAACTCGGTGCTTGTTCCAGTGCAGTCACGAGCAGAGTCTGGTTCTGGAAGAGGCGCAGGAAAATGTAATATTGATCAAGGAGCTGAAGAATTTGATCCAAAATGGAATAGCAAGCTTCCTCGGAAGACCTAAATAGAGCCCAAGTAGAGCCCAGGCTCTGCGGTGCCCTGTGTGTAGGGGCTGTGAGGGCCTGGCCGTCGCTGGACGATAGGCACGCCCCTTTCTGATGCTGGAGGTAGAGTTGGGGGCCTCTGGACTCACAGGACCTGGGCTGGGGACCGTCTCGGAGGGACTCTTGTGGTCCCCCTCCCTGTGGGCTGGGCACTGAGGGAGGGAAGGACAGGAGGCTTGTGACTGGTGGCTGACCGCAGGCCTGGAGGCTGACATTGAGCTCAGCTCCTCTAAGTCGCCCCAAGAGGTGAAAGGGAAACGTTTCATTCCGTCTCCTGACAGGTTTATGATGTGGGAGAAGCACCCAGGGAGCACCGTCCCGTCTGAGGACACGAGCCACCGGCCACCTGGTCCGTACAGGAAGGGATCACAGAGGGGAACCATCCACTCCTTGTGCAAGCCGGAGCCCGCAGGCAGGGAGAAGAGTCAAAGACAATTCACTTTGGTGCGTCCTGAGACCAGTACCTGAAATCCGGAAGCAGCGGTTACTCAGGCCAACGTGAGCGTGAGCTCCGATGGGGAGACAGAGGTGTCTCAGAGATGCACGCTCAGCGTGCGAGGGTGGCCTTGTGTCCCGAGCCAGGGAAGGATGACCACGGCTACAGGTGTTCCCATTTTTGCGAGGAGGGGGTGTTGCTTTTTCATCGGGGACATTTATGCATATTTTAAGGGTGGTATAAAATGTCTAGCGTAACATTCAAAGTATTCTCATTTTTCAGCAAGCGTCAGAAAGCAGGATGAACATCACCAGCCATGTTTCCCCTGCGGTTTTGTTAGGTGAGTACTCATACTCACCACTGGGTGTCGCTGTTTACCCACCGGCGGGATGAGCTACATTTCCCCTCCCCCCTTCTCTCCTCCACCTGGTTGGGACAAAGCCCAGGAAATGGTCCAGGTGCTGAGCTGGCTCCTCACAAGAACCTGTTTTCTCCGAGGAAGAAGACGACCACTGTAGAGTGATAGAGGCAGGATGTTTTCTCCTTTCTATAATTTAGGATGGAGGAGTATTTTGCTTCCATTTCCTTTTTAATCTCTCTAAAGAAGTTTTCATTTGCTCCTGTGAACAAGAGTTTTATTTTGCAATTAATCTTAGCTGCAGGCGCGAACACGGTTGGTATGAGACGGAGAGGCTTGATACGGGTCTGTCTGTGCAGTGACCCCTGGAGTCCCTGGGAGCAGCGGGGGCCCCTAGGAGGAGGCCGGGGTCCCGGATTCTCTCTCAGGAGCAGAGGAAATATTGGGCTTCCCAGGCGCCTCCCTCCCGCGCTGTCCGCCCTGGTCTTCGGGTCCTTTGCCCTTCAGCAGGCCTCCTCCTCCTCACAGCATGGCCAGACTCGGGGGTGTGCTATTGTCTCTCCTGTCCAAGGGCCCTGGGGTTGCTGGACATGGAGACAGGCGTGTCACGTCCCCAAGAGCTTCCCTTTTGCCTCCGAGCTCCGGAGGGTGACCTGCCCTGTGTCTGGGCGGTCTCCCACAGGCCGGGCCCAGCCTTTCCCTGAGGCCCAGGGCTGCCACGCTCGTGTGTCACCGGCCTGGATCTCACCATGGCGGCCCTGTCTGAGCACCTACACATCGGCCACCTTCAGCTAGAAGCCGCCTGACAGCCCACCGGCCGGGCCCTGTCTGCATCCAGAACAGCAGCAAAACCTTGCGATTGGAGGACTTCCTGAAAATCTCCTAATAAGGCAGAAGCTCGAGAAGAAAAGGAAGGCCAGCCTCTCAGCTCTGGCCCCCCGGGCCCTGGGCTGCACCCCCAGCCCCTCCCGAAGGGTGAAGATGAGGATGGCAGTGACGTTCGGAATCACGATCGCCTCCATGCACGGGCGGGGCCTGGGGAAAGGCTTTCATCACCTCACACCGCAGCTCCAGGAGACAGCTCTGCCTTTTGCCTAATTTACAGGTGAGGAAACGGGGAGCAAAGAGGTTCGCTCAGGCGGTGACCCAGCAATCCCCGCGGCTTCCACACTCGCTGCCCCTGCGTTCTAAGTGGTCCTCTGCAATGGGGCGTCTCTCCTGCACCACTGCGGCTCCACACAGAGTCCCACCTGGCGGCAGCTTCAGATCTTGCAGGTTTGGCTCTGTGGCTTTTGGTATTCCAAGCATTTCTTTAGCACCTACTGTTTGCTGAGCAGGAGCTCCAGAGGGCGATTATCTTTCTCAGGTCTGTGTTCAGTGACACTACAAGCTTCGTTAGAACTACCCTGTCAGCTCAGGTTGCAAAATAGCAAGGACAAAATACAAATAGCAGCTCTCAGTGTGTAATTTGTCTGTGTGTGTGCACGCATGTGTGTCTGTATGTGTACTAAACGTCCTTGCCATCACTTGCTTGATTATAGCTGGTGCTCTACCACTTGAGCCAGGTCTCTAATCTGATATTTTTTCTGGTGACAAAGATTTTTCTTCCCTGGCTAGCGTTGAACCTTAGTCTTCCAGGGCTCAGCCTCCTGAGTGGCTAGGACTACAGGTGTGAGCCTCCGGCGCCTGCTTATGATTCTTTAACCAAACGGTGGTAAGTAGTGGGCGAGGCACATTGGTTTTAGGGAGGTGAGGGGGTTTCCTAAGTAAATTTACACACATAGATTGACCCCACACATGTGTCAGGGGCCTGTGTGGGTGTCTGGGGCTGTCTAAGCCGGGAGGAGGCCTGCTATTTATAGCAGGAACCTCATCCGAGAAGGTTCATGCTCTGCGTGCTGATTGCCTGAGGTTTCCATGAATACTGATGTAGGGAATGCCAATGGCGTTAACTTGGCTGAATATTCCCTGCCAGTGTCCTGCCAGCATCCTGCCAGAATCATGAGGGTGTCCAGTCAGCGTCCAGTCAGTATCCTGTCAGCATCATGTGTCCTGCCGGCATCCGGCCAGTGTCCGGCCAGCATCTGGCCAGTGTCCTGTCAGCGTCCTGTCAGCGTCCTGTCAGTGTCCTGTCAGTGTCCTGTCAGTGTCCTGTCACTGTCCGGCCAGCGTCTGGCCAGTGTCCTGTCAGTGTCCTGTCAGTGTCCTGTCAGCGTCCTGTCAGTGTCCTGTCAGTGTCCTGTCAGCATCCTGTCCGCGTCCTGTCCGTGTCCTGGCAGCGTCCTGTCAGCGTCCTGTCAGTGTCCTGTCAGCGTCCTGTCAGTGTCCTGTCAGCGTCCTGTCAGTGTCCTGTCACTGTCCTGTCACTGTCCTGTCAGCGTCCTGTCAGTGTCCTGTCAGCGTCCTGTCAGTGTCCTGTCAGCGTCCTGTCCGTGTCCTGTCAGCGTCCTGTCAGCGTCCTGTCAGCGTCCTGTCAGCGTCCTGTCAGTGTCCTGTCAGCGTCCTGTCAGCGTCCTG
Source organism: Dipodomys merriami (assembly GCF_024711535.1). NCBI lineage: Eukaryota > Metazoa > Chordata > Mammalia > Rodentia > Heteromyidae > Dipodomys > Dipodomys merriami. Next base: position 2,737,923 of record NW_027206612.1, on the reverse strand, counting down.
TCACTGTCCTGTCAGTGTCCTGTCAGCGTCCTGTCAGCGTCCTATCAGCGTCCTGTCACTGTCCTGTCAGTGTCCTGTCAGCGTCCTGTCCGTGTCCTGGCAGCGTCCTGTCAGCGTCCTGTCACCATCCTGTCAGTGTCCTGTCAGCGTCCTGTCACTGTCCTGTCAGCGTCCTGTCACTGTCCTGTCAGCGTCCTGTCACTGTCCTGTCAGCATCCTGTCAGTGTCCTGTCACTGTCCTGTCAGCGTCCTGTCCGTGTCCTGTCAGTGTCCTGTCAGTGTCCTGTCACCGTCCTGTCAGTGTCCTGTCAGCGTCCTGTCCGTGTCCTGGCAGCGTCCTGTCACTGTCCTGTCAGTGTCCTGTCAGTGTCCTGTCACCGTCCTGTCAGTGTCCTGTCAGTGTCCTGTCAGCGTCCTGGCGTCCTGTCAGCGTCCTGTCAGCGTCCTGTCAGTGTCCTGTCAGCGTCCTGTCAGTGTCCTGTCAGCGTCCTGTCACCGTCCTGTCAGTGTCCTGTCAGTGTCCTGTCCGTGTCCTGGCAGCGTCCTGTCAGTGTCCTGTCACTGTCCTGTCACTGTCCTGTCAGTGTCCTGTCAGCGTCCTGTCAGTGTCCTGTCACTGTCCTGTCAGTGTCCTGTCAGCGTCCTGTCAGTGTCCTGTCAGTGTCCTGTCAGCGTCCTGTCAGTGTCCTGTCAGCGTCCTGTCAGCATCCTGTTAGCATCTTGGAAGTGTCATGTCAGCATCCTGTCAGTGTCCTGTCAGTGTCCTGTCAGTGTCCTGTCACTGTCCTGTCAGTGTCCTGTCAGTGTCCTGTCAGCGTCCTGTCAGCGTCCTGTCACTGTCCTGTCAGTGTCCTGTCAGCATCCTGTCAGTGTCCTGTTAGCATCCTGTCAGTGTCATGTCACTGTCCTGTCAGCGTCCTGTCAGTGTCCTGTCAGCGTCCTGTCACTGTCCTGTCAGTGTCCTGTCAGTGTCCTGTCAGCGTCCTGTCACTGTCCTGTCACTGTCCTGTCAGTGTCCTGTCAGTGTCCTGTCAGCGTCCTGTCACTGTCTTGTCAGTGTCCTGTCACTGTCCTGTCAGCATCCTGTGAGCATCCTGTCAGTGTCCTGTCAGCGTCCTGTCAGTGTCCTGTTAGCATCCTGTCAGTGTCCTGTTAGGGTCCTGTCAGTGTCCTGTCAGTGTCCTGTTAGGGTCCTGTCAGTGTCCTGTCACTGTCCTGTCAGTGTCCTGTTAGCATCCTGTCACCATCCTGTCAGTGTCCTGTCAGCGTCCTGTCACTGTCCTGTCACTGTCCTGTCAGTGTCCTGTCACTGTCCTGTCAGCGTCCTGTCAGCGTCCTGTCAGCGTCCTGTCAGCGTCCTATCAGCGTCCTGTCACTGTCCTGTCAGCGTCCTGTCAGCGTCCTGTCAGCGTCCTGACAGCGTCCTGTCAGTGTCCTGTCAGCGTCCTGTCAGCGTCCTGTCAGTGTCCTGTCAGCGTCCTGTCACTGTCCTGTCAATGTCCTGTCAGTGTCCTGTCAGTGTCCTGTCAGCGTCCTGTCACTGTCCTGTCACTGTCCTGTCAGTGTCCTGTCAGTGTCCTGTCAGCGTCCTGTCAGCGTCCTGTTAGCATCCTCGCAGTGTCATGTCAGTGTCCTGTCAGTTTCCTGTCAGCGTCCTGTCAGTGTCCTGTTAGCATCCTGTCAGTGTCCTGTCAGCGTCCTGTCAGTGTCCTGTCAGTGTCCTGTCACTGTCCTGTCACTGTCCTGTCAGCGTCCTGTTACTGTCCTGTCACTGTCCTGTCAGCATCCTGTGAGCATCCTGTCAGTGTCCTGTCAGCGTCCTGTCAGTGTCCTGTTAGCATCCTGTCAGTGTCCTGTTAGGGTCCTGTCAGTGTCCTGTCAGCGTCCTATCAGTGTCCTGTCACTGTCCTGTCAGTGTCCTGTCACTGTCCTGTCAGTGTCCTGTTAGCATCCTGTCAGCGTCCTGTCAGTGTCCTGTCAGCGTCCTGTCAGTGTCCTGTTAGCATCCTGTCAGTGTTCTGTTAGCATCCTCGCAGTGTCCTGTCAGCGTCCTGTCAGCGTCCTGTCAGCGTCCTGTCAGCGTCCTGTCACTGTCCTGTCACTGTCCTGTCAGTGTCCTGTCAGTGTCCTGTCAGTGTCCTGTTAGCATCCTGTCAGTGTCCTGTCAGCGTCCTGTCAGTGTCCTGTCAGTGTCCTGTCACTGTCCTGTCACTGTCCTGTCAGCGTCCTGTTACTGTCCTGTCACTGTCCTGTCAGCATCCTGTGAGCATCCTGTCAGTGTCCTGTCAGCGTCCTGTCAGTGTCCTGTTAGCATCCTGTCAGTGTCCTGTTAGGGTCCTGTCAGTGTCCTGTCAGCGTCCTATCAGTGTCCTGTTAGGGTCCTGTCAGTGTCCTGTCACTGTCCTGTCACTGTCCTGTCAGTGTCCTGTTAGCATCCTGTCAGCGTCCTGTCAGTGTCCTGTCAGCGTCCTGTCAGTGTCCTGTTAGCATCCTGTCAGTGTTCTGTTAGCATCCTCGCAGTGTCCTGTCAGCGTCCTGTCAGCGTCCTGTCAGCGTCCTGTCACTGTCCTGTCAGTGTCCTGTCAGTGTCCTGTCAGTGTCCTGTTAGCATCCTGTCAGTGTTCTGTTAGCATCTTGGAAGTGTCATGTCAGTGTCCTGTCAGCGTCCTGTGAGCATCACGTCAGCACCACGTCAGCATCAGGTTGGCGTTGTTGGGAACGTGCAGTCTGTGTGGGAGGGCAGCCCAGGGCTTCATGGCCATGGATGAGCACGGGTGACCCGGATGCTGTGTCTAGCTCTTCATGCTCCTGGGAGGCTGCCTCACACTGCACTGTTACCCTTCTCTTCCCAGGAAGGTTGCTGCTTTCTTGACCCTGCATCTTCTGAAATGGCTCCAGGAAGGTCATTTTCTGAGATCCAGGGCTGGTGGACAAGCTAAGGTGTGGATTTGCTCATGTGGCTCTGCATGCGCTTTAGTTTTGTCCCAGGGCAAAATCAAACTTCTTCCGTGTAATAATGGGTAGATGCAGAGTGAAAGGCTGGAGGCTCTGTGCGGAAGCCCCCTCCTGCTGAGTATGACCCTGCTTAGTTCCTTCTCTCCCTCCCTTCCTCCCTCCCTTCCTCCCTCCCTTCCTCTCTCCCTTCTTTCCTCCCTCCCTCCTTTCTTTCCTCCCTTCCTTCCTCCCTCCTTTCCTCCCTCCCTTTCTTCCTTCCTCCCTCCCTTCCTTCCTCCCTCCCTTCCTTCCTCCCTCCTTTCCATCCTTTTCATCCTTCCTTCTCCCTTCCTCTTTCCCTCCCTCCCTTTTCTCTGAAAGTTAGTAGAAAGGGGCTTCATATTGATTCATACATATAATGAAATGGGCGTGCAGGCAGCCAGTCAGTGCATCTCGCAGGCTGGCTGACGCGCGGATTCCTCCCGCCTTGCTCACCCTCCAATCCCAGTCTGCTGGGCATCTCGGCAGACTGCTTCATCTGAGTGGAGACAGGTAGAGGGACGGAGGTGTGCTTACTCGGCGTGTAACGCAGACACCTAAGGAGTTGAGCACCACATACAACTTCACTCAATTCAGCCATCCTCAGCAGGCCTCTCTGCGTGGAGGAGGGCGCGCGGCGGGCGGCGCCAGGGCTGCAGGGCTGCAGGCCGGGTTCCCCTCCAGGTTCTGAGAAGGACGGCTGCCTGGCTGCCTCCCAGAGCAGGAATGTAAAAGTGACTTTCCAGCGCCCGCAGGGCCCGTGGGGAGTCGCAGGGAGGAAGCGGCAGCCCACGAAAGGGTTCTTTTATTAACAGCGATCAGGACCCCAGCGCCGCCGTCTCCCCGTGGTTATGTATGGTTGTGCAGTTCCCAATTACGCTGCGGTTTAAAAAACACTTGTTCCCCCTGAGGGTTAATGTTTACATTTACAAATATGTATAGCTTAACTAAGAGTTTCAATGGAAATTTTAGTATCATCTATGAATTGTTGCCTTATCTGAATATTTTATCAATTCACCGACATTTCGGGCTGTGTAGAGCGTAATAATTAGATATTGAATTTGCCAGGGCTGTGCATTGTGAATTCCCATTTCAGAATGCAAAATGCTGACCGTCCTGAAGACGCCCTCGCAACGGTGAGTGGCCAGTGCCTGGGCAGGACTGGACAGTCCTGGGCTCAGGAACAGAGAGCGCGTCCAGTGCCTGGGTAGGGCTGGGAGCCCAGCGGATCTTGGTGATCACATATGATGCTCCAAGTGGTGGTCATCAGAACTGAAGGAGGGACACAGTCAAGGAGAAGCAGCCGTTGTGCTGTGCTCCCTGTGCTCTGTCCATGTGTCTGCTGTGCTCCCTGTGCTCTGCATGTGTCTGCTGTGCTCCCTGTGCTCTGTCCATGTGTCTGCTGTGCTCCCTGTGCTCTGTCCATGTGTCTGCTGTGCTCCCTGTGCTCTGCGTGTGTCTGCTGTGCTCCCTGTGCTCTGCATGTGTCTGCTGTGCTCCCTGTGCTCTGTCCATGTGTCTGCTGTGCTCCCTGTGCTCTGCATGTGTCTGCTGTGCTCGCTGTGCTCTGCGTGTGTCTGCTGTGCTCCCTGTGCTCTGTCCATGTGTCTGCTGTGCTCCCTGTGCTCTGCGTGTGTCTGCTGTGCTCCCTGTGCTCTGCATGTGTCTGCTGTGCTCGCTGTGCTCTGCATGTGTCTTCTGTGCTCCCTGTGCTCTGTCCATGTGTCTGCTGTGCTCCCTGTGCTCTGCGTGTGTCTGCTGTGCTCCCTGTGCTCTGCATGTGTCTGCTGTGCTCGCTGTGCTCTGCGTGTGTCTGCTGTGCTCCCTGTGCTCTGTCCATGTGTCTGCTGTGCTCCCTGTGCTCTGTTCATGTGTCTGCTGTGCTCCCTGTGCTCTGCGTGTGTCTGCTGTGCTCGCTGTGCTCTGCGTGTGTCTGCTGTGCTCCCTGTGCTCTGTCCATGTGTCTGCTGTGCTCCCTGTGCTCTGCGTGTGTCTGCTGTGCTCCCTGTGCTCTGCATGTGTCTGCTGTGCTCCCTGTGCTCTGCGTGTGTCTGCTGTGCTCCCTGTGCTCTGTCCATGTGTCTGCTGTGCTCCCTGTGCTCTGCATGTGTCTGCTGTGCTCCCTGTGCTCTGCATGTGTCTGCTGTGCTCCCTGTGCTCTGTCCATGTGTCTGCTGTGCTCTCTGTGCTCTGTCCATGTGTCTGCTGTGCTCCCTGTGCTCAGTCCATGTGTCTGCTGTGCTCTCTGTGCTCTGTCCATGTGTCTGCTGTGCTCCCTGTGCTCTGCATGTGTCTGCTGTGCTCTCTGTGCTCTGTCCATGTGTCTGCTGTGCTCCCTGTGCTCTGTCCATGTGTCTGCTGTGCTCCCTGTGCTCTGCATGTGTCTGCTGTGCTCCCTGTGCTCTGCGTGTGTCTGCTGTGCTCCCTGTGCTCTGCATGTGTCTGCTGTGCTCCCTGTGCTCTGTCCATGTGTCTGCTGTGCTCCCTGTGCTCTGTCCATGTGTCTGCTGTGCTCCCTGTGCTCTGCATGTGTCTGCTGTGCTCGCTGTGCTCTGCGTGTGTCTGCTGTGCTCCCTGTGCTCTGCATGTGTCTGCTGTGCTCCCTGTGCTCTGTCCATGTGTCTGCTGTGCTCCCTGTGCTCTGCATGTGTCTGCTGTGCTCCCTGTGCTCTGTCCATGTGTCTGCTGTGCTCTCTGTGCTCTGTCCATGTGTCTGCTGTGCTCCCTGTGCTCAGTCCATGTGTCTGCTGTGCTCTCTGTGCTCTGTCCATGTGTCTGCTGTGCTCCCTGTGCTCTGCATGTGTCTGCTGTGCTCTCTGTGCTCTGTCCATGTGTCTGCTGTGCTCCCTGTGCTCTGTCCATGTGTCTGCTGTGCTCCCTGTGCTCTGCATGTGTCTGCTGTGCTCCCTGTGCTCTGCGTGTGTCTGCTGTGCTCCCTGTGCTCTGCATGTGTCTGCTGTGCTCCCTGTGCTCTGTCCATGTGTCTGCTGTGCTCCCTGTGCTCTGCATGTGTCTGCTGTGCTCCCTGTGCTCTGCGTGTGTCTGCTGTGCTCCCTGTGCTCTGCATGTGTCTGCTGTGCTCGCTGTGCTCTGCGTGTGTCTGCTGTGCTCCCTGTGCTCTGTCCATGTGTCTGCTGTGCTCCCTGTGCTCTGTTCATGTGTCTGCTGTGCTCCCTGTGCTCTGCGTGTGTCTGCTGTGCTCGCTGTGCTCTGCGTGTGTCTGCTGTGCTCCCTGTGCTCTGTCCATGTGTCTGCTGTGCTCCCTGTGCTCTGCGTGTGTCTGCTGTGCTCCCTGTGCTCTGCATGTGTCTGCTGTGCTCCCTGTGCTCTGCGTGTGTCTGCTGTGCTCCCTGTGCTCTGTCCATGTGTCTGCTGTGCTCCCTGTGCTCTGCATGTGTCTGCTGTGCTCCCTGTGCTCTGCATGTGTCTGCTGTGCTCCCTGTGCTCTGTCCATGTGTCTGCTGTGCTCTCTGTGCTCTGTCCATGTGTCTGCTGTGCTCCCTGTGCTCAGTCCATGTGTCTGCTGTGCTCTCTGTGCTCTGTCCATGTGTCTGCTGTGCTCCCTGTGCTCTGCATGTGTCTGCTGTGCTCTCTGTGCTCTGTCCATGTGTCTGCTGTGCTCCCTGTGCTCTGTCCATGTGTCTGCTGTGCTCCCTGTGCTCTGCATGTGTCTGCTGTGCTCCCTGTGCTCTGCGTGTGTCTGCTGTGCTCCCTGTGCTCTGCATGTGTCTGCTGTGCTCCCTGTGCTCTGTCCATGTGTCTGCTGTGCTCCCTGTGCTCTGTCCATGTGTCTGCTGTGCTCCCTGTGCTCTGCATGTGTCTGCTGTGCTCGCTGTGCTCTGCGTGTGTCTGCTGTGCTCCCTGTGCTCTGCATGTGTCTGCTGTGCTCCCTGTGCTCTGTCCATGTGTCTGCTGTGCTCCCTGTGCTCTGCATGTGTCTGCTGTGCTCCCTGTGCTCTGCATGTGTCTGCTGTGCTCCCTGTGCTCTGCATGTGTCTGCTGTGCTCCCTGTGCTCTGCGTGTGTCTGCTGTGCTCCCTGTGCTCTGCATGTGTCTGCTGTGCTCGCTGTGCTCTGCGTGTGTCTGCTGTGCTCCCTGTGCTCTGTCCATGTGTCTGCTGTGCTCCCTGCGCTCTGTTCATGTGTCTGCTGTGCTCCCTGTGCTCTGCGTGTGTCTGCTGTGCTCGCTGTGCTCTGCGTGTGTCTGCTGTGCTCCCTGTGCTCTGTCCATGTGTCTGCTGTGCTCCCTGTGCTCTGCGTGTGTCTGCTGTGCTCCCTGTGCTCTGCATGTGTCTGCTGTGCTCCCTGTGCTCTGCGTGTGTCTGCTGTGCTCCCTGTGCTCTGTCCATGTGTCTGCTGTGCTCCCTGTGCTCTGCATGTGTCTGCTGTGCTCCCTGTGCTCTGCGTGTGTCTGCTGTGCTCCCTGTGCTCTGTCCATGTGTCTGCTGTGCTCTCTGTGCTCTGTCCATGTGTCTGCTGTGCTCCCTGTGCTCAGTCCATGTGTCTGCTGTGCTCTCTGTGCTCTGTCCATGTGTCTGCTGTGCTCCCTGTGCTCTGCATGTGTCTGCTGTGCTCTCTGTGCTCTGTCCATGTGTCTGCTGTGCTCCCTGTGCTCTGTCCATGTGTCTGCTGTGCTCCCTGTGCTCTGCATGTGTCTGCTGTGCTCCCTGTGCTCTGCGTGTGTCTGCTGTGCTCCCTGTGCTCTGCATGTGTCTGCTGTGCTCCCTGTGCTCTGTCCATGTGTCTGCTGTGCTCCCTGTGCTCTGTCCATGTGTCTGCTGTGCTCCCTGTGCTCTGCATGTGTCTGCTGTGCTCCCTGTGCTCTGCGTGTGTCTGCTGTGCTCCCTGTGCTCTGCATGTGTCTGCTGTGCTCCCTGTGCTCTGTCCATGTGTCTGCTGTGCTCCCTGTGCTCTGCATGTGTCTGCTGTGCTCCCTGTGCTCTGCATGTGTCTGCTGTGCTCCCTGTGCTCTGCGTGTGTCTGCTGTGCTCCCTGTGCTCTGCATGTGTCTGCTGTGCTCCCTGTGCTCTGTCCATGTGTCTGCTGTGCTCCCTGTGCTCTGCATGTGTCTGCTGTGCTCCCTGTGCTCTGCATGTGTCTGCTGTGCTCCCTGTGCTCTGCATGTGTCTGCTGTGCTCCCTGTGCTCTGCGTGTGTCTGCTGTGCTCCCTGTGCTCTGCGTGTGTCTGCTGTGCTCCCTGTGCTCTGTCCATGTGTCTGCTGTGCTCCCTGTGCTCTGTCCATGTGTTTGCTGTGCTCCCTGTGCTCTGTCCATGTGTCTGCTGTGCTCCCTGTGCTCTGTCCATGTGTCTGCTGTGCTCCCTGTGCTCTGTCCATGTGTCTGCTGTGCTCCCTGTGCTCTGCGTGTGCCTGCTGTGCTCTCTGACCAAAAAAGCTTTCAAAAAACCTTGGAAGGCCCGCCAGCCACTCCGGAGGAGCAGACCTTCAGAAAGAAGAAGGCTGGAGCTCAGGGAGCAGCCAGAGCAGGTGAACAGCTGCAGTTGCTCCCTGGAGTGGTGGGCACGTGGCCAGGGCTCTCTGTCTGTGTCTCATCATATTCGGGTCCTGCTTGCCGGGTCCCTCTATGGTGGAGGGGACCAGGTAGGTACACTCTGAGTTCCTCCCTGTCTGTCGCCAAGCTTAGTTGGACCAAAGCAAAACTGGCTGGCCACAGAAAACACTCCCCTCACACATTTCTGGTGTTCATGTAGAGGTGACATGCCTGTCCCTTGTGGGGGCTGGCAGGGGGCAGGCGTCGGCAGGGTGTGTGTGTGTGTGTGTGTGTGTGTGTGTGGTGTGTGTGTGTGGTGTGTGTGTGTGGAGTGTGGTGTGTGTGTGTGTGTGTGTGTGGTGTGTGTGTGTGGTGTGTGTGTATGTGTGTGGTGTGTGTGGTGTGTGTGTGTGGTGTGTGTGTGTGTTGTGTGGTGTGTGTGTGTGTGGTGTGTGTTGTGTGTGTGTGGTGTGTGTGGTGTGTGTGGTGTGTGTGTGGTGTGTGTGTGTGTTGTGTGTTGTGTGTGTGTGTGGTGTGTGGTGTGTGGTGTGTGTGTGTGTGTGTGTGCTGTGTGTGGTGTGTGTGGTGTGTGTGTGGTATGTGTGGTGTGTGTGTGTGTATGTGTTGTGTGTGGTGTGTGGTGTGTGTGTGGTGTGTATGTGGTGTGTGGTGTGTGGTGTGTGTGGTGTGTGTGTGTGGTGTGTGTATGTGTTGTGTGTGTGTGGTGTGTATGTTGTGTGTGTGGTGTGTGTGTGTGGTGTGTGTGGTGTGTGGTGTGTGTGGTGTGTGGTGTGTGTGTGTGTGTGTGTGGTGTGTGTGTGTGGTGTGTGTGTGTGGTGTGTGTGGTGTGTGTGTATGTGTTGTGTGTATGTGTTGTGTGTGTGGTGTGTGGTGTGTGTGTGTGTGTATGTGTTGTGTGTGTGTATGTGTGGTGTGTGTGGTGTGTGTGTGTGTGTGTATGTGTTGTGTGTGTGTGGTATGTGTGGTGTGTGTGTGTGTGTGTGTGGTGTGTGTGTGTCTGTGTGTGTGCTCTGTCTGCCCTGACACAGGACCCTGCTTGCTCTCACCGTTGCGCACCGGCGGGAGGAAGGCATCAGCCCTGGGAGGGTGGAGGGTGGGCGTCTCCTGCGTCTCTCCTGTGCACCCTGGAAGGTGGTATGGCTGTGCCTCCTTTGGAAAAGGAGGGAGCCCAGCACGCGGTCTCGTCACGGCCAGTCCAGTGCCTCACGCAAGACCGGAATGGAGTCTTTCAGCCTCCATGGTACATGCAGAGCGATGGGGTCCAGGAATGTCATTGTCTTATGAGATCCTTTCCTTCCAGAAGGAAAGAGAAACACAGGCATTTAAGTGTTTTTTTTTTTTAAACAACAACATAATTTATAATTTCTATTTTTTCTTCTCTATTCTCTCTCTCTCTCTCCTTTTAGGCTCTGCCTGAAAAAGGTTGATAGAGGGAACGGTGGGACACATGCCTTATAATCTGAAATCGAGCCCTGACTGTGCCAGTCTTTCCGTTAGCGCACAGAATCAGCGGTTGGCTTTGTCTTTCCGTTCATCGATGAGCATCCATGCGTATCCACGGCCCTCTAGTGTGCGAAGGGCTTGCTGTTCATGAGCTTGGGCTCGAAACGTCTCCGGGGCACGGCTGTCAGCTTCTGCAGTAAAGGATGGCTCACCATGGGCCAGCCGATGCCCGCGGGGACTGGCGCCTTACCTCTCCTTACGGTTCTCAAACAAACGGAACAAATGCCAAAGAGCCCAGCAGGTTTCTGTCCTAGCAGGCTGTGATTGTGAAGGGCAGGCTGGCAGGGAGCCGACACACAGCCAGGGCAGGTGCAGCGGCCCAGGAGCACCCCTGATCCCGGGGGAAGCAGGCCAGGGCAGGTGCAGCGGCCCCGGAGACCCCCGACCCCCAGGGGAAGCAGGCCGTGCCCTGCGCAGGTAGCAGGTGCACACTTTCAGTTTTGAACCGGGACAAGCTCACAGTGTCTGGTTCACAAAGCTCAGGCCAAATCTTTGCCGTCCAGGGTCTTCGTCTACAGCCGCAGAGCTACGGGGTGAGGGAGCGGCCATGCTCGCTGCCCCAGGGCAGCGAGGCCTGCGTCCACCGAAGAGAAACTGAGCCTGAGCCATCAATCAGCATGGCGACAGGTGCTCACGTCTCTTCAGGGCATTTCCTTGTGGAGAGACTTCGCTGGGAGTCACACAGTGGGTGCACGGTGACCTTTCTCCCCAGGCTGTGTGGAGAAAGGGGAAGGGCGGGTGTGGGGCGTGGTGAGTGATGTGTGTGTTGTGTTGGATTTGTGCACGGTCTGTGTGTGTGTGGTGTGTATATGTGTAGAACGGTGTGTAGGCAAGTGTGTGAGTCTGTGAGATTGCAGGAGGTGTGTGTACATGTCTGTGTGTGTAGGTGTGTGGTGTGGTGGAGGGAGCGTGCAGTCTGTGTGAGATTGGGGGATGTCTGGCAGTTTCGTGAGACCATTGCAGGACTTAGCACCGTAGAAGCTTGGAGATCAGATCTGAGCTGGATCGGAGCTGAGGAATTTGCTGTCTGCCTTTCCATGGCTGAATTCCCCACTGAGCCTCCTCCCCATTCCAGGGCTGTGGCCCCATACCATGTGAGCGGCGGGCGGTGTGCACTCCAAGGTCTTTATCTGTACCTGGAGTTCAGATTTGGAGAGGCCCAAGCGCTTCTAGTCTGCCTGCCAGTGTTCGTGGTGAGGAAACTGAGTATTTCCTGATGGTATTTCCCTACCTCCTTCTGAAGATTGCCATGGCTGTGTGGCACTCGATGGTATTTCCCTACCTCCTTCTGAAGATTGCCATGGCTGTGTGGCACTCTGCCGCTTCTGGCCCACGGGGCGGGCGGGGGGCGTGGCCGGGGGACACTCGGGCTGCAGGGTGCTCAACGGAGGTCCGAGTTCCAGGACCGGATGAGCTTGCTGTTGGCCATCTGGGGAGGAAACTCGGAAAGCCAGGCGGCCTCTGAAACGTGACAGTTGTGACCATAGCTAGGAGTCCGAGAGCTCAGCTCTGCCTTTCTAGCACTATTGCAGTGAGAACGTCCAGATGCCAGGAGGGCATCCTGCAGCTCTGAGAACCTCGTGTCGCGTGAGTCCGCGTGAGAAGAGCGCGCTCACGGTGCCCCGGGCAAGCTCCGCAGCAGCCCTGTGTTTTCACCACCCAGAGAAACGAGTAGTCAGCTGACTTTGGCATGTGACCCCGTCGCATGTTGTTGAGTGTGCGAACGAGGGAACACGGCCCGAGCCCTGCTCCCTGGACAGGGAGATGCCGAGCACAGGGTTCAATGATGAAGGAAAAGCCGTCCCAGGCCTCCTCAGCCCCGAGGGGAGAGGGCTCGCAATTAACTGATCTTATCTCAGAATCGCATCCCTCCAAGATGATACCTAACACTATCTGTGCAAATGATGTGGTGTGTTTCACTCAGGTACAAAGATGATAAGTAGATGACAGGAAGGCATGTGGATACATGACAGTAGAAGATAGCTAGGTAGATGGACAGGTGGCAGATGATGGGTAGGTAGATGGACAGGTGGCAGGTGATGGGTAGGTAGGTGGGCAGGTGGCAGGTGATGGGTAGGTAGATGGGCAGGTGGCAGGTGATGGGTAGGTAGATGGACAGGTGGCAGATGATGGGTAGGTAGATGGACAGGTGGTAGGTGATGGGTAGGTAGGTGGGCAGGTGGCAGATGATGGGTAGGTAGGTGGACAGGTGGTAGGTGATGGGTAGGTAGATGGGCAGGTGGCAGGTGATGGGTAGGTAGGTGGGCAGGTGGCAGGTGATGGGTAGGTAGGTGGGCAGGTGGCAGGTGATGGGTAGGTAGGTGGGCAGGTGGCAGGTGATGGGTAGGTAGGTGGGCAGGTGGTAGGTGATGGGTAGGTAGATGGGCAGGTGGCAGGTGATGGGTAGGTAGGTGGGCAGGTGGTAGGTGATGGGTAGGTAGGTGGGCAGGTGGCAGGTGATGGGTAGGTAGGTGGGCAGGTGGCAGGTGATGGGTAGGTAGGTGGGCAGGTGGCAGGTGATGGGTAGGTAGGTGGACAGGTGGCAGGTGATGGGTAGGTAGATGGACAGGTGGCAGGTGATGGGTAGGTAGGTGGGCAGGTGGCAGGTGATGGGTAGGTAAATGGGCAGGTGGCAGATGATGGGTAGGTAGATGGGCAGGTGGCAGGTGATGGGTAGATGGGCAGGTGGCAGGTGATGGGTAGGTAGGTGGACAGGTGGCAGATGATGGGTGGGTAGGTGGACAGGTGGCAGATGATGGGTAGGTAGTTGGACAGGTGGTAGGTGATAGGTAGATGGGCAGGTGGCAGGTGATGGGTAGGTAGGTGGGCAGGTGGCAGGTGATGGGTAGGTAGGTGGGCAGGTGGCAGATGATGGGTAGGTAGGTGGACAGGTGGTAGATGATGGGTAGGTAGGTGGACAGGTGGTAGGTGATGGGTAGGTAGGTGGGCAGGTGGCAGGTGATGGGTAGGTAGGTGGACAGGTGGTAGGTGATGGGTAGGTAGGTGGACAGGTGGCAGGTGATGGGTAGGTAGATGGGCAGGTGGCAGATGATGGGTAGGTAGGTGGACAGGTGGTAGATGATGGGTAGGTAGGTGGACAGGTGGTAGGTGATGGGTAGGTAGGTGGACAGGTGGCAGGTGATGGGTAGGTAGGTGGACAGGTGGCAGGTGATGGGTAGGTAGGTGGGCAGGTGGCAGGTGATGGGTAGGTAGGTGGGCAGGTGGCAGGTGATGGGTAGGTAGATGGACAGGTGGCAGGTGATGGGTAGGTAGATGGACAGGTGGTAGATGTGGGGTAGGATATGACCCTTGGGAACAGGAGACATTGAGTAACAAATCTTCCTGGAAAGTGATGTCCACATTAGTGCACATGGCCTTCATTCTGAAGAAAAATAAAATTTCCCAAACCCAGAAATGTCTGTGAAGTCTCCAGTCGCCCAGCAACTGCCCCCCTCCTCCCCGTCCTCCTCTCCGTCCTCTTCTTCCTCCTCCTCCCCCTCCTCCCCCTCCTCCCCGTCCTCCCCCTCCTCCCCCTCCTCCCCGTCCTCCTCCCCCTCCTGCCTTTCCTCCTCCCCCTTCTCTCCGTCCTCCTCCATGTCCTCCTCCCCTTCCTCCTCGTCTTCCTCCCCCCTCCCCCTCCTCCTCCTCCCCCTCCTCTCCGTCCTCCTCCCCCTCCTCCTCCTCCCCCTCCTCCTCCTCCCCCTCCTCCCCCTCCTCCTCCTCCCCCTCCTCTCCGTCCTCCTCCCCCTCCTCCCTGTGTTCCCCCTCCTCCCCATCCTCCCCGTCCTCCCCCTCCTCCTCCCCCTCCTCCCCCTCCTCCCCGTCCTCCCTGTCCTCCCCCTCCTCCCCATCCTCCCCTCCTCCTCCCCCTCCTCCCCCTCCTCCCTGTCCTCCCCCTCCTCTCCGTCCTCCCCTCCTCCTCCCCCTCCTCCTCCCCCTCCTCCCCCTCCTCCCCGTCCTCCTCTGCATGTTTATCTACTGCTTCCTTCCCTTGACCGTCCACAAACGCTTCCCAAACTGCAGTCAGCTTGTGTCTTCACGTTAAACACCTAATCAGGAAACATGCCCTACAATTAAGGAATGACAGCGATCTTCTGTTCCCAAATTCAATGAACAAATGGTGACAAGAAGTAAAAATGGTCACATGTTTTCCTAACAGGCTTCCAGTGAGCGGCTTGAGCTCCGGAGGACCTGAGGCTCTTTATTTACGTCCATCGTGATCAGTCAGGGCGCACACCCTAGAACTGCTGAGAGGAGCCTACAGGGTTTCCTAGCTGCCCGCCTCGAACAGCCCGGCTTTGCTGCTGCTGCTGCTGCTGCTCCTCCTCCTCCCCCTCCTCCCCCTCCTCCTCCCCCTCCTCTTCCCCCCTCCTTTTCCTATTCCACCTGCTTTTCCTCCTCTTCCCTCTCCTCTTCCCCTCCCCTCCTCTTTCTTCCCCTCCTCCTGCTCCTTCTTCTCCTCCTCCTCCTCCTCTCTCCCCTCCTCCTCCGCCTCCTCCTGCTCCTTCTTTTCCTCCTCCTCCTCCTCCTCCGCCTCCTCCTGCTCCTTCTTTTCCTCCTCCTCCTCCTCCCCCTCCCCTTCCTCCTCCTCTATGCCCTTTCCACCATGATGGACACTACCCCTGAGACCATGAGTGAAAATGAGTCTGTCCTCCATTGTTTATGTCAGCTAGTTGGTTGTGGTGATGAAAACCCTGGCAAACAAACTGGTACCTGTGACTAGGGCTCCCTCATGTGACTAAACCAGCTCTCTGGTTCTTAGGCCTCGGGAACTGGTGCATGCTCGGGAGGGATCAGCGAGGTTTGGAGGTTAGGGTGGAGAAGCCCCAGGAGGCTGAAGGCAGAGCTTTCTGGGAACTTCTGGCTGGGGCTCAGAAGACCGGAGGTGTCCAGGAAGCAGGCTCAGGAGGGAACAGGGGCTCTATTGGGAATCAGGCTAGAAGCCATTCATGTTAAATACTGGCAGAGAATTTGTCTATACTTTGTGGGTGCCCTGAGACTTTGAGTGAATTTGAAAGCAAGGACTAAGTCAGAAGAGGAAATTTTAAGACACAACAGCATTCCAACGGTGGAGTGAAATATTACTGGCTGCTTCCAGCCAGGCTTTGGTGATAATCTGGAAGACAGATCTGAATCAAGTGCAGTTTGGCCAGAAAGAGCCTGCTTGGTGATTCAGAGAAAAGCTTTTTTTCTTTTTTTTTTTTTCTCCAGAGATCAGCACTGTTAACAATAAATCAAGGGCCGGGCCCCGGTGGCTCACACCCATAATCCTAGCTACTCAGGAGGCTGAGATCTGAGGCTGGTGGTTTAAAGCCAGTCTGGGCAGGAAAGCCCATGAGACTCTCATCTCCAATAAGCCACCAGAAAACTGGAAGTGGCACTGTGGCTCAAGTGGTAGAGCGCTCGCCTTGAGCTGAAGAGCTGAGGGACAGCACCCAGGCCCAGAGTTCAAGCCCCACGACCTACAACAACTACAAAAAAGGAATGAGTCAAGTACTTAGTACGGGACAATGTCTAAGACCGGAGGCATCTGCGGGTTCACCGTCCCTGCCCGAGTGTCTGGAGGATGGGCAGGGAGAAGGACGTCGGAGGGCTTCCCCAGAGAAGGCAAGGCCCCGTGCGCCCCACGTGAGCACGGAGCTGTAGAAAGGAGTTGTTACACTGCACTCAGCCACCCAGGCACTCACAGACCCCTGCGGCCGTGGTCCACGCAGGGCTGGCACGGCTCACACTGCTGGCAGATGCTGTCCTTCAGGTCCTCGGTATTGTCCACATGCCGCTTGGAGACTGGGCAGGATGTCTGGGAGGACAGCAGCCGTCCTGAGACCTTGAGGGCAAAAGCCACACCCTAAAGATGGTAGCCAACAAGGTCGAAGGAGACCAGGCCTCTGCACCAACCCCGAGGTCTGTGTTCCCTGAGCCACAGCAGATTGACTCTCTCCCTCTGTGTTTTCTTTCCATTACAGTTAGCTTTTGTTCCTTTGTTTAATTTTGGACCTACATAGCTGAACATCTAAAGTTGTTCTGGTATGGTGTGAGCAAGGATTGGTTTTTCTTTTCTCCCAGATGGTTAACTACAGACTTAAAACAACAGTGACAAGGAAGCAGACATAGAAGCAGTAAGAAGAAATGGCAACATGCCCTCAGAGAGTTTGTGTGTTTTTTGCTATCTTCAGCCTAGTCGTATGTTCTCACACCATGGGCTGCCTTGCTCACTTCTATGATGGTAAAGGGTTAAAATGACACCGCTGTTCACTGCGAGGGATGGGTGTGAATGTTCAAAGGATGACACTGATCAAGACACCTCGTGTGTGTTCACACACAGCCTTGTAAAATGGCAACTCCCTTGTACAATGACTTAAAGATAGCAAGAAAGTTATAGAAGAAATCAGCCATGGATTTTCCATGCTACGCAGGGAGGGGGAAATTTCCATCAACATGGCAAAGCATTGTAAGGTGGAGATCAACAGTTCCATGTCTGGACATCTTTAGGCTGTGCTAGGTGTGCAAACAGCAACACTTCTTATCTGGATAGGTCAACTAGCACCAAAGGTGTGGAGGAAGATCAGGGGGCAAAATATGCAATGATCAGGGGATGCAGGCCGCCTGGAAGTTTCAGGCATCTCCAGCAACTGCATGCCCATCTTTCAGTTGTGGTTTCCTGTCAGAGCTGTAGCTGACAGTGTCTGGCCCCTCGTGTAGATGGTGGGTCTCTGTGCATTGGTCTCTGGGCTCCTCCTGGCAGCATGACCTTTCATGATGAAGTCATGTGACTTGTTTTTCTTCTATGAGCCATTTCTAATTGCTTATACTTAATATTGTCCTTTAAATGTCTTTTCTTTGGGGTCGGTTGTGGGGCTTGAACTCAAGGCCTGGGCACTGTCCCTGAGCCTCATTGTGCTAAGGCTAGCACTCTACCACTCACTTGAGCCACAGCACCACTTTCGCTTTTTGAGTGGTTACTTGGAGATAAAAGTCTCATGGGGACTTTTTTTTGTCAGTTGTTGGGCTTGAACTCTGGTCCTGGGTGCTGTCCCTGAGTTGAGCAACAGTGCCACTTCTGGTTTTCTGGTAGTTAATTGGGGTTAAGTCTCTTGGACTTTCCTGCCAAGGCTGGGTCTGAACCACGATCCTCAGTTCTCAGCCTCCTTGAGTAGCTAGGATGACAGGCATGATCCACTGGTGCCTGGCCCTTTTAATCTCCATGACAGTTAACACTAGACCAACACAGATGGGAACTTCCTGGATGCACTGGCACATGGGGTTCGAGTCAAAAAAAGAACTTGCAAATGAACCATCCAGATCACCTAGAAATAGCAAAAACAAAGAAAAAGTTGACTATGACTCGACTCTAACTATCATGTATCTTCTCACACAAGTACACAATCCATGGACATGGTAGTCTAATTTGCTATTTGCTACTGAGACACTTGTAGGTACCGACACAAACCTGCCACATGAAGTTAAAACTCATCAAGACACTTGCGCACCGGCATTTCTGGCCCATGCCAGGGTGCCGTTGCAGTGAGGAGGTAACAATGGCCCAGACCGTGGGGTGGATCACAACCACGGGGTCAGCCCAGGACCAGAAGAGCCCCGTCATCACCCCTGTCTGAAATCTGGGCCACTGCACGGAGCTCTGGTGCCATGAGAGGCTGGTCACAGAGGTGTGTGTATCTGTATCTGCTCATAGTGGTGTGGAGCTGTGAGGATCTGGTCACAGTGGTGTGTGGATCTGTGAGGATCTACTCATAGTGGTATGGAGCTGTGAGGATCCGGTCACAGTGGTGTGTGGATCTGTGAGGATCTACTCATAGTGGTATGGAGCTGTGAGGATCCGGTCACAGTGGTGTGTGGATCTGTGAGGATATGGTCACAGTGGTGTGTGGAGCTGTGAGGATCTGGTCATAGTAGTGTGGATCTGTGAGGATCTGGTCATAGTAGTGTGGATCTGTGAGGATCTGGTCACAGTGGTGTGTGGAGCTGTGAGGATCTGGTCACAGTGGTGTGTGGGTCTATGAGGATATGGTCACAGCAGATCTGTGAGGATCTGGTCACAGTGGTGTGGATCTGTGAGGATCTGGTCACAGAGGTGTGGAATCTGTGAGTATCTGGTCACAGTGGTGTGTGGAGCTGTGAGGATCTGGTCACAGTGGTGTGTGTAGATGTGAGGATCTGGTTACAGAGGTATTTGGAGCTGTGAGGATGTGGTCACAGTGGTGTGGATCTGTGAGGATCTGGTTACAGTGGTGTGTGGAGCTGTGAGGATCTGGTCACAGTGGTGTGTGGATCTGTGAGGATCTACTCATAGTGGTATGGAGCTGTGAGGATCTGGTCACAGTGATAAATGGAGCTATGAGGATCTAGTCACAGTGGTGTAGATCTGTGAGGATCTGGTCACAGTGGTGTGTGAAGCTGTGAGAATCTGGTCACAGTGGTGTATGGAGCTATGAGGATCTAGTCACAGTGGTGTGGAGCTGTGAAGATCTGGTCACAGTAGTGTGTGGAGCTATGAGAATCTGGTCACAGTGGTATATGGATCTGTGAGGATCTGGTCTCAGTGGTGTGTGGATCTGTGAGGATCTGGTCTCGGAGGTGTGTGGGGCTGTGAGGATCAGGTCACAGCGGTGTGTGGAGCTGTGAGGATCTGGTCACAGTAGTGTGGATCTTTGAGGATCTGGTCACAGTGGTGTGTACAGCTGTGAGGATCTGATCACAGTGGTGTGTGGATCTGTGAGGATCTGGTCTCTGTGGTGTGTGGGGCTATGAGGATCTGGTCACAGTGTTGTGAAGCTATGAGAATCTGCTCACAGTCATGAGTGGAGCTTTGAGGATCTGGTCACAGTGGTATGGACTTGTGAGGATCTGGTCACAGTGGTGTGTGGAGCTGTGAGGATCTGGTCACAGAGGTGTGTGGAGCTGTGAGGATCTAGTCACAGTGGTGTGTGGAGCTGTGAGGATCTGGTCTCAGTTGTGTGTGAATCTGTGAGGATCTGCTCACAGTGGTATGTGGAGCTGTGAGGAACCGATCACAGTGGTGTCTAGCTGTGAGGATATGGTCACAGTGGTGTGGGTGAAGCTGAGAGGATCTGGTCACAGTGGTGTATGGATCTGTGAGGATCTGCTCATAGTGGTGTGGAGCTGTGAGGATCTGGTCACAGTGGTGTGTGGATCTGTGAGGATCTACTCATAGTGGTATGGAGCTGTGAGGATCCGGTCACAGTGGTGTGTGGATCTTTGAGGATATGGTCACAGTGGTGTGGGTGAAGCTGAGAGGATCTGGTCACAGTGGTATGTGGAGCTGTGAGGACCTGGTCACAGTGGTGTGTGGAGCTGTGAGGATCTGGTCACAGTGATGAATGGAGCTGTGAGGATCTGGTCAGAGTGGTGTGGAACTGAGAGGATCTGGTCCCAGTGGTGTGTGGAGCTCTGAGGATCTGGTCACAGTGGTGTGTGAAGCTGTGAGGATCTGCTCACAGTGGTGTGTGGAGCTGTGAGGATCTTGTCACAGTAGTGTGTGGAGATGTGAGGATCTGGTCACAGTAATGTGGATCTTTGAAGATCTAGTCACAGTGGTGTGTGGAGTTGTAAGGATCTGATCACAGTGGTGTGGACTTGTAAGGATCTGGTCAGAGTGGTGTGGAACTGAGAGGATCTGGTTCCATTGGTGTGTGGAGCTCTGAGGATCTGGTCACAGAGGTGTGGAGCTGTGAGGATCTGGTCACAGTGGTGTAGATCTGTGAGGATCTGGGCACAGTGGTGTGTGAAGCTGTGAGGATCTGCTCACAGTGGTATGTGGAGCTGTGAGGATCTGGTCACTGTGGTGTAGATCTGTGAGGATCTGGTCACAGTGGTATGGAGCTGAGAGGAACTGCTCACAGTGGTATGTGGATCTGTGAGGATCTGGTCACTGTGGTGTCTAGCAGTGAGGATGTGGTCACAGTGGTGTGGAGCTGTGAGGATCGGTCACAGTCGTGTGAATCTGTGAGGATGTGGTCACAGTGGTGTATGGAGCTGTGAGGATCTGGTCACAGTGGTGTGTGGAGCTGAGAATCTAGTCACAGTGGTGTAGAACTGTGAGGATCTGGTCATAGTGTGTGTGGAGCTGTGAGGATCTGGTCACAGTGGTGTGTGGATCTGTGACGATTTGGTCTCGATGGTGTGTGGGGCTGTGAGGATCTGGTCACAGTGTTGTGGAGCTGTGAGAATCTGCTCACAGTCATGAGTGGAGCTGTGAAGATCTGGTCACAATGGTGTGTGGAATTGTGAGGATCTGATCACAGTGGTCTGTGGAGTTGTGAGGATCTGGTCACAGTTGTGTGTGGATCTGTGAGGATCTGGTCATAGTGGTGTGTGGATCTGTGAGGATCTGGACACAGTGGTGTGTGGAGTTGTGAGGATCTGGTCACAGAAGTCTGGAGTTGTGAGCATCTGGCCACAGTGGTGTTTAGAGTTGAGAGGATCTTGTCACAGTGGTGTTTGGAGTCATGAGGATCTGATCACAGTAGTGTGTGGATCTTTGGGGATCTGGTCACAGTGGTGTGTGAAGCTGTGGATCTGATCATAGTGGTGTTTGGAGCTGTGAGGATCTGATCATAGTGGTGTTTGGAGCTGTGAGGATCTTATCACAGTGGTGTATGGAGCTGTGAGGATCTGGTCACCATAGTGTGTGGAGCTGAGAATCTAGTCACAGTGGTGTGGAACTGTGAGGATCTGGTCTGAGTGGAGCTGTGAGGATCTGGTCACAGTTGTGTGTGGGGCTGTGGGATGTGGTCACAGTGTTGTGGAGCTGTGAGTATCTGGTTATAGTGGTGTGTGGAGCTGTGAGGATCTGGTCACAGTGGCATGTGGAGCTGTGGATCTGATCATAGTGGTGTTGGGAGCTGTGAGGATCTTGTCACAGTGTGGTGTGTACCGGTGAGCTCAATATGCGTTGTTCATCTACAGTAAACAGTGGGCTGTTCTGGTTCATGATTCATGCATGCCGCCAGTGAAGCAAGTGTTGTAAAGGTGGCTCTGCTCAGCAGCAGGCTGTGAAGAGCTAAGGTTTGTGGGGAGGCAGAAGTCACACATGACTCTCTCTGTCAGTGGGTGAGTGTCTCAAGCCTCTGTGTTGTTCCCCGCTGACCAGTGTCTTTACCTTTAGAAGCCATTACAATGTTTTCAAACAGGCCAAAGAGAAACGGTTCTTTGTGCTTATTCTAGTTGCCCTCACTCGTGTCTATGGGTAACAAGTGCGTGTTTCAGAAATGCCCATGAACGTGAAGAGCACTGCCTAGGACCAGTGGGTCAGGTGATGCCTTCAGAGCTCACCTGTCAGTAATGGGATGTAGGATGCTGAGCATGCTCAGAGGAGACCTTTCACAACCTTTGACACCAAAGAGCAGCTTCTACTTTGCCAAAGACAACAACAGTAGCCTTTTTGTGTACACGTTTTGTGTCGCTCTCTTCTGTAGCTTCTCACAGGAGGCTGGCTGGAAGATCTGATGCCCTCTGTGTGGGGCTGTGCTCTGACTCTGCACTCTGTGATGCTCCTAAGGGATACTGTGTGTTGGGGTATCAATGCACCTCCCTCCTCCATCATCCCTACACTGAAATGCGACAGGAATACGAGGTGGGGTCTTGGGGGAGAGGCGGCCTTGATGGTAGAGCCCTCCGGAAGGGATGAGGCCCTTTTGAGATGAGGCCCTGGTAGCTTCCTTGCCTTTCCACCTTTCTGTGAGGACACAGCAAGGAGGTGCCATTATGAACGGGGAGGCAGGTGACACTTACTAGATGGCAAATCTGTGGTTCTGATCTTCTTGGCCTCTGGAGATGTGTGAGGTGAACTTTTGTCATTGGTACGCTTCCAGTTAATGGCTTTTTGACACAGTCACTTGAATGAATAGGACAGTATTATCCTGGCATTGCTCTGCTAATGGCAAAAGGAAACAAGGCCTGGCCTCACCCTGCCTGCAGGTCGGGCAGGGGTGAGTAACTGACCCACGCCTTGGAGCTAGATGGAGACTCAGAGCCTGAGGAAGCCAGAGCTGTCTTTGGGGGCTGATCTCTAGGGAATGCCCATGCAAAGCAGTGCACCCCTTCCTATGGTGACTGCCACAGCTACAACCATTCCTAGCAACACCTGACTGACAGTCAGATAACAACACACCACTGACTGTCAGACAGATAACACAACACTGACAGAAAACAACAGCACACCACTGACAGTCAGGTAGATAACAACACACCACTGAGAGATAACACAGCACTAACAGACAACAGCATACTACTGACAGGTAGATAACACATTACTGACAGTCAGACAGATAACACATCACTCACAGCCAGGTAGATAACAACGCACCACTACAGTCCAGTAGAACTTCACCTTCATGAATGCCATCACTGACTGTCACAGCACTCTTGTGGGCCACTTAGGAGAAATGTCTCTTATTTCTAACATGGAGTTACCTCTCTTTTCCTTTCCCCCTTCCTCCTCCTCATTGTGAGGTATCTCTGGGTCACCCTAGGTGGTGGAGGATGGGACATCAGAGGCAGATACTGCATGATGTGCACCACAGTGGGTAGGTTGGGCTGACTCCCAGCAGTATCAAAGCTTCTCAGGTGTTTTCTTAGGGGTGGAGGTGAGGTTTGCCATGGGAGACCTTTGGCTCCAGTCATGCAGCT
Organism: Dipodomys merriami; assembly: GCF_024711535.1. Classification (NCBI taxonomy): domain Eukaryota; kingdom Metazoa; phylum Chordata; class Mammalia; order Rodentia; family Heteromyidae; genus Dipodomys; species Dipodomys merriami. The sequence continues at coordinate 2,715,268 of NW_027206612.1, read as the reverse complement.
GGCAGAAGGCACAGACCAGCTGAGGCACAGACCCCAGCATCTGTCTTCAGTGCTACTCTTCACCACTGCTCAGGCGGGAATTACTGACAGGAAGCAGATCACCACAAAAGAGTCAAACATGGAGAACAGAAATATTTGGTCCTTAGGGATGTTTAAATAGAAATGTCAGAGAAGTCTTTAAAGTTGTGGAAGCACACAATGAACAGACAAAACACCAGGACAGTAAAATGACCACAGCACTGTTAGATATAAAATATGAACTCAGTGAAATGAAACTGCTCAAATTAAAGAGAGATGGAGCAATAACCAGTGATCTGAGACACATAGTTGATAAAAACTACACAGCATGCATTGCAGAGATGAGAGACTGAGAGCATGGAGGAGAGGCTGGGGAGGCTGGATGCCCACTGAATGGAACTCAAACCAAATAACCAGCAGTGAGTGGAGTCTGTACTGACTCAGACTCAATTCTTTCAGTGAATGCAAACTCCCATAAATCTGCTCCTGGGTATGTTCTGATGAGAGAGAAGGCCATCTGAGCCAGATTATTTTATTTTTAAGTCACTGATGAAAGTGAACTAGGCAACTTGTGGGTGGAGATGGGAGAGAGGGACTGGGAGAGGATGAGGGAACAGAAGACACTGTACCAAAGGAAATGTACTCATTACCTGACTCATGTAATTATAATCTCTCTGTTCTTCACTCCTACAAAAACAATAAAGTAAATTAATTAAAAAACCCCATAGCAAAAAGCCAAAACAAATTTAATTTTAAAATTATAATTTTTTTATCTTTAAGAAGCTGTACCAATGGGTTACTGACCAATAGGTCAGTTGGTGAGTACCGCACATCTTGATTGATGTCGCCCTTCCATCCCTCTCCCCGTCTCTCACAACCCCACCTAGCCTAGTTTCCTAGGATATGAGTTGAGTTTTATGATTGCATTCTCCCCACTTCTCCTCCTCCTTTGTATACCCCTCTCCCTTAGCCTCTCTACTTCCCACACCTCAAGTTCCAGCTTCTGAACCAGACACATTTAAAAGAGAACGACGGTAGTGTAAGTGTGAAACTGCAGATCTATGACAGAACCACAGCCTCCAAGCTCGAAACTTGGAATTTTATACCTAGATGAACTATTACGTCAGAAGGTTAAAAAAAACAAAATACTCTACCCTACTTAGGAAATTTTAAATTTACCTTAAGTGAAACAAGAACAAAATGGATAATTTTTTTAAATTGTGAAAATACTGTACAGAGGGGTTACAATTACATGGGCAAGATAATGAGTACATTTCTTATCAAGCATTGTAGCCTCCTCCTTTGTTTCCCCTTCCCATCCTTTCTCATCCTCCCCCCCTGCTCCCCCCACCCAATCCTCCCCCCCACCAAAGTTGTAAAGTCCATTTTTCACATAATGACTTGTACATTTCATTGTTGCAGTGGGTCCACCTGTATCCCTATTTAAACGATTTGTTTTTTCCCTTCCCCTCCACAAATTATACCGACATCAAATACAGTGAAAGCAGGGGTTATACCATGGGGGAGGGACATACAAAGCAACAAAGAAATAATCTTATAAATGTGTTAGAAACAATTGCATGAAAGAAAAAAAATTTGAATACATATCTTAGGGTTCATTTCCCTAACATCAACTTATCTGACCTTTTCTGCTTGACTCAGACATATACTAGATATTGCAAATAAGGGAAACCATGTTTCTTTGGGCCTGGCTTACTTCACTTAATATAATTTTTTCCAAGCCTTTCCATTTCCTAACAAATGGAGCAATGCCATTCTTTCTGATGGAGGCATAGAACTCCATTGTGTATATATCCCACATTTTCTTGATCCATTCATCTACTGAGGGGCATCTGGGTTTGTTCCATATCTTAGCTGTGGTAAATAATGCTGCAATAAACATAGTCTTGCTGGTAGCTTTAGTGTGGTCTTGTTTGTGAACATTTGGGTAGATGTCCAAAAGTGGGATTGCTGGGTCATAGGGGAGGTCTATGTGGAGTCTTTTGAGGAACCTCCATACTACTTTCCAAAGTGGCTGAACAAGCTTACACTCCCACCAACAATGCAGTAAGGTTCCCTTCTGTCCACATCCCCTCCAGCATCTGTTGTTACTAGAGTTCTTGATTCTAGCCATTATAACTGGGGTGAGGTGGTATCTCAATGTTGTTTTGATTTGCATTTCTTTTATGGCTAGGGAGGTTGAGCATTTCTTCATGTGTCTATTGGCCATTCTTCTTTCCTCTTCAAAGAAGTTTCTCTTTAAGTCTTTAGCCCACTTATTTATTGGGCAGTTGTTTCTTTGAAGATTTGTTGCTGGGGGATTTAATTTTTTTGAGTACCAGGTATATTTTAGATATGAGACCCTTGTCCGTTGTATGGCTAGTGAGGATCTTCTCCCAAACCGTGGGCTTTCTATTGATCTTGCTAACTATATCCTTTGCCATGCAGAAGCTCTGCAATTTCATGCAATCCCATTTGTCCAACCTTTCTTTGATTTGTTGTGTTTCTGGGTCTCTATTAAGAAAATTTTGGCCTGTGCCAAGGAGACCTAGGATTTCTCCTATTCCATCCTGTAATGTTTTCAGAGTGTCTGCTTTGACTCTGAGGTCTTTGATCCATTTGGAGTTGATTCTGGTGCAGGGTGATATATAAGGATCTAGCTTTAGTTTTCTAAAAGTAGTTAACCAATTTTGCCAGCACCATTTACTGAAGAGGCTGTCTTTCTTCCATTCTATTTTTTTTAGCTCCCTTATCGAAGATTAGATGGGTATAGGTCTGTAGGTTCACTTCTGGGTTATCAATTCTATTCCATTGGTCCTGAGGTCTGTTCTTGTGCCAGTACCAAGCTGTTTTGATTACTATGGCTTTGTAGTAGCGTTTGAAATTTGGTATTAATATTCCTCCAGCACTGTTCTTTCTGTTGAGGATTGTTTTTGCTATTCGGGGTCTTTTATTGTTCAAAATGCATAATTTAAACATACTTCTACCTTTAAAGTAATGGAAGTAGCAGTTTAAATCTACTCTGATAGTGAACAACTACCCTGAACACTAAACCTCATGGCTTTCATTTGCACATTCTAGTGAACAAGTCAAGGAACACAGCATCTGCAAATGAGAAAGTGTGAAAGGAATTGTGAGCAGATTCCTCCTATGTGCTCTTGGCAGTGGAAAAATGACACCAACATAGAAGGAAATACCTTGACCAAAGTAATAGAAAGCCATGGGACAAAGGTGGAATAGCCATAAGCATGCAAAGGTGTTTCCACCCAGAGGTGAACTTGTAACTGGACACATTCAAGTGACTAGATGAGAGGAAATCACACACTGCTCTACTAGCTAGCTGAAGCTTTCAGGGTGTTGCATGCATGATGAGAAGGCCCAATGCCAAAGATGTTCACGTTGATCTTAAATCCAAGGTAGTTCTGGTGAATGTCTCCCAAAGGTTTTTCCTGGAATGGAACAAGCCGGGCTGATGAAGAGGCGAAAGTCCAGGAAAATGGTTCCTGAGATTTTAGTTGCATGTCCCACATCTAAAATATGGGTTCTTGGCCTGTGACTTTTCTGTAGGTTTTTTCTATCCCGAAACCTTCTCTGCTTTGACCTTGAACCCTCATGTCTGCTCACTTAGCCGCATCCCCAGAGTCTCTCATGACCTCAGGGAATTTCTGACATTCTGTTCCTCTGGACAGAGCAGAGGCCATCATCTCCTCCTGTCTGCTGTGTTCTCCTTTAGTCAGCACCACCCTCAATGGGAGTGCATGGAATCCACACCCTCTTCATCCTCAAGAAAACAAAAATTTGTCTTTGTCAGCAATAAAACAGAACCATCAAAACTTAATAGCTTGGTAGGTAAATTTTCAAACAGCAAAGGTATTCTTTGGGTAAAGACTTTTTTTAAAAAAAAATTAACATGTGAGCTGTATAAGGAAAGGTTTCCATTCCAAAGAAAAGCCTGAGGAGTCAGGAGGGAAGCCGGTGTGGGTTCTTTCAGGAGCCCCTGATGGGAGATGATTAATGAAACCATGGGAGTGGAGAGCAGTGGGGCCTCAGGGCATCAGGGAGACCAGCAGCGAGCAGTGTCCTCCTAGAAAAGCCACTTGTATCCGAGTGTAGGCACAGAAAACAGCCTTGTAGGTGCAACCAGGCTGAGGAGCAGGCTGCCTAGATGCCTGTAGGCTCACTGCAGTGTGCAGGAGGTGATGGACTTTGTTCTAGGGTTAGTTCTATGCTCAGTTCAAATCTTGGGGTTTGGTTCTGCTCCAAGTCAATCCCTCCTTCCCATTTCCCCACTCGTTCCTTTGTGAATTGGAACATTTCCCCTGTGCCTGGCTTGCTGCTCTAGCTTGGAAGTAGATGAACTGTTTCTTGGACCTCAGCAGGGTTGATGATTGGAAGGAGTTGCCTTGAGTCTCAGATGAGGATTCTAACTTGGACTCTGAGTGAGTCTGGGACAGCTGGCTTTGGGGTCATTAGCATGGGAAGTGTGCATTCTGCATCGTGTGGCAGACATGAACCTCAGGCAACACTAGGACAGGCTGGTGCCATGGCTGTTCTGGCTCCCTGCTCAGCCCTCATGCCTGCTCACCTCACAAGGCCACCAGGTGAGTGAAACAATAATCCTTCTCATAAACCTTCCAGGTGATCTGTGCATTGTGTGGGGCAGAATTTTCTATATGAATAGAACCTTCATTGTCTGCTACAATGGTAATCCTAGCAGAAATAGCAACATAGCCCAGATATTCCTTATTGAAAAGCTTATGATCAGAAGCATTTCTGATATGGGTGAGTTCTGTTGGCTTTTGGGATATCTGCACAGTCATCTCTACTAGATCATTTCTAGTCTAAAAGAGCTCCAGAGCATTCTTGTGTGTTTGGGTATATAAGTAATAGGAAAGAGATATTGATAATAGATAGTCATCTCTAGAGAGACAGACCGGTGGGACATCTTCATAGGAAAGGACAGGTATCAGGAGGAACTGACTCACAGCACTGTGCAGGCTTGATGTCTGCCAGCTGAGAATCAGGGGGGCTGGCTGTGTTGTCGGTGTGAGAACCAGGCCCAGTGGAATGACCTTCACCCCATCCAAGGAGGAGAAGCTAAGAGAGATGTCTCACCTCGCTCAGGGAGTCAGGAAACACAGGGCCCAATTCTTCTTCTGCCTTTTGTTTTGTTCAGCCCTGAATATATTTCAAGATACCACAGTGGGGAGGGTGATTTTCTTACTCAGTTGACTGTAGATACTAATCTTGTGAAGTACCATGTACACTCCCTCCCTCCCTCCCTCCCTCCCTCCCTCCCTCCCTCTCTCTCTTTCCCCCTTTCTCTCTTTCTCTCTCTCCCTCACACACACATGCACAAAGCAGTGTTTAATCAGGGCACCCCAAATCCATTTCAGTTCACACCCACAATTAACTGTTGTACTCAACATGTGACAATTGCTAAGTGAAATGTATCCCTAGTTAAAGCTCACTAAGCCCCTGTGGTGTGTGTGTTCACGATAAGGCTGATGTGTGTACGTGGACTCAGGAAGGCATGAGCATTCCCCAAATTGCATAGCTGGAGATCGGTTTACTGAAGTCTTGTTCATGTCTGTGTGACTCAAAGCCCAGGAGGTCTTCCGGTTGTTGTAGCTATCACTAGGCCCAGAGTTCCCTAAACTGGAGAGGCACACTTGGCACCGGGGGAGTTTCAGGAGACAAGGTGCTGGCATCATTGGATGTGATAATAAGGAATTCATGTGGCACCTTAGGAGCGGCTTGATGGGTGGCCTTCTGCACAGCACGAGTTGCAGGAGCAGCTGCCTGTACAGCCCCTCTGCACAGCCCTCCTCTCTCCCTCCTGCTTTCTGCCCCACTCGGGGATGGAGCAGGGAGGAAACCCTGGGTGAGGAGAGTCTGCCTCAACCATCACATCTGGCCGGCCCAAAGATACACGAAAAATAAGCGCTCCTTCCACTGAAATCACATTTTTTGGGCTAGAAATGATTGAACTTTCATCTATTTTAGTGTTAGCAAATAGAAACTATTGTCAGGTCTTTACAATTAATCACCTTTAAAGCAAGCACTGCCTGGTGCTGGTGCCTCATCCCTATAATCCTAGCTACTCAAGAGGCTGAGATCTGAGGATCATGGTTCAAAGTCAGCTGGAGCAGGAAAGTCTGTGAGACTCTTTTTTTTTTTTTTTGTCGGTCGTGGGGCTTGAACTCTGGGCCTGGGCGCTGTCCCTCAGCTCTTCAGCTCAAGGCGAGCACTCTACCATTTGAGCTACAGCGCCACTTCCGGTTTCCTGGTGGTTTATTGGAGATAGGAGTCTCACGGTCTCTCCTACCCGGGCTGGCTTTGAACCGCGATCCTCAGATCTCAGCCTCCTGAGTAGCTAGGATTACAGGCGTGAGCCACCAGCGCCCGGCATCTGTGAGACTCTTATCTCCAATGAACCACCAGAAAACGGGAAGTGGTGCTGTGGCTCAAGTGGTAGAGTGCTTGCCTTGAGCTGAGGAGCTCAGGGATGGTGCCTGGGCCCTGAGTTCAAGCCCCAGAACTGAAATACAAGAAAATGAAAATAAAATAAAAAAGAATGAGAAGATGTCCGTACTTTTTCAAAAAGTGTCTCTTTCCATCACAAACTTGGAGGCCACAGTGTCAAAGTGTTTAATGCTGTGATGGAAAATGGTGGCATACTTGCGTCTACATGTTTCTCGGACTGTGTAGTGATGACTATTTTGTTGTACTATTTTTATTGTAAAAATGTTGTACAGAGGGGTTACAGTTACATGAGCAAGGTAGTGAGTGCATTTCCTATCGAGCATTGTTGCCTCCTCCTTTGTTTTCCCCTACCACCCCTTCCCTCCCACCTCCACAACTGAGGTGACTGAAGGATTGGCTCCCTCCTTTTCCCCCCAGATCAAGGACAACAGGTGCACAGGAACAGGCTGGACACATGCCTGTCTGGGGTAGGTGATTCCAATCTAGGTCTGGCCGAGGATACCACCCTTGGTCCCCGGGGGACGAGTCCCTCCCCCAGGTGGAGCATCCCCCTGGGGGCCCTGGGCCCCCAAGAGACTGTAACTCATTTTTATTTTCTGCTTCCTGGTTAATCCCTATATAAGCCCAACCCAAACCCAGTCCTTCGCAAACCTCCAAACCTGCAGGAGGTGGGGTCTGTGCGCTCGCTGTTCCCCAATAAATGAACAGTCCTCTCCTGATGATGCTCGCGTCTGGCCTCTTCCTCTTCTGTTCTCCTCCATTTTCCTAACAGTGATAAGAATGGAGAAGCAAAAGGAAAAACCAAAGTGAGTCAGACACTGGTGGCTCAATTGTAAAAATTATTTTCTTACAACTATGTGGCTATTTTTATGCCCCCCTGCCATGTATTGTTTTTGTAAGGATGTAAAAATTTTAACAAGCTGCCAATGTTATAAATATTGTATTAAGGCGTAAGTGCTACAACCCCCAAAGCAAGTCTGCACACGAAAAGGGGTCTGTGGTTGTTCATTATTGGCACAACTGACTTTTTAGTTGACACTGCAGAGCTACAACCAGGTTAAGGAGGAGTGGAGGGGGCCAGGGCCACAGGAGGGGACTGGGGGGGCAGGGGAGCATTGTCATCAGAACAAAGGAAGGAGGGAAGTGAGTGGCGCAGGAAGATCAGGGTCTCAGGACAGATAGAGGTGCCTGGGAAAGCCAGCTTCTCCCAGAGGAGGAATGAGGTTCTGACCAGAACGGAGCTGCCTTGGCAGGTCTCACGCATGCCCACCTGTTGCCCTGCGGGTCCCCCTCCCCCTGACAGGTCTTTAGTCCCCTCGGGCAGCTTGGTGACGTGTTTGGGAGCGGGAGCTCTGCTCACAGGATGCTGTCCTCGACCCTCTGGTCGGCGCGCTGTCTTGTCCTGTGTGTCTGGGCACTGCAGGCCGGATTCCCCCCAGGCCTCTCCTCCGATGTGTCACGGCCAAGAGGACATTTTTGTTTGTTTTGTTTTTTAGTTTTTCAGGGTGAGGAATGTCCTTTTGGTGGGTACAGGAGGTGACAACTTTACATCTGTGTGTTTAACGATGGTGTGAGCAGCAGGCAAGACAGCCGACTGGGCTCTTCATAATGAGTCAAGTGTACATTGTGTGTATGATGCTGGTGTGCAAATATACACACACATGTGCTTCACTATGTACACATGTGTATATCTTCCTCTACATTCATGTGTGGCATACACATATGCACATCTCAGGTCTCCTATGCTACTAGAAGCAGTCCTCTCATTGGAAATCTTTCTGGAACTTTCTTTTGGCCAACATATACTATGTGCCCTATAGCTGACTCTGTTTTGCTCAGTGAGGTTCTAGAGGAGTTTTTAAACATTCTCTCCCATTTAGACTTTTGATATTTGAAGCCTCTGTTTATTTTTGGTCTTTATTTTACCCTTGTTTGGTAAATTGCTGGATCTCGTATCTGGAAAGTGGATGGCAGCCCACAGAAAGATGGGACCCTTCCTGTTCTCATTTCCTGCCAGACTTTCCAGTCCTGGGCTTTGGAAGACTGGGGAGGGGTGGGGCAGGGCTTAGGTCATGGTGCTGACCCCTGATCCTACACGCTGCTCCATGAGTCAGGCCCAACACTCTTTCTAGAATTCTGTAAATCACACTGCCCTTTACCATGCAGTGACCCAGCCAGCAGAGAGCTGCTGGTTTAAAACTTGTAACCTAAGCTGTGTTGCCCTGTACACTGAAGAATAAGTCATCAACGTCCTCACCAAGAGCTCTATGTACTTTAAACACTCCAAAAGTGTGGTAGAACTCCTTCCTAGCAAGCACAGAGCTGTGCGTTCAAGCCTCACGACTGCAAAAACAAATTTAGAAGAGAATATGTACTCATTTGTGTACTATCAGGCCAGATTCTATTTCTATCACAACCATAAAAAGTACAAAGGAACTGATTAAATTCTAGGGGTTTGGAGATAATAATATTAAAAGTATAACTATTGTAATATTTTCACTCAATGGAGTCTGGAGTCTGAATACCAGAGTGGTTTGATAGAGGTCACAAATCTCTTCTTTACTTAGAAACACATATTTTTGCTTCTTAAGTGCAAACATCATTCTCTTTTCCCTATGAAATTGTTTCAATCCATTTCAAAAAACAAAAATCTTAATCAGGTTATCCCAATTTCTATGACAAAAAACATGTAAAACTTAAATCATTTTAACTCTGAGGATGATGGTATTAAGAGGTTATCACATGATCACTATAGTAATTACTAGTGACAAATTGATCAAAATAGTTGGAAAACTAAATTTGTCTCTCAATGATTAAATATAAAGGAAAACATTATTGGAGACAGCTCAGTTCATTGTGGTGTCTGTGTATTCATGCAGGACATTACTGACCCAAGAACAAGATTAGCATCTGCTCTGTTCTTATTTATTGCCATTATAGAGGTATATAGTGATACGCAGCTTAGGGAGACAGATTGATACAAAAAGGGGATTTTCATGGTAACGCTAGCCATCACTCGGAATCCCTTCTAAGTCTGAGTCACATGTTACAGAATTGTATTGTCAAAGATATATTATAATGACCTACGGCCAGCTGCCATCATCTTGTTAGATTATAACGAACTTGATCAAATCTTCCAACTTAGGTTGGAGGAAAGGCTTGGGACACAACGCAGCAGCCCTCCTCCCTCCTCCCAAGGAGGATGATCTGGAGACGGTGGTCAGAGGCAGCCCGTGCTGACCCTGGAGGGCTGCCACATTGTGAGATTGCAGCAGGAAAGACATTCACTTGGGATTCTAATAATTGTATTTACCAACTCGAAGGTAAAGGTCAGTGAAGTAAACAACCTTGATGGATTATAGTTCCCTCCCTTGTACCTCAGTCAGGAAAGACATGAAAAGAAAAGAATATAAAACTTATTTCCCCATGCATAATTAGGGTGGTTAATTCAAATAATATTTAAATTTTTACTCTGGGAAAAAAAAACCCATGTGAAACTGAACTTTACAACTACTTCTTGAGCAAACAGAGGGTATTTCTTCTTGACATTTCAGAAGGATATTTACACCCTGATGGCATTACACATTGTAATTATGTAATTGCACATTATAATTGCACATTCTAATTACATGATCACATATGTTATGCTAATTATATAATTAGGCTTAATTATAGCAATTGTGCAAATACATAGTATCTGGATCAAAATGAATGAATTAATAAACTAGGGGATATAGGAGAGTCCCAGACTTTGTCAGGTAACCTTGATGATTTTAGGGTGATGACTGGTCGCTTCGGGAGGTTTAATGATAGACTCTCTCCTTTGCGTGCTGCTGCGTGGCTCAAATCTGGTGGCCGTCCTCCACACCATCCAGTGGCCGTCCTCCAAGAGGGTGAGAAAGGGAAAGGGGCGACCGTGCTCACTGGTGGGAGAAGCAGAGCTTCTGTCCAGTGGCAGCAGCTCCTCGTCGGTCCTTCCTCATATTTCCTTCCTCGTATTTCCACTGGGACTGTGACACCCGTCAAGATGGCACTCAGGCCTGAGTTCCAGGGCTTTCTGCATGGAACCCCGACTCCAGGATTCTGTGAATAGGGCGATTCATGTCACCTCGGTCCTCGTGAACGTCCTGAGGACGGTGGAGCCGCCAACAGCATCTGGAGTCGCTGGCCTTGGCCTCAGTCCTGGGAAAGTAGGGCTTTGCTCTCGGCCCTCCGTCTGGGAGGCGATGTGGTCACGTTTGCTGGTTGTGAAGGCTGAGTCATAGCAGAGGGCAGCGTGTGAGGCCCCTACCCCTCCCCAGCGTGGACACAGGCCGCGGCGCACAGGCCCGGGGAGGGGTGCGGAGCTGCCCAGGGGGGCTTTCCGGCACCCAGCTGCCTGGCAGGAGGGAAGAAAAATGTCATTCTTAGAAAGTGGAATTTTAATGGCACGCTCTCCGGAAGCTTCACCCCAGCGGCTGGGTTAATTTCCCCAGGGAGCCCATTCCCCCCCTTCGAGGACCGGGCACTGTTTCCCGGCTGGCGGAGTGTGGAGTTATTCTTTCCTTTTGGGGAGCAGCGGTACCCCGGGCCGCACTGCTGTCTAGAAAGTGAGCAGAGCGAGCGTCTCCTGCTTCCCTCCTCATTCAGTCCCAGAGGGCCTCACACCTGCGTCCTCCCCACCTCGCCCTCTCTCCCTCTGCAGGTGGGCATTATGGCGTGGCCGCCGGCGCTTTGCTCTGGCTTTGTGAGCGTCTGCACGCATGCAGCGGCAGAGGCCCTCAGCCCTCACGGCTCCACAGGTGACCTGTGTCTTCTGGGGTGGGAGGTCAGCTGAGTCTGCTCTGCTCTGAGCGGTTGGCAGCGCACGTCTGGTACTGTGATATCATCACATAATTCTGATGCTCAGGATGTGCCAAACCCAGAGCTGTCACCGGCCTCAGGGCTTCCTGGGCTCCAAGATCTCATGCCTGCTGCCATCTTCTTGTTCTTGATAACAGGCCGCACGGCCGGCCAGCCCCACCCTTTAGGATCTGTTGAAAGAGCGCGTTGTGAAACGTCTGTCAGTGGACTAGAAAGGAAGGTTCAATTACTTGGAATTATTGTTGCTCATGAGTTAGAAGATGTTAGAGGTGGAATACTTCAGAGAATATATATTAGAAATGCTATGCTTTATAAGTGAGAGGTCTGCCTCTCAGTAGGAGATAAATCTTTTATTGTCCAAGTAAGTTGGGGGGCTAGAATCCGTGTTTTCTGAGTTCTGATTCTGAGCTGTCGCCACCATCCATCGGTGGTCTCCTTCCTTCCTTCCTTCCTTCCTTCCTTCCTTCCTTCCTTCCTTCCTTTTCCTTTCTCCCTCCCTCCCTCCCTCCCTCCTCCCTCCCTCCCTCCCTCCCCTCCTCCCTCCCTCCCTTCCTTCCTCCTTCCTTCCTTCCTTCCTTCCTTCCTTCCTTCCTTCCTTCCTTCCTTCCTTCCTTCCTTCCTTTTCCTTTCTCCCTCCCTCCCTCCCTCCCTCTCTCCCTCCCTCCCATCCATGTGCTAAGTGTCCCTTACAAGGCTGAGTCAGGCGCACACAGAGGAGGCCACATGTTCCCGCAAGTTGTGGGCTCATGGCAGGTGCCTGCATCCACGGTGCGTTCATAAGATGGACTCACATAGGATTCAAGCCAGGCTGTCGAAGTGTGGGGTGAGGCAGGAGGGACAGGGCCAGGTTTCAGCCCACTTTGATATTAGGATGCAGTTATTTGATATTAGGAGCTGGGCCATGAAGGAAGGAAAGGGTTTGCGTTGTGTGTGTGGGCAGGGCGGGCTGCAGGGCCACCCCAGGAACTTTGATTAGAGCAGCAGGACTGGGAGGAGGGAGGATATGGCAGACTGCAGCCACAGCCAAGGTCTGGAAGTGATTTGGGGCTGAGCAGTCCTGATTTAGGGGAAGGGAGGGAAGGGAACCATTGAGGGTTGGTGAGCCGGAAACTAACCTGATCAGCTGATCTGCAGAGAATGGGAATGGGAGGGCTCTAGTCAGGATCAGGGCCTGCTTCCTCCCCAGAGTCCCCTGGCTAACACCGCCTTCCTTCACACATGTGAATTTTCTCCTTTTCCCTTTCTCCCCTCCCTTCCTCCTCCCGTCCCTCTTCCTCACCGCACTCTTCCTCTCGAGTCTACTCAGGTGCCAGCCGTGGAATCCCCACCCAGCTGCACAGCACGTGCAGAGAATGCTGTGTTTCTGAGACACCCCTAGGCCTAGACCAGGGCAGGACCTGCCAGGGGAGGGAGGGAGGGAGGGAAGGAGGGAGGGAGAAAGACAGCGGGAGGGAGGGACAGAGAAGACACTGGATGCAGAGCTGAGAACTATCTGCATGGAGGGACCCGGTGGCGGCCACTGCTGGGTCTTAGAGGATGGGGGGTGGCTGGACGGGTGGAGTGGAGGAACACCCCTTCTCCTTACCCTGTAATTGTTTTTCTTAAGGAATTTCACCTTTAATACATAAAAGTTAACCTTATTTAAATTTTTGTCTTTCTTCTGTCTCCCTTCCTCCTCCTATTCATACCTCACTGCCCTCCTGTCCCGAGCCTGAGGGGTCTTGTTTTGTTTACTGAATTATTCACAGAGTTTTATTCACCTAGTTAGTGGTCCCCACAGCTCCCTCCCTCCCTCCTAGCCATCCAGGCTGTTCCCTTAGGCTGCCCCCCTCTCCCGGGTCTCCTCCCATCCCAACCATGCCTTCTCTTCAGCTGGCAAGCTCTTTGGCACTGCCATCTTCTTACTCCACATGCCAAGTCAGGCGCCAGTGGCTCACACCTGTCATCCTAGCTACTCAGGAGGCTGAGATCTGAGGATTGCAGTTCAAAGCTAGCCCAGGAAGAAAAGTCTCTGAGACTCTTATCTCCAATTAACCACCAAAACAGCCAGAAATGGAGCTGTGACTCAAGTGGTAGAGCACTAGCCTTAAGCAATAAGGTTCAGGCGCAGTGCCCAGACCCTGAGTTCAAGCCCCAGGACTGGCACACACCCATACCTACACACAGAAGAGACAACCTTTCTTCAAGAAGCTCTCTGACTACTGTTTGCTTTTCATTCCAGTGGAGCTTCTTTTTTTTTGTTGCATGAATTTTGAATATTTTATTGAGAATATTATTCATTGTAAGTTGTGAGGAGAGGAGCCTGCTCTTTACAAGGTGTCTTGAAGGAAACTCTATTGTTCATAGTGTCTTTTTTTTGATATTTTTTTAAAATTTTATTTGTGAACATACTGTACAGAGGAGTTACAATTACATGGGCAGGGTAATGCGTACATTTCTTACCAAGCATTGCAGCCTCCTCCTTTGTTTACCCTTCACATCCCCTCCCAGCCTCCCCCCCCATCCCAATCCTTCTTCTTCCCCCCTCTTCCCCCCCCCCCCCCCGCACCGACATTGTAAAGCTCGTTTTGGACATGACAACTTGTCCAGTGGAGCTTCTTGACAAGGAGTCTTTCTGTCCTCTGGTCTTTGACGTCGTTCATCTCATCCCTGCCTCTCCCTGCTCTGCTGCTCTCTGGCTGTGCTGAAATCCCCAGGGACCTCTTCATATGGTGACCCCTTGAGCCGCTGTCTCTGATGGGCTGTATTTTCTAAAAGAGCCACACTGGCATCCTCACAGAAGTTATTTTACTCAGAACAGGACTTTGCAGATATAACCCAGATCATGACTTCTGGTTCAGGGCAGACTCCAATCTGGTGCCTGGCATTCTCATGAGCTATTTGGACCACCCCCCCCCAAAAAAAAGAAAAGGAGGGAGAGCTGCAGGCAAAGATAGAGGCAGACATTGAAGTGTTGCTTCTCCAAACTCAAGACAGCAAAGTTTGCTAGCTGTGAGCAGGGGTGATGCCAGGGAGGGCTGTCCCAGGATCTGGGGTAGAATGAGCTCCCACTCACAGGGACCACAGACCTGGCACAGGGGATTGTGGAAGAATTCGTCTTTGTGGGTGAAATCTACCAGTCTGTGGCTGGTTTTGCAGGGTCCCTAGCAAACCAACACAGCAGGTTTCATTCACTGTAAGCTCCTTAGACCCCTGTGAACCATTCTCTTCCCTCTCCATCCTTCTGTGGTGTTGACCATTTTTGCACCATTTCCTCTGGGATCTTTATAGTCTTCTGTAGCTGCTTAAAAGGCTGGATTCTCCATGATTAAGGAGAGAAATTGAAATGATACACTGTCAACAGAAAGTCTGAATTTCTGTTTTAGTTTGTGAATGTTTTTGCCAATCTTAAGGCTTTAATTCAGAGCCCTAGCCGCTCGCTGTTCCTGAGCTTTTTTGTCCAAGGCTGATGCTCTATTACTTAGGTCACAGGTCCACCTCCAGATTTTTGGTGGTTAATTGGAGAAGACTCTCATGGACTTTCCTGCCAGGGCTGGCTTAGAGCTACAATCCTTAGATCTTAGCTTCCTGAGTAGCTAAGATGACAGGTATGAGCTATCAGTGACTAGCTAGTTTTAGGTTTGGTTGCTTCATGCAATTTGTTTCCAGTGTGTCTCCTAGGACCAATGATAGTGATGTCTGTAAAAGCCATCATGTTCTTTGCGCTACTAGTTCTGACGATCAAATGTTCTACTGGAGGCCTGGGGGAGGGGCCATCGCGCTGGAATCTTGGCCGGTTGTCAAAAGTACAGCATCAGCATCCAGTTGGAGGGAGGAGGTTGCCATGGTGCTGAGAGGCTTGTGTGGGATATGAGCGGTGACACTATCAGAGAAAGAGCCTCTGGTCCACAGGGAGCTGGGCTATGGGGTTAACGTCCTGGGGCGGGGGGAATCTGGCATCTTCACCTGCCACATGGCAAATCCAGGGATCAATTCAGTATTTGTAGGCTGACTGCCACTTTCTGTAGTCGTGGCTGGGCCAATGTAATGTCTGGGCTTGAGTACTGAGGGAAGGCCAATGACCTTCCAGCTCTTTTGTCCGCCTGTAGACTGATGAGCTGAAGGTGGTAACTTTGTGAAAACTCATGAAACCACAAGAGATAAGAGCTGTGAGATACTCACCTCCAGGCAGGACTTCCTGAGATCTGGGGCCAGCACCACTGGTGTGGGTGGGAGGAGGGGAGGAGACCCAATGCCAAAGGGACCCCTTAGCTGGTTCTTCATTAGCTGCCTCTGACTTGGACCACACTGCCCAGGCCCTGTCCACCTTTCAGAAGGGAGCATAGAGCTCATGGTCTAAATCTCAAGCTTCTTTAAATTCTTCTCATTTAAAAATCTTTAAGTAGTTGTACAATGGAGTTGCCATTTAATAAAGCAGTTCATAAATAGTGCTTCTTGATTGATGCCACTCCTTTTATGAATTTTCCCCACCACTCCCAACCCCAACCCTTCCCTCACTCCTCTTAATTTTGTAAGATACACATTGAACTCTTGACCATGTTCTGCTTACTCTTCATTCAGCTGCCCTTCTTCCCTTGACCCCACCCCACCCCTTTCGAGTATCAGTTTCCTGATAGTTGTTGAATTTTGACTTTACTTTTCTAAGGAATTATACTATTTGAGTTCTAGTTGGAATTGACCGTATTTCAGTCAATACATTTGTATTCAGTAGCATGCCACCCAAACTATTTACTTGCAAGTTTCTAAGCTAGCTTAGAATTTGAGCTTCAACATATGAGATAAAACATTCAATCTTTGCCGGGCGCTGGTGGCTCATGCCTGTAATCCTAGCTACTCAGGAGGCTGAGATCTGAGGATTGCGGTTCAAAGCCAGCTCGGGCAGGAGAGACCGTGAGACTCCTATCTCCAATAAACCACCAGAAAACCGGAAGTGGCGCAGTAGCTCAAGTGGTAGAGCGCTTGCCTTGAGCTGAAGAGCTGAGGGACAGCGCTCAGGCCCAGAGTTCAAGCCCCACGGCCGAAAAAAAAAACAAAAAACAAAACATTCAATCTTTGTCTCTCTGGGCCTGACTTACTTCACATAATTTTTCCAGGTCTTTCCATTTCTTTATAAATGATACAACATTGTTCTTTCTAATGGATGAGTAAAATTTTATTATATATAACTACATATACGTAATCACATTTTCTCCATCTATTTGTCCATTGAGGACCATCGGGCTGATTCCATACACCTTGATCATGGTGAATAATGCTGCAGTGAACATGGCTGTGCTGGTGGCTTTACTGTATCCTGGTCTGTACTCTTTTGGATAAATGTCCAGGAGTGTAATTTCTGGGTCATTGGATAGTTTTATATTTAGTTGTTCAAGGAACCTCCATGCTGCTTTTCAAAGGGCTTGCACAAGTTTACCTTCTTACCTAGTATATTAGGGTTCCCTTTTGCCCACATCCTCATCAGCATCGGTTATTGTTTGTTCTCTTGACAATGGCCAATCAAACTGGGGTGAGATGGAATCCCTGTTGTTTTGATTTGCATTTCCTTTATGGCCAGAGATTAGGCATTTCTTCATGTGTCTATCAGCCATTCTTACTTCATTTTTTAATAAAAGCAATCTCAAGTCAGTTTCATATGCCAGGCTTTCTACTCACAATTAATAGAATTGATCCAGTGGAACTATGTCTAGTTTCCTAGAACCATTTATTAATAACCAAATTTTGGGCTGCCGTTCTTCTTTCACTGTGTCAAAGTTGTGCCAAGTATTTTAATTATAGCTCTCATATGATAACAGGAAAAATTAAGTTCCAATGCTAAGTGAGTGAATGATATGCACTGAGAATTTAAAAGGAAATCTAAACATGTTGCACAAATCTAGTTTATCTGTCAGTAATCCACAAGAACCAGGAAAGAACACCCCAAGGTGGAAGAAAGTCTGGAATCTGTCAGAGGGGTGTGCCTATGGTGGGGTGACCAGGATGGGCACCAAGCAGCAATCTCATTATCACATAGATACTATAACAGATATTGATGGTTTTAGATCATTCTAAGGAATTGCTGAGTTAGCTCTCAAATCCATGGATATAGCTAGATGATCATCTTTAAACAAAACCAAAAGTTCCTCTTGGCTTTTATTTCTATTTCTCACTTGCAGACTAATTGAAAGTACACTTTCTGTTAAAGGGACCCTGCTTTTCGTAGGATACTTTGGGAAAAACCTAATTCTACAAGTGTATGGAACCTCTCTGTGCTCTTTCTATGAGAGACTGTGGATATGAGAGGTTTGAAGTAGTCACAGGATCGTGAAGGAGTGCACTCTACAGAGACACTGCTGGCGGAAGGCTGAGGGTGCTTCCAGGCTTGGCCCATGTGGTCCCTGGCAAAGGCTGAGGCTGGCAGGATCCTATATGCTTATAGAGTCTGGATTTGGTAAGATGGGCAATTGGAAGTTTTTAAGTCAGGATGTGGCATGACCAGCTTTATCTACACATTATACATCGGTATGGATGTGTGGCCGTGGACCACGTGGCTGTTGGACTGGGTGGAGGAGTAGGAGATGTACTGGTCTGTTGATCAGTCATTGCATGGAAGAGCATGAGACCAGGGCCCAGGGTTCATCTTCAGTAGCAGCCCAGTTGACAAATGGGCTGGGATACAAAGTCACGTGTGAGCCTATTGCATTTGGGCAGGCTGGCAACTGGTGAGGGACGGAAAAGCTGGTCTGGCAAGATGCACTCATTACCTGCTGCAGGGGCCTTTCCTGCCATGACTGCCCAGATCTTTCCTCTGAACTTGAGTCCTTCCTCAAATCTAAAGTAATCTTGAACAGAATAGAGCCAGCCTATTATGGTTCCAAATCCACTTCCATAAGAGTAGGAGGCAAACAAATCAATAACTTCTGAACAAGTTGAATATGCAAATATCTGCAACAATGGTTATTAAAACTCGTAATTCAGTCTCTGCAGTTTGCCATGGCTTTTATTAAAGAAGTTTTTCAATACTTCAATGGTGTACAATGTGAGACAGGGTAGTGACATTTATCACTAGCTCTGAGAGTTCCCCTACATGGGAAGAATATAAACACTGAATATGTATGTTTTAAAGAAAAGGATGAGTTATGCTATATTACCTTTCAATAACTTGATATGAATTCAATAAACTGATTATGACTACCATAAATCTCAGTTTATTAAAATAATGCTATCTGTCGGCCCAGTGACAAGTTAGTCAATCAAATAAAGAAAATACTAATGTTTGATCTGTAATACCTTTTTGCATTGATCCTGGGTTTCCATTTGTTTTGATAGCTATGGAGCTAATCTGATGATCTACCACCTGCACCCAGGCACAAAGAGAGAAGTCAGTCAAACATCAGGCCGCGCCCAGGCCTGCCCTGTGGGAGGCAGAGGCGGTGAGCGGAGTTTCACCCAGGGGTCTGGAGGAGAGGCCTAACACATAGCATCACTTTCTTTATGGGCATGCCTTAGTTGTACAGGGGACATTTCCACACATGTACAAATGTCAATCTCAACCCCCACCCTCCCTTAAAGCAGTTTCAGCAGGTTTTGTTCTGTTTCTATACTTACACGTATAGAAACCACCTACTTGGACCATTTCCATGTGCATCCTCCCACCCCTCGTTGGCCCAGTCCGTGTCAGAGTCGCCAGCACGGCCTGTTTCAGTTTCCTGACATTTGATTTCCTAGTGAGCCATTTCAGGCATGCATGTCTCCTGCTTTGCTGCTCACCCTCTTTTTGGCTCTTTCCTGCCCTTCTCCACAAGTATCAGTCAACAGCTTTCACTGAGATGCCTCAGATCTTCAAGAGTAGTTGCAACATGATACAAAATTATTCACCTCTTCCTTTTCCCCGCCTCCTCTCAAGTAGTCACAGCTAGAATCATGCTCTATGTGTACTCATCCCTACCTATCCGTACCTGTTTTTGTATAGAGGGGTATACATTAGTGTATATGTGTATATAATATATATATAATATGTATAATACAGGGGTGGGACCTTGGAGGGGTGTGAGTCAGGAGGACCTGTGGGGGTGGGGCCTTGGAGGAGTGTGAGTCAGGTGGACCTGTGGGGGTGGGGCTTTGGAGGAGTGTGAATCAGGAGGACCTGTGGGGCAGGGCCTTGGAGGAGTGTGAGTCAGGAGGACCTGTGGGGGTGGAGCTTTGGAGGAGTGTGAGTCAGGAGGACCTGTGGGGGTGGGGCTTTGGAGGAGTGTGAGTCAGGAGGACCTGTGGGGGTGGGGCTTTGGAGGAGTGTGAGTCAGGAGGACCTGTGGGGGTGGGGCTTTGGAGGAGTGTGAGTCAGGAGGACCTGCAGGGCAGGGCCTTGGACAAGTGTGAACCAGGAGGACCTGCAATACGTGGCCTTGGAGGAGTGTGAGTCAGGAGGACCTGCAGGGCTCAGCCTTGGAGGAGTGTGAGTCAGGAGGACCTGGGGGGGCGTGGACTTGGAGGAGTGTGAGTCAGGAGGACCTGTGGAGCATGGCCTTGGAGGAGTGTGAGTTAGGTGGACCTGGGGGGGTGTGGACTTGGAGGAGTGTGACTCAGCTAGAGCTGGTGGGTGGTCTTGGAGGAGTGTGAGTCAGGTGGAGTTGGGGGTGTGTGACCTTTGAGGAGTGTGACTCAGTTGGGCCTGTGGGGGTGGGGTCTTGGAGGCGTGTGACTTAGGTGGACCTGGAGGGGGCGTGGACTTGGAGGAGTGTGAGTCAGGTGGTCCTGTGGCGTGCGGTGCAGTCTTGCTGCGTTCCATGCCTTCAAATGCTTGGTACACAGTCTCTCTCACAAATCTTTTTTTTTTGCTTCCTTATGCACCACCACACTCATAATGTGATTAGTAATAGAGCTAATAACGAATTCTCATAAACATGGACAGTCAGTCATAATGAATTGTAACAATGAGTGTTGATATTGTATTATACAGTTACATATGAAAAAGCTATATTACATTAATGTATGCAATACCAACACGTATATTACACATTGAACATTCCATGCATATCATATATAACACTTGTGCATAAACATTTTAATATCTTTGCAGTAAATATAGCATATGATAGGAAATATTAACATGTTTCTCCATGTAATGCCTACTATATTAAGATATTACAAAACATTGATATGGCAGCGTGTCAGCAATCATGAGCATTATGTTAAGTAACACGGAAAGTCACTATGGTTGATTGTTGATTATAAATATAATCGTGATTAATAGTAGTGTGGTCAGTAATTATCATTAGCGTGGCACTGTCTCTGCGAGGTTGCACGGCTCCTCTTCCTTGGCGTGCTTCGTGCTGCTTCTGCTGACTCTATGTTCACAGTGAGAGGATCAGAGCCAAGTGTTCCTTTCATGTCTGGACGGAGGTTGCTGAGGGCTGAGGCGTGGCACAGATTCCGCTGGTCTGCAAGCCTGGGTCTGGTCCTCCCGAGGTCGGGAAGCTGCGTGCGTTGTCCTAAGCCCTCACTCCGCAGGCTGCGTGCACACTGCTGTCCTTGTTCACCTGGGTGGTCACGTGCGTGGCAGAGCCTCCCGCCCACTCAGAGCAAAAGCCACCGCACTGTTGGCTTTTGAACCCTGGAGGCTCCCTGTCAGTGCCTCTCCAACGCTCAAGGCCTTGCGTTCTACAATACGCTGTGGTGACCATTCAGCTGGCCGCCCAACTGCTCAACAGCTCTTCATCGGCTTTCCTGGTCCGAGGGCCCAGAGCCGTGCTCTGCACATTGTCTCTGGGCTAGTGTATGCACGACTTGTCACTGGGCTAGTGTATGCACGGTTTGTCACTGGGATAGTGTGTACACCAGTCGTCACTGGGCTAGTGTATATATGAGTTATCACTGGGCTAGTGTATGCATGACTTATCACTGGAATAGTGTATACACGAGTTGTCACTGGGCTAGTGTGTACATGAGTCGTCACTGGGCTAGTGTATGCATGAGTCGTCACTGGGCTAGTGTATACCCATGTTGTCACAGGGATAGTATATGCATGAGTCGTCACTGGGCTAGTGTATACACATGTTGTCACAGGGATAGTGTATACACGAGTCATCACTGGGCTAGTGTATGCATGAGTTGTCACTGGGCTAGTGTGTACATGAGTTGTCACTGGGATAGTGTATGCACGAGTTGTCACTGGGCTAGTGTATACACGAGTCATCACTGGGCTAGTGTATACACGAGTTGTCACTGGGATAGTGTATACATGAGTCACTGGGCTAGTGTATACACGAGTCATCACTGGGCTAGTGTATACACGAGTTGTCACTGGGATAGTGTATTTAGGAGTTGTCACAGGGATAGTGTATACACGAGTCATCACAGGGATAGTGTATACAGGAGCTATTTTGGCTGGTTAAGATACATGGAAATAGTGCAAATCAGATGGCAAAAATATTTTAAACAGCAGCATTTAATGAAAATCAAAACGAACAAAATTGTGGAAACTGAGAGCCCTGGCAGGCTTATCTCCAACAGGAGCAGGACCTTCTAGACGGGCGTGTTTCCAGTCACAAGTGATCAGATGACATTTAGAAAGAGAAGGTGTTTATTTAGTGTGACTCACAGCACTGGAGGGAGGGGTGAAGTATGCCTTGCTCTGTGTGTGTGTGCGTGTGTGTGTGCGCACGCATGGATATGTGTAGGTAGACGTCTGTCTTGTGTGTCTCTGTGTGTATGCACGTGCATATGTGTACATGTAGGCACAATGTGTGAGTGTGCACACACATGTGTATGTGGGACAGATGGGACAAAGAAAGGGTAGGCTGAAATGGAGCTGCTTGATGTGTGATTCCAGAATAATATGTGGCTCAAACCCACTTACTTAAAAAAGTCCTTTAGTAGTTCTTGGATCTACTGGCTTAGTTATTCAGAAAAAAAACCCACATTGGACAATAAGGAAAGCAGAAAACTTAAATGACTAAAGTAGATATTAAGAAGCAGATTTTCAGATGAACAAGTAGTCCACGTGGCAATATGTATGTATATGTGTAATATATTTATATAATATACTCAAATATGTATACGTATATTTATCCTTGAAAAATTGACTGTGTTACACAAGTATTTAAAAGTGGTATTTTAACAATAAAGGTGTGTAGTTTTAAAGCTGTAAATAATTCTTTTGTGATGAAATCAGATGCCGCGCGCTAGGGTGTGTGTGTCTGTGCGCCCGCAGGCATGTGTGTGCACCACACTGCCCTCATGGCTGACAGACCCAGCGGGACGAGACAAAGGCGGCCAGCAGGTGACCCTTCCCACCCCATGAGCTCAAGCGCATGCCTGGCGGGAAGGCCGCTCAGGCCTGCATAGCTCTGAGTTAAGCGCTGATTGAAGAAATTCTTCCATTTCCCCAAAGTCTTTGAGTGCTTAGCCAAATCTAAAGCCTCTCTTACATGTTTAGGAGCCCACAGAGACAAGACAGACATGGTAGGTCTGTGGTGCTTATGTTTTTAGTAGTTTAGTGCTTGAAGCTCAAAGGTGGGTGTGAGAGGCAGACTTCTTGCCAGGCACAACTGAGGTCTTCTGGAGCAAGATAGATGTTGGATGCAGTTCCTCTGAATAGGAAAGGGAGGGCCAGGCATGCGGGTCACTCCTGTAATCCTAGCTACTTGGGTGAGGAAGATGGACTATGGTCCAAGGCCAAAACCAGGAGACCTTATTGAAAACTCAGTGAAAAACCAAAAGGACTGGGGATGTGGCCCTATATAAATAAATAAGGGAGAAGTTGAACTTGGCTCTTTGTTGAACAAATGAAAAAGCAGCCGGTGGGGTTAGCATTCCCCACTTATAAGATTGATAATCATGAGCAGGAACATCTCCAACTTCAGGAGGCATGACCTGCCCCACAAGCCAGAGCTAAGCAGTATCCTAAGGAAATACCTCAGTCTTACGATTTTATCTTGTTCATGATACTTGAAATGGAAGATTTTTCTAAGTATCTAATGATATGGAAATAAGTAAATGCAGCCCCTGTACACAGAAATGCTTCCCACCTACTTACGAACTCGACAGATGAGCTCATGCCGAGATAGTTATTCACAGTTAGGCATTAAAATGGTAAAGTGGGTTATACAGTAATTCTGTGTTTCAATTCTATTTTGGTAAGAGAAGTGTGTCATCATCAGTAGCTCTTTGGGAGGTTGAAGCAGTGAGCATGGTGCCTTAGCACTTTTGCTCAGGGCTGCTGTTGTTGTCGGTTAGTTGGACTTTCCTGTCTGGCTGGCTTCAAGCTGCACTTCTTAGACGTTAGTGTTCTGAGTAGCTAGGATTACAGGTGTGCACGAGCCACAGTGCCCGGCTCAAGAAGGTGTTGTTTTTATAGCATCCAGAAGAACTGTAAATGTATTATCTCCTCCCACGCCTAGACACTTTTCCCTGGGCCTGAAGCCTCAAGCCTGGTACACATAGGTACATATAGGTACAACCTCATGACCACAGTCAATATGATGCTGTTGATTTTAGGCTTGAGGGAACCCTAGGATGCTGTTCTATAAATATTTCTTGATTTTGTAAGGAATCAGAACACACAGTTTGTGGTCGGCACTTGGGCCGGGGTCCCGTGATGTTGATGTGTAGCGATAAGTGCCGAAGAGGTCTGGATCACTCTGCTCTTTAATTCCTTTCAGAAAATGCTAGTTAGGGGACAGGCGTATGTCCTCAGGAGAGCGAGACTACGAGATGAGGGAATGCTCCGAAGTGGCTTGGGAATCACCGCCTTGTAAATCTGATTTTACCCAACAGACACTGAGAACCTTGGACCAAGCAGAGTGCGAGTTACTGGGGCTCTGCCTGAGTGGACAGCACTCTGTTTTAGATCGATCACAGGCTGTGATGGTGCTAGGGCTGGAGCGATGGCAAACTCACTTCTCATCACCCATGTCATCCATTCCAGTGGGATGTCAGATTCCTCTTTGCTGCGCGTTGTCCCTTCCCGAGGGACAACCTCCCTGTCTCCCTGTCCCAGGCTTTGGGAGGAAGCTCTATGAGGCTCGCAACCCCTCCCGTGGA
Organism: Dipodomys merriami; assembly: GCF_024711535.1. Classification (NCBI taxonomy): domain Eukaryota; kingdom Metazoa; phylum Chordata; class Mammalia; order Rodentia; family Heteromyidae; genus Dipodomys; species Dipodomys merriami. The sequence goes on along the minus strand of NW_027206612.1, from coordinate 2,690,902 downwards.
AGATGACATAATCCATGAATCTGGGAAGGTTCACCTCCTGGCTGGCTGCGTCTCGGGTTCCACCATCTCCCAGAGAGCACAGCCAGCTCGGGAGCTCAGTGATGGCTCACCTTCAGTGGAGAGACCCCAGCCAGGCTGACTCAACACCTGCGAGACCTGGGAGTGCTATTTTGCTTTTTATAATTCTAGAAAAAGCAAAGTCTAACCTTGCATTCATGGAAAGGAAGAGAGAGAACCAGCCACGCTCTTCCAAGTGTTTGCTGCCCCCCAGAAGCACAAATGCTTGTTCACCCATTCTATTAACGATAGACAGCCTTGCAAAGCAAACAGTAACATTTACAGTTTGAGAATTTTATTTAGTGTTTGCTTTCTAATTTAATGTGGTAGTGGCCTTTTTTGGTCACCATTTTACTCTTGGTAAAAATAAGAGCTGCACTATTAGAGATACTATAAAAAATTAACTTTCATCTTCCTGATTTCTAGTACTTTGTAGCCCTAATTCTCAAAAGTGCGAACACCTTCTAGTCCAGGGAATGACGGTAAAATAATAAAATAACTCTCTGTTCTGGATGAGCTTTATTAGGGCAGGAGCTGTAACAAACAAGCAAGCTTGTCTTAGTACAGGTAGATGAATTTAAATTATAAATTATAAATTACAAATTTGCTTTCAGCAGAAATTTCTTATTGATAAGCACCCTCTTGCTACTGCTTTCATTCTTGTCTTCCCAGTAACTGTTAATGAATGAATGAATGAATGAATGAATCAGTCATGGGGCTTGAACTCTGGGCCTGGGTGCTGTCCCTTAGCTCTTCAGCTCAAGGCGAGTGCCCTACCACTTGAGCCACAGTGCCACTTCCGGCTTTTTCTGTTTATGTGGTGCTGAGGAATCGAACCCAGGGCCTCATGCATGTGAGGCAAGCACTCCACCACTGAGCCACCTTCCCAGCCCAAGGGTTTATTTATTGCTTAGGTTAAAAAGAGAGAGCAAAGCTCAGCCAATGGCAAGTGCACTGGAGAAGGTCTGGGAAGAGACAGCCAGTGTCTCAGGCTCATGCGGGAGAGGAAGGGCCACAGCCCTCTGTGTGCATGTTGGTTTTTGGGTTGCAGGCTGCGAAGGCTGCACTGAAATGCCAGTCCGGAGAGGTAAGAGGCTCCCTGGCAGGCAGGCCCTCCATTAACCTCCCGTCAGTGAACCCTTGATTGATGTGTGGGAAGTGTCTCAGAAATGGAAAGACTTTGATGGCAAATGCCAGGCCTTATCATTACAAAGTTCCACGAGGATTTTTGCCAGAACATGTGCCTGTGACAGTCCAGGATTCTGCGGGGACTAATGTGTCTTTACTGAAATTTCTTTTTTTTTTATTGTGAAAATACCGTACAGAGGGGTTACAGTTACATGGGCAAGGTAATGAGTACACTTCTTATCAAGCATTGTTGCCTCCTCAATTTCTTTACCTCCCCTCAACAGCAAAAATGTTATTAGCAAAACCATGGCGGAATAACTTCCCTTGAGCTACCTATGCAAGTTCAGAAACTTGTGAGATCTGTAACTTAAAAGTGCCAGCCTTGTAATCTCTTACTGAACAAGGCAGGGCATTTGTCATCCCTGGCATAGCTGGGAATTAATTGCAGCGTTCCCTGGAAAGGCTTTATTTCTCTAAAATGAAACTATCCAATCGATTTATGCTCCCAATATAACTTACTCTCTGAATGTTACATATTCCTATGTATGTACCTCTTTAGTGAGCAAACCATGATCTGTTTTCATGCAATAGTTAGCATTTTGTGTTTTTCCTCTAAAAATGTTTATTGTTTACACTGCCTGTGATTTACTTTGAAGGAAGTTGGTTGTAAAAGTTATCAAGAGGCATGCATAGTGAGCTTATTGTCTTGAAATAAAATGGCATCAGTAAGAGCAACTCACAAGCCTACCTTCTAAATATGATGCCAGGAATTCTGCTTGATTGAAAAGTCTTGGAAGTTGAGTGGCAAACTGAGATTGGGGAGGATCATAATTCAAGGTCAGTCCAGGAAAAAAAATGTGTGAGACCCCCATTCAACAGGAAAAGCTGGGCATGGTGGTGGGTGTTTGTAATCTCAGCTGTGGTAGGAAGCACGTACAGGATTGTGTCCAGGTCTCCCCAAGCAAAAAGAGAGACCCTATCTCAAAGAGAACCAGAGCGCAAAGCGTCATACACAGAAGTACACAGATGTATTAACTGAAGTGTGGTATATGCAGGGAAGAATCCCAAATGGTGTAAACCCTTAGAACACCGAACTTGCGCTCTAACAAAATGAATACCGGGAGCTAGCACCTGAGGTGGGGGAGGTTGTGAAGCAGGGTAGAGAAATAGAGAGAGGAAGACAGGGGGAATGCAATCCTAGCATTCAATGTTATCTGATGAGACCAGGAAAATCGAGGGGACGGCTCGGTTGGGAGGGCTGGGAGAAAGATGGAAGGGGTGACATCAGCCAAGATGCAGTGTGTTCACCAACTGACATGTGGAATTGTATCCCTTTGCACCACTGCTTAAAGATAATAAAAGGGGTTAGAAGTGCTGCTCAAGCGGTAGAGGCCCCGAGTCCAAACCCCAGAAGAGAAAAGGAGTTGGATGCTTTTTGCAGTGAGGGCCCGATTGCTGCTAAGTTCCCATTCTTGTCACTTCCTGGTTTACACTGTACTGATGTGAAGTGTGTGGAAAGTACCGGTACGCAATCGGGCCCAAAGACAGTGGGCGTTTCCTCTGTTCTCTAGCACGTCCTGTCTTCCTGCACCCTGCCCCCTGTGTGGCCTGTGCTCAGTCTTCTGGTGTTCTTCTTGCTCTTTGCCGATCACTTTGGGAGAGCCTCTGGCCCACCTCCAAGGAGGATGCTAACCATGGAGCACAGGACCCTCTGTCAGCCACACCTCGGCCATCCCTGCGCGCTCTTCTTTCTGCTGAAGGATTTCTTTGTCTTTTTTTTTTTTTTTACAAGAACAACCATCCTTAATTAACATTTCCATATGTGTCCTTTATCAAGGGTCCAGGATTGAGTTTTGTTGATAGGGAAATATGTGTGCCCTTGACAGAGTGGGCTGTAAAGCTAGCGTTCTCAGCTGTCTGTGTGCTGGCTGGGGGCGGGGCTCTGGTCCTGAATGATGCAGTCAATGCTGGGCCTTGAGGCTTGTCAGGGTCACTGGTGGTCTGGCCGTGAGGGTTGTGGCCAGGCAGGAGCACTGGCGAGTCTTCAGGTCTCCCACCCAGTGCCCACGATCTGCTGCTGAGCTCTCAGGGGAGAAGGCTCCCCCTCCCTCCCCCGTGGTGACGGTGATGACGTCATTCACTGCGTTTACTTACAAGATTATATTCATATTATTTGATTAAGTGTGACCAGAAATCATGAGTCTTCCCAGAGGCATTGCCTTATTTTCTAGAATTAATTTTAGGGAAAAATGACTCATTGTTGCCAAAGGTGAAAGTTAACCGCATAGACTGCTATTCTGGCTTGCATCTTTGCCAAGGGAATGGAATGGATTATAGGCGAGGCTCCTGGAGAGTTGTGAGTTCTTGTAAAACGTTCACTTGTGAAACCTCTGAGGACAAGAAGGGTTGTCAGAGATGGGACAGCCCGCACTTCTCCTCAGCTGGAAACATGCACACGCGTCAGCAAAAGAGCGTGTCCTGTGGGCATCTGAACCCACACGCTGGTCAGGGCAGCGTGTTACTGACATTCACACGAACCTGTGCGATGGGTCACATGTGCCTCCTTGGCTAAAAGATAACTCCTGTGTGTCATAGTCTCTTCAGTGTAGCCAGAGGGCCAAGCAAAATCAGGAGAAAATACTCCCTCCAGACCTCTCAAAGTCCGGCAGATCTCCTAACAGCCTTGTTTTGCACTAGGGTATTATATCATAGTAGGTATCCTCAATAGGCTAATCTATAACATATATATTTATACTTTTGTATGTATTAATATATATAGATTATACTATAATATAGATTATATTATGTATTCTGTTAGTTGTTGAATGCATTGGGGTATCCTACTGAGCATATCTATATACTATGTATATGTATAAATGATAAATGTAGTATAATATATACACATATATTTTATGTGAGCATACACCCACATCTACATACACACACACACATAGCAGGGTCCTGACTTGCATGGTGTCCTGCTGCCCACTGTGGCTCTCCCACTTGCCTCAGTGCCTCATATCTTCTCTGGGAAGTCTGTCTGTCCACTGTGCCCCGCCCAGGGCTGTGAATTTCACAGACCAAGACTGCTCCCCAGGTCTGCCCCCTGTGGTTCCCAGTGTGTGAGGTCAGCTCCGCCCCTCTCACCCCACTCTTCTCATGTGGGACTGGGAACCAGATTCTCCTGGCAGAGCCAGCGAGCGTTTCTTTTTATGTCCTGCTTTAGAATTTGCTAGTTGGATGACCAGGCTGGCTGCTCAGTCTTTCCCATTGGCAGTTTTCTCATCAGAAAGCAGCGACAACTGTACTTTGTATGAGTTGGTGTGTGAGTTACTGGAAGGCGTGGGTCCAGCCCTGGCACAGCGGGGCGTGGCTGGCCTCACATCCACAGCCTCTAGGGCTGAAGAGGACAGGCTTGGAAGTCTCCTGGTGTTTCTTAGGTAGTGCGTAGAGACATGTTTGCAGAGTGCTTTTGTGTTGTGGGTCTTTGTGGGGGTGCAAGGGTGCAGCAAGTGCTCTCCTGTCGTCCAGGATTGCCCACTGTCCACAGGGACGTGTAGATCCATGGCAAAAGCCTCACAGCAAACCCTGGAGGGGGGCAGCAGCTCGACACCCCTGCTCTTCTGGGGAAAAGGGGACAGTGTAGTTCTTCCCTGTGGCTAGGGAGGAAGGGACCTGCGTGGCTGGCCATGGCGTCCAGGACCTCCCCTTCTCTCCAGCTCTCAGACAGTGGGGAGGAGACAGGGATCTGGTGATTTTGCTAAAGACGGTGTGAAACCTTGGCCCAGTCATCTGAGAGCATGTGAGCCCATGGGATTCTGCTCTTTCTTTGGAGTCCAGAAAGATTCAGCCAGGTGAGGCTGGAATGGACCTCAGAGAAGAAGGTGGCTTCGAGGACAACATAAACAATTCAAGGCTCCCAAAAATAGGTTATCACATCTCAGAGACCTGTCAAGGTCAAGACATTTTATTTGGGGAAGTTTACATTTTCCCAGTGACTTTAAGGTCATTAAATCTTCGCAAAACAGGAGAAATAGCAGCCCAGGCTGTAAAGAGGGACTTTGATTCTTACACATAATGCCACGTTGAACAGAACAAAAAGAAATCAATGCTGTTTGTGCTTAGGCTCACTGCTCTCCCGTTGTCATGGCTACAGGGGAAGGAATCGATTCACCAAGAGATTCCAGGCTTGAAGGGGGCCTCAGTAAAGTCTGGAATATCCCATTCAGCAGACACTGAACAGGCCTGGGCTGGCTATGAGAATGAGATACAATTCCTGTGTATAGTGCTCTGAGATGGTCTAGTGGAAAGATTGGGACATGGACCATTTCAATCTTTAGACCAAAGAGGAGGCTGGGAGAGGCTCAGGCCTGTCATGTGGACTCACAGGGTGTGGGAGTGGCTCTGGAAAGAAATGAACAAGAGACAGATACACATCCACTCCGCGGGGGTCAGGAAGGGGCGGGAAAGTCCCTGCAGCATCTTCCAAGGGTGAAGCCACTGGCTCAAAACAAGGCGACTGACAAGGAAGGTTTCAGAGCATCTTTATTTGTGTGTGTGTGTGTGTGTGTGTGTGTGTGTGTGTATGTGTGTGTGTGTGTGTGTGTGTGTGTGTGTGTGCGCATGTAGTCATATATCTTGTGAAATGTGCATACTAATTGAATTTCACTATGTGTGCCTCATGTGATCTTGAAGAAATGACTTTACGTTGCTTGAACTAAATATCAAATATCTGAATTACCAAATGAACATCCAGTGTGACCCTATGGATTTTATAAAGTCACAAAGATTATTGTTTTCAATGTATTGAAGTCTCTGCTTAAACAAGGCAATGAACATCACTTTAGGAGGGTTGGCTTTTGACTGATACAAAACAGAGATTGGAAAGCACAGAGGAGTTACAGCCAGCCTGTGCTCCATTCTCAACTCTGCCAACCCACTGTCTTCTAGATCAGTCCATACCTTCCCTGTAGAACAGAAGTCTGTAAGTGGGAATTCCATGTTGCCATGGACACTTTTAAATGAAGCAAGAAGGTATATATTTGATTTCATTTTATTTATAATCAGTGCAGGGGCTTATTCTGAGGTTTCTACAAAATCTTACCTAACTCTCTAAATGTTGGTCAGTCCACATGAAGCCAGTTAGTGCATGGCTGGTTTTGGTGGAGTGTGAGGAAAGTCTTAGTTTTCAATAAAAAGCACTCATGCCAAAGCACCTTTGAAAATGAGGAGACAAGATTTAGAACTCTATATGCAGGGTGGAGCAGTGTGTGTGATGGAGGACTGAGTGATGGGTCGGTGTGCATGCCATATCTCAGTCTTGGGTAGCTCCCAGGTGTAGGGGTTACACCTGGTGTGGTTGATAAATTCATGGGTCTGCTGCTCTTTATATGATTTAGTTACAGATGTGTCTATTGATATGAAGTATCTGTGAGTTTTTGTGTGCTAGTGGATGGTAGTAGCTTACTTGTAAAAACAAGAAGTAGCATCATTTGATTTTGGCACTAGCAATATTCTAAGTCAAAACGATTGCTTTTTTATATGAAACAAGTCAAGGATAGGCATAGTGTTACAGCCATTATTCTAGGCCACATAACTAACCCAGGGAAGACCTAGCCCGTGCTTCTCAATCAGGATTACAGAGCTGTGAGAAAAAACAAACTAAGGTTTGAAATCATGATACTCTTGTGCATAGTAAACTTGAGATCTGACTTGTTGGCTGTCTGAGTGCTGTGCTCAAAAAGGGATGTCTGATGATCCCTTTAAAGAGGATCCTCTTTAAACATTTTATTCAGGCTTTGTTTCTTGTCTTATCCAAGGTGAGTATATTAATCTGACCAAAAAAGAAGAGAATATGCACAACTAAAGTTAGAGATAAAAACAGGAATATCATGACGGAAACAAGCACAATCTAGAACATTATAAGGGAGTACTTTGTGAACCTTTATGCTAACAAATTAGAGAATCTGTAAAGAAATGGGAGAATTCCTAGCAGATATTGATATACTCAAACTAAACCAAGAAGATTTAAACCAACTAAATAGACCCATAGCAAGTAATGAAATAGAAATGAAATAGAAATGACCTCTCATTCAAGAAAAGCCCAGGACTAGATGGATTCACAGCCAATTTCTATAAAGCCTCCAAAAGAGAACTCACTCCAATATTCCTCAAACTCTTCAGTGAGGTCAAAAGCAAAAGATCACTATGAAACTTGCTCTATGAGCCAGTATAATCCTAATCCCAAAAACAGATAGGGACTCATCAAAGAAAGAGAACTATAGACCCATCTCTTTGATGAACATCTGTGCAAAACTTCTCAATAAAATTCTGGCCAACTGAATTCAACAACTAAACAAAAAAATCATCAATTGGGATTCATTCTAGGGATACAAAGCTGATTAGTATACACAATTCAATTAATGTAATTCATCACATCATCAGGAACAAGGACAAGAAGCACATGATCATCCCAATAGATGCAGAAAAAAGCATTTGACAAGATCCAACACCCCTTTGTGATGAAAGCTCTGGAAAAACTACAATCCATGGAACATCCCTCAATATAATAAAGGCTGTATGTGACAAACCTACAACCAGCACTATACTTAATGGTGAAAAGCTGAAACCATTTCCTCTAAATTCAGGAATGAAATAAGGATGTCTGCTCTCTCTACTCCTCTTCAATATAGTATTAGAATGCCTAGCTAGAGCAATATGGCAAGATGCAAACATAAAGGGGAACCAAATAGGTAAAGATGAAGTAAAACTCTCCCTCATTGCAGATGAGATGATCCTGTATTTAAAGAACCCCATCGACTCCACTCCCAAGTTACTCAAGCTGATTCAAAACTTTGGCAAAGTAGCAGGGTATAAAATTAACCCACAAAAATCAATGGCTTTTCTGTATGCCATTAAGAGCATGGCTGGAATCAGGAAAGTAGCTCCTCTTGTAATAGCCTAAAAATACCTAGGAATTAAACAAAGATGTGAAGCATCTCTATGATGAAAACTTTTTTTTTTTGGGGTCCAGTTGTGGGGCCTGAACTCTGGGCCTGGGCGCTGTCCCTCAGCTCTTCAGCTCAAGGCTACCACTCTACCACTCAAGCCACAGTGCCACTTCCGGCTTTTTTTTCTTTTTGCTTATGTGGTGCTGAGGAATTGAACCCAGGGCCTCATGTATGCAAGGCAAGCGCTCTACCTCTGAGCCACCTTCCCAGCCCCTCTATGATGAAAACTTTAAAAACCTGAAAAAGGAAATTAAAGCAGATTTAAGGAAGTGGAAAAACCTCCTTGGGAGGATTAGCATTGTGAAAATGGAAATACTGCCTAAAGCTATCTACAAATTCAATGCAATTCCTATCAAAATTCCAACAACATTCTTCAATGACATAGAAGAAAAAGCAATCCAAAAATTCATATGGAGTAATAGAAGACCTCAAAGAGCAAAAAAAAAAAAAATCCTTAGCAGGAAGAACAGTGGTGGAGGAATATTAATACTAAATTTCAAACTCTATTACAAAGCAGTAGTAATAAAGGCAGCTTGGTACTAGCAAAAGAAGAGGCCTGAGGATCAATAGAATAGAATCAAAGGTCCAGAAATAAACCCACAGACCTATAGCCACCTAATCTTTTATAAGGGAGCCAAAAACAGGATAGAAGATAGTCTCTTCAACAAATGGTGCTGGCAGAATAATCTATACATGTGCAGAAACCTGAAGTTAGATCCTTACATCCTCACCTGAAGTTAGATCACTATTTGAATCAACTTCAAATAGATCAAAATGCTCAATGTGAGACCGATACTCTGAAAATGTTATAGGAAGGGACAGGGGAAACACTAAGGCTTTTTGGTACAGTTCAAAAATTCCTAAGATACAGAAACACAACAAAACAAAGAAAGGCTGGATAAATGGGATTATATCAAACTGAAGAGTTTCTGCACAGCGAAGGACATAGCTAGCAAGATAAATAGAAAGAAGTTCTTTACTAGTTTGACATCAGACAAAGGCCTCATATGTAAAATACATTTAGAGCTCAAAAATATTAAATCCCCCCTAAACAAATCCTCAAAGAAACAACTTCACTAATAAGTAGGCTAAAGACTTAAAGAGAAGCTTTTCTGAAGAAGAAATGAGAATGGCCAATAGACACATGAAGAAATGTTCAACATCTCTGGCCACAAAAGGAATGCAACTCAAAACAATGTTGAGATTCCATCTCACCCCAATTAGAATGGCCATTAATCAAGAAAACTAATAATAACAGATGCTGGCAGGGATGTGGCCAAAGTGAGCCCTACTACACTGTTGGTGGGAGTGCAAACTTGTTCAACCACTCTGGAAAGCAGTATGGAAGTTTCTCAAAAGGCTAAATATAGAGCTCCCCTACGTTCCACTCAGCAATCCCACTCCTGAGCATTTACCCAAATGATCACAAACAATCCCACACTAAAGCTACCAACACAACGATGTTCATTGCAGCATTATTTACCATAGCTAAGATATGGATACAACCAGATGTCCCTCAGTGGACCAATGGATCAAGAAAATGTTGTATATATATAAAGGAATTTTATACTTCCATCAGAACAAATGACATTGCCCCATTTGTAAGGAAATGAAAAGACATGGGAAAAATGAGATTAAGTGAAGTAAGCCAGACCCAGAGAAACATAGGCTACATGGTTCCCCTCATTTGTAATAATTAGAATGGGTCTATAAATCTACAAGTAGACACAATGGATAGTAAATAATTACATTTGTTCATGATAAACAGGACTCTAAACAGGAGGCTATTCTTAGGAGAGGATCACAAGAGCTCAATAGCTATGTGCAGATGATCATATAAAATGATGCTTATCAAAATGAACTCCAAGAAAGGAAACAAGAGGTTTTTTTTATGGTACTCTTGTTAGTTCTTTTTAAAAATTTTCCATTGGTTTATTCTCTTATCAGTTTTTGATTTGTGTACACTTTGTCATGTATATAAGTTTATCAGATTTTGGGTAGGGAAGGGGAAACACAGAAACAGTGGGACAAAGGGTGAACCAATTCAACAGTGATACTCATTAGACACCATGTTGGAAATGAAACTTACAACTTGGAGGGAAGGAGGTCAGGAGGGGACAAACTGGGAGAAAATGAGGGAAGAGGTGACACTGTTAAAAAAAATGTACTCCTTACTTGACCTTTGTAACTGTAACCCCTCTGTATATCACATTTACAATAAAAATTTAAAAAATATGTATAGTTGCTTCTTTTTTTCTTTTGTTACATGGAACATGATTTTTGAACATCATTTCATTTTATACTTGAAGAAAGATACATATACAGAAAACAAAAATTGCCCCAGTCTTTATACCTGGGAAACAGAATGGATAATAGGTCTAGTATTTGGATTTGCATTTAGAGGGGAGACTCCGCTCCCTTCTGATTAGAGCTCATCACACACTTAGGAAGGTGCTTTTAAACCATGGCAATAAAATCACTCTAACGTGATGGATGATCTTGCAATCAGCACTTTGCTTGTTTTGGGACCGGTAGAAAGTATCTGAGCAACCCCCAATTGCTCCATGTCATAAAAGTCTTTTAAATGTATATGAGTTCATAAAAACTGAGTGTGTGTTTTTATTTGAACATGCAACCTTTACTGTGTATGCATTTCATAAAGATTTGGAATAGATAGACCGCAGGGGGAAAATGCCAAAGGGCTCACGTCATACTTATTTTTCTTAGATGAGAAAGGAACGATACTGATGCACTGTAGACAAGCAGTTGTCAAAATACTGTGGCTTCTGACACATGGGAGTGGAGCCTTCCTTGTTCTCAGGTTTACTGGCTCTTGACAGTCCTCTCCCAAGAACTTTATCACCATTACCGATAACTCTTTGACCTAGTAGAATATTGGAAGTCATGGCATAATGATGTGGCTGATATCAGTCATGTACAGTTTTGAAATATGCTGGTCCAGCAAACATGGCTTCATCTCCTTTGGGCTGCTGAGACCAGGGGAGTCGAGACCAGGGTGAGTGGTGAATCAGGGCTGACCGACAGAAGGACTGGCTGTCCCCTGACCACGGCAGGCCCCTCCTTTTTGCTCTCTACGTTGGGCTACTTGTTCACTTAGCAAAGTGATGGTATTTGCTGTTATAAGCGATATGGACTCAGGCGTGAACTATTCTGCACGGGGCAACTTAGATGGGAGAGATCTGAGGGGATCAGTTCAAAGCCAGGGGGCCCAGCGCACCCCAGGCTGCTGGTCACTTTAGAGACAGGCATGTGGGATAGCACTTGCCTTTGGGTCATTCACACACCCACTGGCCTCCTGGGGGTTGCTTTGCTTCCTGTTAAAACTTCCTGGGCTTATATTATTTGACAATGACTGAGAAAGTCCTTGCAGGTGGAAGGGACCGTCCAGGTTTTAACTGTGGAGCAAATGTGGTCTCTTCCTCTCAGCCACGTGGATAGATAAGTACCAGTGGACAAGAGTCCACATGTTTCCTGTGGTCCTGGACAACAGGTGACATCATAAGTGCAGGTGAATCTCCCTTGGCTGAGCTGCTGTCCTCAAAGGTGCAGACATCTGGAATTCCATGGCAGCAGAGCCTGACAGACAAGGGCCCTGGCCACTGTGAAGGTCATACGTGCCGTGGAGAAGACAATACTCTCTCAGGGACTCCTTTTTAGAGGAATCAAGTGGAATCTGCAATATTAATGTAATTGCCACCTAGCATTGCTGGTTGATGGACAAGACTCGGGCCACTATATTTATTTTGTTTTATTCATGAGCCAAAATAAAATTCACTGTATGTAAACTGGTAGCTGGCACAACCAGGTTCCTGACAGGGGAAGGTTTTTTCCTGTGGTGCTAACATTCTGCTTTCTGGAAGTGAATATTCTGAGGATATCAGAATGCTTCCTTGTGTATGGTCCATGGCATGCACGAAGCAGACACAGGTCACTGTAACGTGACATGACAGCTGCAGAGTGTATAAGGAAAAATACTGTAAGGCTCTGGGAAAGAGGAACTTAAATGCCAACATAGCATGCACAGAGCACACTCCCATTTACTTTGCTTTGTTCTGTATTTTATGTCTCTCTCTCTCTTTCCTTTTCTATTCCTTCAGGGGTATTATGCTACTTCTTAGCAAAGTGCTGAAAGGCTATTTATTCTCTTTCCACAGGGCAATCATCATCATTCTTCTTTTCTTATGATAGTACCAGCGTTTACAGTTTTCAAAGCCATTTACCATGCAAGATCTCGCTTGAATTCCATTATTTCAAGAAGAAGCAGGATGGCCAGGCTTATCATTATTTTATGGCTGATGGGCTGGAGCTCAGAAAATGTGCATGGTCTCGACCAGCCCCATGTGGCTGATAAAGGTGACTCCGGAGCCCACCGTGGAGGCTTGCTTTCCAGATCACTTTCACCTGTCACATTGCTTCTAACGAAAATGTTTTTGTCTAACCCACATCAGTAAAATACTGTGTCTTCTTGGTAGCATTCATACAAAAATGGTCAGTCTCACTGGTGTGAAAGACGGAATTTGGAGTTGGATAGATGGGACTGAAATCTAAGTGCTACGTGCGTCTTTGTGGGAGAAATGTCTTAATTTCACTGTGACCCATCTCATGGCTCATAGGTTCACACATTTAGGGCTTTGCTGATGCCTTCAGGGCTTTGGTGGGACTTAGCCTGTGTTAGCGACACTGTGAAACCTCAGGTGTCACCAAAGGTTTTCACGCCAGCAGCTGGGCAGAGGCCTTCCTGAGAATATCTGGTCTGTTCTGGGACAAGGACTTGTAGGCAGTCAGCTGTGTGAGTAGCTGCTTATGGGGGAAGGGCCTGCTCTCCTGGGAGGGGGAGGCCTGAGAGCTCCGAGTGCATCTGAGTGCTGGAAAGCTTGCCAGCCTGAGGAAGCAAGGACCCGGCCTCCATGGGAAGCCTCAGCGGCTGTGTGAGCTGATGGCATAGAGAAAAAATACTGTTCTCGGTGGACACTCTTCCTGGTTTTGGTACAAGGGCGGCCCATGGGCCTCCTGAGTCTGTGGCTTTGGGAGATTGAAGGGGGTCTGGTTCTCATGGAGGTGTCTTGCAGAGCTGTGGGGTACAGGGCGTGTGAAGGGCCAGGGTAGAGAGCGTTGAGATGCTTGTGAAGACATCAAAACAAGAGTCCCTGGAAGGACCCAGTCCTTGGTGAAATGCAGGAAGCTCTGGCCTGCACAGGAGACTAGCATACTGCAGATGGGAGCAGGAGCCGCTGAGAATCAGTGACCCAGGTGCCCACTGCTGGGGAACGCAAGCCATCCTAACACTGAAGATGGGAAGATGACACATCCTACAGCTGTGCTGTGGTACAGCAGGAACCATTGTGGTGCAGGCAGGAAGTGCTGTGGTACAGGCAGGAAGTGCTGTGGTGCAGGCAGGAAGTGCTGTGGTGCAGGCGGGAAGTGCTGTGGTGTAGGCAGGAAGTGCTGTGGTGTAGGCAGGAAGTGCTGTGGTGCAGGCAGGAAGTGCTGTGGTACAGCAGGAAGCATTGTGGTGCAGGCAGGAAGTGCTGTGGTGTAGGCAGGAAGTGCTGTGGTACAGCAGGAAGTGCTGTGGTGCAGGCAGGAAGTGCTGTGGTGTAGGCAGGAAGTGCTGTGGTGCAGGCAGGAAGTGCTGTGGTGTAGGCAGGAAGCATTGTGGTGCAGGCAGGAAGTGCTGTGGTGTAGGCAGGAAGTGCTGTGGTGTAGGCAGGAAGTGCTGTGGTGTAGGCAGGAAGTGCTGTGGTGTAGGCAGGAAGTGCTGTGGTGTAGGCAGGAAGCATTGTGGTGCAGGCAGGAAGTGCTGTGGTGTAGGCAGGAAGCATTGTGGTGCAGGCAGGAAGTGCTGTGGTGCAGGCAGGAAGTGCTGTGGTACAGCAGGAAGCATTGTGGTGCAGGCAGGAAGTGCTGTGGTGCAGGCAGGAAGTGCTGTGGTGTAGGCAGGAAGTGCTGTGGTGCAGGCGGGAAGTGCTGTGGTGCAGGCAGGAAGTGCTGTGGTGCAGGCAGGAAGTGCTGTGGTGCAGGCGGGAAGTGCTCTGGTGTAGGCAGGAAGTGCTGTGGTACAGGCAGGAAGTGCTGTGGTGCAGGTGGGAAGTGCTGTGGTGTAGGCAGGAAGTGCTGTGGTGCAGCAGGAAGTGCTGTGGTGCAGGCAGGAAGTGCTGTGGTACAGCAGGAAGTGCTGTGGTGCAGGCAGGAAGTGCTGTGGTGCAGGTGGGAAGTGCTGTGGTGTAGGCAGGAAGTGCTGTGGTACAGGCAGGAAGTGCTGTGGTGTAGGCAGGAAGCATTGTGGTACAGGCAGGAAGTGCTGTGGTGCAGGCAGGAAGTGCTGTGGTGTAGGCAGGAAGCATTGTGGTGCAGGCAGGAAGTGCTGTGGTGCAGGCAGGAAGTGCTGTGGTGTAGGCAGGAAGTGCTGTGGTGCAGGCAGGAAGTGCTGTGGTGTAGGCAGGAAGTGCTGTGGTGCAGGCAGGAAGTGCTGTGGTGCAGGCGGGAAGTGCTGTGGTGCAGGCAGGAAGTGCTGTGGTGCAGGCGGGAAGTGCTGTGGTGCAGGCGGGAAGTGCTGTGGTGCAGGCGGGAAGTGCTGTGGTACAGCAGGAAGTGCTGTGTTACAGCAGGAAGTGCTGTGATGTAGGCAGGAAGTGCTGTGGTGTAGGCAGGAAGTGCTGTGGTGCAGGCAGGAAGTGCTGTGGTGCAGGCGGGAAGTGCTGTGGTGCAGGCGGGAAGTGCTGTGGTGTAGGCAGGAAGCATTGTGGTACAGCAGGAAGCATTGTGGTGTAGGCAGGAAGTGCTGTGGTGCAGGCAGGAAGTGCTGTGGTCCAGCAGGAAGCATTGTGGTGCAGGCAGCAAGTGCTGTGGTGCAGGCAGGAAGTACTGTGGTACAGCAGGAAGCATTGTGGTGCAGGCAGGAAGTGCTGTGGTGCAGGCAGGAAGTGCTGTGGTACAGCAGGAAGTGCTGTGGTGCAGGCAAGAAGTGCTGTGGTACAGCAGGAAGTGCTGTGGTGCAGGCAGGAAGTGCTGTGGTACAGCAGGAAGTGCTGTGGTGCAGGCAGGAAGTGCTGTGGTGCAGGCAGGAAGTGCTGTGGTACAGCAGGAAGCATTGTGGTGCAGGCAGGAAGTGCCGTGGTACAGGTGGGAAGTACTGTGGTATGGGAAGGAAATATGTTTGTGCAGACTTGCAGCATGATCAGGACACAGAAGAGGGGCTGGTCTCTGGAGCCCGGGCAGCTGCAGAGCTGTGAACTTACAGCCCAGCATGAGATGTGACGGTGGACGTGAAGCCGGCAAGGGTGGCAGCCTCTCACAGGTGTGGACCAGCTCCTGGGTCCAGCCAGCGCACAGCGGCCGGGAGGGAACGAAGCCTGACCCCCAGAGCAGAGGGCAACCTGTGGCATGGAAAATGATGACGGAAAGGGAGACGTCTGCTCTCACCTGGCCCTTGCTCTCCCCTGGTTTGCTGCTGGGCTTCCTGCAGCCTGCAGGGTCACCATGTTGGTTCAGCTCTCCATCTTCCTTGCTCTGGGGGCTGATTTCTTTGCACTCATCGTCGTGAACTAAGTTGTCTGCTGCTCAGCTCTGCTAGTTTAGAGCTGTGGCCCAACAAGTGCTGAGAAACAATTAGCCTGTTTTTATTTACCGTGGACAGGACTCTCCGGGGCGATCACTTTGCCTGACTTTTCATTTCTCCCAAGTGTTGCCCTAATTAAACCTTTCTCCAGAACTTCTGTTCTTTTCAAGGAAATTGCAAGGAATGAATAAAAATGCAGATTCTAATTAGCACTTCCTGCATATTAAAGAAATCACTCTTCCTTTACTTAAAGAAACATTCCCAGGAAGAAATGAATGGTCTTTGGGTTGTCATTTTTCTGTTTCAGATCGTGACTATAGCTCTTAGCATAGGCCAGCCTGCTCCCAGCAGTTTTGGCTGTCAGTGGAGTTGCTGTCTTTTCTGAAAGGGGGAAAATGACCTCTCAATAAATGTTTTTTTTTTTTTAATGGCAAGCCATGTATGAATGTATTTGTTAAATTGTTATAAATTACTCCACCACCTAATAAAAATGGGATTTGCAGGAATGCTAAAGTTTCATTTTAAGATATGGTAACATCTGCATCTGCTAATGATTTATTCCAGTGACATTAACTAAGCATTATAGGGAAAAAAAAACACAGTTTGACCTCTGGCTAGCTGGTATGAGATGAGAGATTGTACCAGGTTGAAATTTCTCTCCTAAATTTTTAATGAAATTCTCCCAGTGGGGTCACTATTGTGTTCTGGAAAGGTTTTTGAGCTCAGAGCATTGGGTGAGCCTTATAATGCAGAATAGGCTTAAGGCCCATCTTTTGTAAAATGAGCATTTTTCACTAAAGCTACATTATATCCAACACGTAATTATTCATTGCTAATGCTTGTCACAGTGAAATATTGGCCCTGCTAATTTCAAGAGCACCAGTCCCAGCTTTTCTTCCTGGAAGGTTAATGGCTGGCCCCAGCCTCGTGAGATCTCCTAAACGTCCCACACCTCCCACGCCACTCTGCAACTGCCTGGCCTCCAGCCTCTTTAGTGAGTCAAACCCACACTGAGCAAAGTGAGGAAGAGAAGCTGACTTACACGTCCGCATGAGCCATGCTCAGAGGTGGACGGCTCGCTTTTGGGAGATGCCATCCATTGATCGACTTCTGTAAACGACCCGTTTTAAAGGTAGCAGACCTCGTGATGTAAATGAATTACGTTTTGTACTCTGAACTTGCTGGCGGACTTTGGCAGTGAGGTGATACCTGCGGTGGAACCTCGTCACCCAGGAGTCTGACGTCAGCACCGGTCTGGCCTGATTCCCGTCCAAGGTGCCCGGTGTGGAGCAGCTGTGCTGCAGGGTGCACAGGTGGCGGGCACCGGTGAGCCGGTGACACCCGTGCACCACACCTGGATCGCCTCCGGAAGACTCCACCGGGCCGGAATTCTGTTTCCAGAGGAGTCTCCCTGCAAGTCACTGCATATTAAAGAATGAGCGGGGGTGCGGTTTTCTGTGTGGGGAGGTTTGTCTCTCTGACAAGCTGGAGGGCTTTCAGAGGAGACTCGTGAGTGAGCAGCGCTGACTGCTGGCCTCCAGGCTCCTGGCTCCCGTGGGCCCAGGCCTCTGGATGCAGTTTGCTAAACAAGTCTCTGCCAGAGTCTCTAGCTGCCAGCCAGGCTTCCGGCAGCCCTCACGCCCTCACCTGCAAAGCCCATTGTCAGGAAAAAGAGGAAGGGCCTGGCTCTTAGAAGGTTCCTGAAGTTTCCCCAATTTCCTGAAAAGAAAACAAAGCAAAAACAAAACAAAACAAAAAAACCCAACTCACAGAAAGAAAGAGAATGTTTGGGTTTTTCTCTTGAGGAGCAAGTACTTTCTCCATTTCTCCTTCATTCTGGCTGCTTTCCCTCAGCCACAAAACACAAAGATTTTGATGATTTTCATTGGGCTCTTCCTTTCTGAGTTTTAACTGTATTGTACTGTGGGCTGAATTGTGTCACCAGACCTCAAACTTACATATCAATGTCCTTAACTTCCAGTGCTGCAGAATGACATTATCTGTAGGCTGGGCCTTTACAAGGGTATTTATTAAAATAAAATGAGCTCAGGATGGTTATTGAGAATGAACTGCCTTTCTAACTCTCAAAGTCACACAAATGTCAATTTCTTTTTCTTCGGGCAAGGAAGTTACCTGAGAAATATTACCCATACATCAATGGAAGGCAAAATAGTCATTCAAGTTCAACAATCCCATAAATAAATAGAATAATAAATTAACAGGAAAAGAAGGGGAGGATGTAATTATCACTCCATGTTGCATAGTGGTTAATTAGCCACAGTTAGTGGGAATACATTCCTGTGACACTGAGCTTCTGTGACTTCTTGAGCCTGTTTACTTCCTTGTCTCTGTGCAACAAGAGTAAAGGGAAGATAAGAGGACAGCGATTCCCCACTGGAAAGGCACCCTTGCAGGTTTGTTCCATGACTTGAGTGGAAATAGGAATATTTTTTCCTCCTTCACTGATAGAGACACTGTGGAAAGAACGTTTGTCAGCTTTGTGTCCTGAGGAGGAAGTCTGCGTTTCAGCCTGGCTGGAGAGATGGGACTGGGCATAGGGCGAGCTGCAGATGGGGGTGTGGGGGAGGCCTGCCCTGGTGGAGGGACCACGTGGGTGCAGAGGCTCCGGGGGCAGAGTGAGAGGCGTCCACTATGAAAAGAGAAACAGGTAGAAGGCGCCGACAGAAGCCGGGAAAGGCCAGCATTCCTTTCTTTTTCTTTTTAATTTTTTTTTTATTGTGAAAATATTGTACAGAGGGGTTACAGCTACACGAGTGTGAGCATTCCTTTCTGAGTTCTGTTTTAACAGACCAGTTGTCCTTACAACCACAGACTTACCGTGCTCATCTAAAAGGTCGGCAGGCCTGTCCGGTCTCCCCCAGCTGCTGAAGTTACCAGCAGTGCTTGGTGCCTTTGGCTTGGGGAATGCCTCTCTCAGATCTGTCTCTGCCACACAGCCTTCCTCTTGCCTGACTTCACTGGGCATCTTCCTCTTTGGGAACACCAGTGATCTTGGATGAGTCTCTCCTCATCTTAACGAAACAGCCCTGCTCTCAATGAGGTCTGCTTCTGAGACTCCGCAATAAGACTGCAGTGTCTCTGTGGTGGGAATAACTCAACCACAAAGGAGGCTGGGAGTGTGATCAGGGTGTCCTGGGGGCAAGAGGTGAGGAGGAAGTGGGAGGTGACGGTCTGGAGGGGAGTCAGGGCCAGGTGAGGACAGGGCTCTGAGACCCTCTCTGACCTTCGTGGTGCAATCTGTTCCTGAGCCAGTTCACATCCATTGATGGGCATTTTTGAGTGTCCACATCCAGGTGTGGGACACAGTTACAGCCACCCAAACCCTGAGCAATGTGGGCACCACACGGGCAGTTTGTGCATCTTCATCTTTCTTCCCTTTTTACAATATTGCTGTGGATCAAAAGAATTCTTGCAGTCAAAGATGGCCTTTGAGGCCTTCACGCTTAGTTTGTAAACAAAGCGAGCCTGGTGACCGTGCAGTGCCCACAGGGGCAGGGCAGCCTGCAAGAGCTAAGGGGAGAAACATGCAAACTGAAAGCCTGCCCGCCTCCAGGGCTGTACCCGTCAGGTCCCCACGGCCGAGGCCTCTTGGTGGAGGGCTGGCCCCATGCAGGAACCTCATTGTGGTGCTCAGCCAGCGTCCTGGGGGCACCGTGGGGCATGCAGGGGGGAGCCCCCTTAGATCATACATGCTTTGTGGACCAGCTAGATGCCAGTTTATTCTATGCATTTCACTTTGAGCATGAAGGCTGGGTCTGCGAGCTGACCCAAGACTCAGTGCTGGGCCTGACCACAGGAGCTTCCGGCCCACAGCACTGGGCCGCCCCTCTGCCGATGACAGGGTGGTCATCTGGGCATCATTAACGTCTTAGATGGATCCACTTGTGGACAAACTGTAGAGTAGAGTGCAGAGGCAGTGCGGGCGGTGGTGGGTGTGCAGTTTGAATGATCTCTCAGGTCCTGTCACTGTAGCTTGGCTCCAAATGTCTCACAGATCCCAGGCTTTCTTTTGTCTGATAATCATTTGTCCAGGCTGAGGCCAGCTCTAAGGGGATGTCTGCATGTCTAGTCTAATTCTGGGCCCCTAAGGCTCATGTCATTCATCCAGAAGCCGAAGGACACAGCCAGAGCATGACACGCCTCAACCCGCAGCCAATCAGAGCATGACATGCCTCAACCCACAGCCAATCAGAGCATCGCACGCCTCAACTCACAGCCAATCAGAGCATGGCACGCCTCAACTCACAGCCAGTCAGAGCATGGCATGCCTCAACTCACAGCCAGTCAGAGCATGACACGCCTCAACCCCCAGCCAATCAGAGCATGACACGCCTCAACCCGCAGCCAATCAGAGCATGGCATGCCTCAACCCGCAGCCAATCAGAGCATGGCATGCCTCAACCCACAGCCAATCAGAGCATGGCATGCCTCAACCCGCAGCCAATCAGAGCATGGCATGCCTCAACCCGCAGCCAATCAGAGCATGGCACTCCTCAACACACAGGGTTCTTGGTTGGAATGAGTACGTGCAGGTCCCCATCCTGGCTGAGGAGGTACAGAAGTTTGTTGGGGGATCTTGGGACCTCCCTTTGGTGTTTTATGAAGGAGGGCTGCCCCTCCCTGCTCTGGTTAATGGACACAACACCTGAATGCTCCCCAGCGTAGAAGGCAGAGCTGGCAGAGTGTGGAGCTGAGCCCCCAGGCAGGCTGAGCACTGTCCATCAGATAAACGAGCCAGCCTTCTTCCACAGCCAACGCTGTCCTCTGCAGCAGGATCCAGCCTTCCCGAATCTGAGAGTCCTGCAGAATCTGAGAGTCCTGGGTTGCTGCGGAACAGATGCCGGAAGGGGCGGGTCTTTCAGCACCTCATTCCACCCCCTGACATTCAGTTTCCGTTTACTTACCATAGGCCGCACATAGTTACGACGCCATGGTTATTTGCACAGGGTGCATGCAGGAAAGCCATCTTGTCACTGTGATGGGAGACCATCCTGTGCAGGGGGGGGGCTTGAGTCCTTCAGTGCCCAGAAGACAGCAGTGTGGCAGGGCTTGCTTCCCTGGTGGATGTTTGGAGAATTACAAAAGGACAGATTTATTTGCGTCACTTATTCCAGTGGGAACTTAGGCCCTTCAACACCACTCAAACAGACTTGCTCCCGGGAAGGCAGCCTGGCCCTGGCTGTCTATAGCAGAGTGGGTGGATGTGACATGAGGCACAATTGTGACAGTTTGCTGAGTGCCAGGGCCTGGTGTGGCCGAGCCTCTTGCTCCCTGTGCGTGCAGGAATATGGTCTCCACCGTGTGAATCTCCGTGACTTTCCGCTTGCCATCCTCTTGCGGTGTGATGGCCCCACACAGGCCTGTTCCATGGGCCGGGCCATGCCAGGCAGGGCCCGCGCCGCCGCGCTAGGCACCCTTTCCCTCCTGCAACGTGTGCTATTATTTTTGCCTTTGGGCTAGCAGGCACTTCTTCCTCCTTCATGGCCGGACAACTGGGGTGACCCTGGGTGGCAGGCCTCTTTGTAGGAGAGCTTTCCCTCTGAGCGAGATACCAAGCATGAATGCACCCAGGAGGTAGCCCTGGGCTGTGCGCTGGTGTAGACCTCTGGTGGCGATTTCTCCAGCAAGTGGCCTACTGAATGCCTCATGACCTCCTGAGGTGTTCCCTAACCCAGGACAGAACGTGAATCAAGAGTTCAGGCTGCATTCGGTTATTTGGGGGTGGGCTATGGGAAGCGTGGTGAAAGCGTGTGGACATGAGACAGGGAGGGAGTTGTGGAAAGGCACACAGTTCAGCAGGTTTTCGCATCAGCGTTGTCTGAGAGCTTGTGAGGGACTTCCTGGGACTCAGCCTCCCAGAGCCAAGGGGCTGGGTGGTGATCACCAACTCGGTCTTAGCCAATGGTTGGTTTTGGAATGTTAACTCCCCACAGCCTCTCTGTCTTCTGGGATGCAGAGTCTGTAAGGGAAATGGAAGAGTTCATGCCCAGTAGGACTTGCCATCAGAGGACACTCTTTTGCGTCTAGGGAATAAGACAGAAGCCCCCAGCAGGCCCTGTCTTCTGTCTGCTTTTCCATTCATGGATGAGTTTGGCCTACCTTCATTGTTTGTAGGGTGTGTGTGTGTGTGTGTGTGTGTGTGTGTGTGTGTGTGTGTGTGTGTGTTGGGGGGACAATGAATGTGTCCTGCAGATAGTTGAGTGGTATGTTCCCTAAACTCCTACCTGGAGAGAAGCACACTTATATAATCACAGGCCTACAGTGGACTAGGAACTCAGAAGTTTGTACACATGGCCCTTTGGGCCTTCACAGTAACTGTGTGGGGTAAGTGTCTCTACAGCTTGAGGTACAAGCAGCCTCAGCACCATTCCAGGGCTGTGGAATCACGAGGTATGAAGGGTAATCAGACGCAGGTCCACACTAGGAGTTTGCTCTTTCTGCTCTCCACAGTTGCTTTTCCCTGGGGAGGGGCCACTGGGTTGGAGAAAAGAAATGAGCACTTGGCTACTCTGACAGCATCCAACAAGTCAGCGTGATTTAAACTCTGTCCCTGGTTTCTACATTTTGTGGTGAATTGGATATCAAATGTCTACTTTATTGAATTTCATGTTCTGAATGTTACATTTTTTTCCCTCTGAGTGTCATATAATTATTTATTACATAAATTGTTTTCATTAGTGGCTCTAAATGGGTGAATAGCATTAACAAGTAATAAATACAAATCATGCTGTGACAGGCAAATTTGGTCAGAAAGGAGTTAGAAGGCAGCCCCAGAGCTCAGCCCCGCACTCCACAGCCAGCACCTGCAGCCTGACATGCCCGTGTGTGTTTGGACCAGAGGAGAGGGCGCTGTCCGTCCATCGGCACCCAGGGCGGCTCTGTGTACTGCAAGGGGTAGGAAGTTCCTGCTACCCCTGGTCATCATTTCCACCCACAGGGAGCCTAAGGATACTTATGACTGCATTTTTGGTTGTCTTCAAGAATGAAGGCATTCTCTATGCCTTTGCTCATTTCCATTTGCTCTCTACAGTCTAAGTCTAAGGAGTCTGAGTCCATGAGTTCCCTGGTAACCCAAGAAACATAGCAGAGCGTGGGAAGGACCTCGATTAGAACCCAGACCTCTCTTCACTCCAAAGTCAAGACTAAGTGTAGTACAATTACGTTTTGTTTGTTTGTTTTTTGTCAGGCTTGAAGTCTGGGCCTGGGAGCTGTCCCTGAGCTCTTCAGCTCAAGGCGCACTCTACCACTTGAGCCACAACACCTTTTCTGGTTTTCTGGTGGTTAATTGGAGATGAAAGTCTCACGGACTTTCCTGCCCTGGCTGGCTTTGAATTGTGATCCTTAGATATCTGCCTCCTGGGATTACAGGCGTGAGCCACCAGGGCAGTGTAGCACAATCATGTAATGACTGGACAACTCTGAAATTCAGAAGATGATATTTATATAACTGACAGTTAAATTCTATGCTGACCTTTTGCTTAAACCCCCATAGCATAGCAGTAAAAGTGTGGGGATATTTGGAAACATGTCCACTATATTAACATGATTAGCTCCGGGAGCCCCACCCAGGGCTGAAGGTGTCCTGTGTGTATGGAGGACCAGGCACAGACAGCGTGTCACTCCTCCATCAGATCCGGTGTGTGTGGAGGACTGGGGACGGACAATGCGTTACTTCTACATCAGGTTTCTGCAGCTCTATCCGTGTCAAGGACATTTAAAAGGTCACGATGGCTTTCATTGGGAGAAACTTTGGGTTCAGAGTTAGTTTCCTCCTCCGCTGGGTGTTCATGTTGCTGGGGATGTGTGGGTGCAGGGATGGTAGAGCTGGGTGCCAGCTGAGGGCCGGGGCAGGTGTCATAGAAGCCAATGTATAAAGTTGCCAAAAGTGCTGACAAAGCAAAACCAAGGATGGGCGGGGGGGGGGGCGGGTAGTTCTTCCAGGCCCCAGGGCAGTGTTGACCTCCCTGCTTATCAGAAGTAGAAGGCAGGTCACCTGAGAAGCCAAGCTGCAGCGAGCCCCAAGGCCCTGGAGAGAAGGGTTGGGTGTAGGGCGAGCTGATTGACAGACCCTGGTCAGCGGCTGCCTTGGAGGCAGCAGGGGTGCGTGGAAGGTGAACTTATGTGAAACAGAAAGATCCTGAAGCACCACAGGTGGAGCCCAGAGAGACTTTCCATGAAAGGCATTATCACCCTGGTGAGCTATACTCACTACTCAATCTGTGTACCACGCCTCAGCACAGGGCAAGCACAAAGGAAATGCACAATACTTAATTGCATTAAAAGGGACACGGTTCCTCAGAAACCACTGTGATGATTACACATGCCCATCTCCCCATTTGCCTGTTGCTTTTCCCCTGGCTGCATTCGTTAGATGTGTTCACTGGAGTGTTTTCTGTTTGTCCTTCACCTTTCTGGAGGGTATGGTATTTTGTCCCTTGAGTTCCCACAATGCTCTGCTCACCCTTCTTCCATGTAACATTTTCTGTGTAGGTGTAGTTTTCAGCCCACCCATTCCGTTGGTGATCTGATGTCTGTCGCAGGGAGGAGCTCAGCACTCAATTCTGGGAAGAAGTAATGCCACCTCTGGCTGACTGTTGGCAAGATAGTGACATTTATCACTGAGCCTTAATGAGAATTATAAATTATACACTTGAGATACCATTAGAATACTGTTTTTTTCTCCCTTACCAGTCACACATTTGTGTAATCAAATTGTTATAAACTCAATGAGTGTTTCATCACATTCTAGTCACGCACAGGAAAATAACCTCACATTTACAAGTGGAGGTGATTGTGGTATTTCAGGTTTAACCACTTTGCCCTTAATGGAGCCTCGGAAGGGGCTCATTTGTGATAATTTCCTGTCTGGAGTTTCCCGAGAGTGTTATCCACCCTGATGGGGAAGATGGGCTTTGGCGGTCATCTGTTGCTTACGGAGAACTGAGATGAAGATAGATGGAGAACACTCACCAGTTATCTGGGAGTGGAAATGTGACCAGCCAGCTCTCAGGTGCTGGAATGTTTCCAGCGCCTGTACACCAGCTTCACACAACTTTGCTTTTGGTGTAAAAGAAGAGCAGCTTAGACATAATCCTGTCTTTAGAGCAATCATGAGCTTAAACAAAACTGCTGTCAAAAAAGTGCTGTCGACTCACAATCAGGAAGTGTATTTTTTCCTCCAACCCATACAGGAAACCATCTGAGAGAGGCTGGCCCATTAAGGGATGGAAAGTAACTTCAGTTAATTACTCCTCTCATTAGCCACCTCTTTCCTGTAAGATGGGGACATGGGAATAAATTATTGCTCTTGTCAAACCAATGATAAGAGCAGGATTCCTATACTTCTAAGTGAAGGCTGAGAAGTGAGCTCTACCTTGTAAAGTTATCTGATTTCTTTAGTTGTCTGTAACATTTTTTCAGACCTTTTTGTTGCAGGTATGCTCTAATTTCATCTGCCTTTGGTTGTGCTCACAGACCATGTCTTTTTCCGAGTGCTTTTCTTCGTAATGACCTCTGTGTGCGACACTTGTCAGGAGACTGCGGTACCCCACAGCCATCTTGAGATGGTTAATTTTGACTCTGTTAAGAGAACAGCACTTCAAGACCCAAAGGAAAAATCTCCTTCTGTGAAAGAAAGAGTATTTTATCGACTGATGAGAGATGACCAAATAAAGTATGACAACAGGGGTAGTTTTGATAACAATAAGCTGAAAGAGACACACAGGCTCCAAATGTAAGAACCCCTGATATGAAGCCTTTAAATACAATTTAAAAATTGGAATTAAAACTTAAAAATTGTATTACAATGCAACTTACATTTTGCTACCAAATCTGAACGGCGGGTACCTGAATTCATATCATTTTGCTTTCAATGCAGTCATTAATGCATGAAAACTCTTTTGAGAGAAAAACTAGACTATTGACATAAAAGTAAATGAAAAAACAACAAAACTCTTAACGAACTCCAGAGAACTTTGCTGCAACCCGAGTGGGCAAACATCTTTTAAACTGGACACAAAAAAGGAAAACAATTTTAAAATCTATTAAGTAAACATTATAAAATGAAATCATTTAGCATTCTGAAGTCTGGGGAGAGTTATTGGTGATGCCAAAATACTTCTGTTTCAAACAAATAATGTCAAGATTCTCTTTGCTAAGCAGCAAATAGACAACCTAACAAAATAAGGGACGCAAAGAATTGAACAAGGCACCTCAACAAATAGGAGCTGAAAATGTCCAGCAAACCTTTGCTGTTACTAACTGGAAACAACGGAAGACCCCACTGGGACCCATTACCACACCCCTGTTACGGCCAAATTGAACAGGTGCGAAGCTCCCTGTGGGCAGTGTGGAGTGGGTCTCAGTGCACCGCCCGCACCACCACTGGAGGACTCCAGATTAGACCGGCAACATTGGCTGAAGCCAAATACAGGTCTCTCTATGGGCTGAGAAAAGGTCTCCGGAGTTCAGTGTTCCTTCTAAAGCATATTGCTGTGTTCCTTCTAAAGCATATTGCTGTGTCATTCACTTCTTTTAATAATGAAGCTGGATGTGGTGGTGCATACTTGTAATCTCAGCACTTGAAGGGCTGAGGAGAGAGAATGGACAAGCTAGCCCAGGCCTTGTGGTATGACCTTAGAGGCTTTGTGCACAAGTAAGTAATCTTCTAGGTGTGAATACATGTGTACAACCAGGAGCCGGGTCAGGAGCAGAGATCCCTGCTCCCCTCTCCCCCCTGGGGTCCATATCCTGATGTAGCACACAGCTTCATATCCATAGAACTGCCTGGGCTTCTGAATTCCATCTTTCTGTTGTTCTGGAGGTTTAAGCTTAAGCCTATGCTGCTGGACTTCGCTCACGTCATTGAAAGTCATCCGTGGCATGAATACACACGCCACTGATCAGCCTTTTCCCACTGCCGTGAGCGGATACTTGGGAATTTTACAGTTTGAGGACGTTTCTGCACACGTGTCTGGTGTAGGCCATTGATTCCAATTAGACATGCTTAGGAGAGATTTTTTGAATGAGCTGGCCTCCAGTTCCAATCTTCTTGTACTCAGAGTATCAAGTAGATAATAGCTGTGAGGCCTGGAAAAGCAAGCTAAAAACGATTCAGAGCAATGTTTGATTACATAAAGTCAGAAGTATTTCTCATATGTCCATCCA
Organism: Dipodomys merriami; assembly: GCF_024711535.1. Taxonomy (NCBI): domain Eukaryota; kingdom Metazoa; phylum Chordata; class Mammalia; order Rodentia; family Heteromyidae; genus Dipodomys; species Dipodomys merriami. The sequence goes on along the minus strand of NW_027206612.1, from coordinate 2,663,941 downwards.
GGTTTCGGATACTCTTCAAGGGATAACAAGCACGGTTAACATTGTTTTCTTTCTCTGGGTGACATTTAAGTGGAAATCACAGACACACACCTGACACTGCAAGGCATTCTGCATGTGACCCATACCTGCCTTTCCAAGGGCTCAGACATAGGGCCAATGACCAGTGGGCTTAAATCTCCATGTAAAATAATATTCCTTTGCCATCAACTAAAATTTAAGGTTACATAACTTTAGAAAGTGATTTTTATTAGATTAAGGAAATAAATTAGAGCTGGGGATGTGGCTTAGTGGTAGAGTGCTTGCCTAGCATGCATGAAGCCCTGAGTTCCATTCCTCAGTACTGCATACTCAGAAAAAGCCAGAAGTGGCGCTGCATTTAGCTACTAGAGAATGCCTACAGCATCCTCATGTCTGGCTCCCTTCCTAAGCAATTCTGCGATGGAGCACCTGCTGGCTTTCTTTCTTTTAAATGTATTTTTATTTCTTTAGGTAGTTGTACAAAGCAGTTGCCATTCAACAGAGCTGTTCGAGACTGCAGGGCCTCCCGATCAATGCCGCCCTTTTACATTCTCCCCCACTCCTCCCCCCACCTTGCCTCACGTTTCTTAAGTTTCAGGTTATACATTGCATTGCTTGCCATTTAGCAAAGTGGTTTATGTATGCAATACATCTTGATCTGTGTCATCCTCGTTTGTGTTCGCCATAGACTCTCTTATACTTCAGTGACTTCATCTATAAATGCATGGGTGTCCCCCTACCCCTGCCCAGTATGCTTACTTCTAGATTTATAGGCATATTCCAGTTCCCCTAGAGAGGAAAACCATGCCACCTGTGCTTCTCTGGGTCTGGCTTACTTCACTTAATGTAATCCTCTAAGTCTTTCCATTTCCTTATGAATGGTTCAATGTCATTCTTTCTGATAGATGAGCAGAATTCCGTAGTGTATAGTGTTCTAAAAAAACTAAACATAGAACTACCCTATGGCCCAGCAAATCCACTTTTGGGTGTTTATCCAATAGAGCACACGCCAGGATACCCTAAGCCACCAGCACAACCATGTTCACTACAGCATTATTTTCCATAGCCCCAATATACCCCTCAGTGCACCTGCTTTCTTTAAAGTCACCAGAGGTTACTGGTCTCACAGCACAGTGTCTGCATTACAGCATCATGTCCTGTCACCTCATGTCTTGTATGCTCACTTAACTGTTGGTGTCCATACCCTTCTTCCTGGGATGTGAACTCACCAAGGGAGGGAAACACCATCACCGCTGCCACTTTCTATTGGATAGGAGCAGGCATTACTCAAAGGAAGGAAAGTACACAAAAACAAAGCAATGGACGGACACCAGGAGACAAGAGATTGTTGGGGCATCATCTTAGGGCCTCTCTGTCATAACTGTTGTCAAAGTTTCAGGTAAAATGAAAAGGAGTGAAATTGATTTGGAATTTATGTTTGAAGGCACAAAAGATATTCTTTTGCTATTCATACATAAGTTAGTCTTAGGAAATTATAAATATGAGTTATTGTAAGGTGGAGTAAAATCACAGAAGAATTATATAGCTTTTTGAAACTTCCACAGATATTTGGGCTTCTTTAGTTAGATTGTGTAAAGATTTATAGATCTTATTTATCTCTTTAAAGAAACAGGTTTTGCTTTATTGATTCTTTGTGCAATTTTTAGTCTCTCTGTCATTTATTTCTGTTCTAATCATTACTATTTCTTTCCATCTGCTGATTTTGAGTTTGGCTTATTCTTATTTTTCTTGGAGATTGCAATGTATCATTAGGCTACTTATTGGAGACCCCTGTCTTTTTAAATTACTTTTTATAGGCTCCTATAGCAATAAACTTTCCTCTGAGCACTGCCTTTGCTCTGTCTCAAAGGTTTCTCAAGGTTGTATTCTTATTTTCATTAGATTCTAGGGACTTTTGATTTTTCTCTTATATTTCTTCAGTGACCCACTCATCATTCAATAATGTGGTATTCAGTCTCCATGTGTCTGAAACACTCTGACATTTCTTTTGCTGTTAAGCTGTTGTTTTATTCCATTGTAAGTCTGGCAGAATATAGAGGGCTGTTTCTATTTTCTTATATTTTCTAGGCCTTGCTTTATGTCCTAGAATCTGATCTATTTTGGAAAAAGTTCTTCTGGCAGCCGGGAAGAATGTGCATCTAGTAGATGAAAGATTCTGTAGATGTCTGCCCCTCTGGTCAATGGTTTCATCAAAGTCTGATGTTTTTGCTCTTATTTTGGTCGGAATGACCTGTCTGCTGGCATAGGAAGGGCCTTCAAGTGTCCCGCTACTATTGTGTTGATCTCACCTGTGCTTTTAAGTTCAGCAGTGTTTGTTTAATGAAGTTGGATGCACTAGCAATAAGCTCATAGATATTAGCAACTGTTACTTCTTGATGAGTTTTGTTCTGTATATTAATATGAAAGTGACGTTTTTTACACTTGTGGCTGCCTTTGCTTTAAAGTCTATTTTATCAGATCTGAGCATAACTTCTCCTTGCTTTCAAAGTTCCTTTACTGGACCAACAAAATGAACCAAATGTTGTCAAGTCTAAATGAAAACTCAAAGATGACTCTTATTTTCCATGAAGAAGACTGTCAGGTTTTGTACATGGCATTGCATCAAGGAGGCCAGTGTACAGTAGTGAGTTCCTGTGAGTAGAGACACTGCATCAATCATAGCCCTGGCCTTTGGTTTCTTATCGAGTGCTGCCCCTCTGGTCTCCACTACTCACCCTAAGTAATCCTCACGCCAACCATGTAAATAGCAACAACCTAGCAATTGCACAGTTTTAATTGTACATTAGGCTCTATCCTAAGTCCAACAGCACATCTGCCAAACTGAGCCTTTCTGTTTTCATCTTCCATCTCTGCACGGACAGCCCTGCACATCACAACCAATGGTTCCCCCTAGCCTCCAGAGACCAGGCCAATGAACCCGGGGCTTTCTTCCCTTTCTTCTAAAAACGGTCTGCATGTATTCTCTCAAACCCAAACCCCTTCCAAAAGCAACCACTCCTCACTGACCTTTCAGCTAGCTGGAGTTCTCCCTCATTGGGACAACAGCTAGCATGCACCATCTCTTTTCTGGACAATGTGAAAACTCACATTTGCCTCTTCCTGTTGCAATGGTTGTAACTTAACTGGATGAGGAGATTCCTAGGAGATTGGCAGAGCTCATATCTGTGTGTGTCTGCTGTTTCCAGTGAGGATTAGCAGATGGAGCAATGAACGGGGAGGGAAGATCCATCCTGGAGACCACCATACTGTCTGGATATGCTGCTGGCCCGGATGAAACCAAAGTAGAAAAGGAGAACGCTTCCACAGATGCCTGTGCTCCACTCTTCTGAAACAGGAGAAGACCTGGACTTCATACACCAGAGTCTTCACCCACCATGGACACAGCTAGAGATTCTCCTGGAATTCCCAGGCTCACTCTGAATCTGAGGCTGCATTGTTGGTCTCTCCTATTCTGGGCCTCCAAGCTTCTTGGACTGAAGAGGTCCTTATTCTTCTATTTATCCAGCTACACAATAGCCATCAGGGGACTACGTGGCCTCTAATTGCACAAACCAATCTAATGAATTTCCCCATCTACATACCTACATACCTACATCCATCCATCCAAACCTACATACATCTGTAGAGCTAGCTTACCACCAGGAGTTATCCACATTTCTCCTGGGCTCTCACACTGAAACAGCAGTGAGAAAAGCTACCATCCTTCACCATCCATCCTCACAACACCTCTAGCCCCTCACCAGATTCTCCTTCTACCTGAGGTCACCTGGGTTCTGTGTCCCAGCAGTAGCTCCTTGTTTCTGCCGATCCTCTCTAGTTGTTAGCTCTCTCATCACCAGCCACCTTGTGATGATGTCACTAAACAATCCATTTAAAATTCTCACCTAGACCCCCTCCCATGGCCTTGTCGAAGCTTCCCCGTATGTATGTCCCTGTCACGCAGGCCTTCCCAGAAACTTAACTTACATCTTTACCTGCCTCCCTTCTTGCCCAAGAGGAAATAAGTCGTGGGGAGGAAGATCAGGAAATGTTTTGTTTCACAGAGACCTTCCAGATGCCTGAAACTACATCAGGCAAAGAATTGGTCCACAATAACTATTTGTTAACTAACTCAGTAAAAGTACTTTGTTTGGATTGGCTAATTTAATTCTCAGAACAACCATGAGAAGCAAGTGCTAATACAGAGTATGCTGTTGTTGTTCTTGTTTTTTTAAATGCTGAAATCCAGAGACATTAAGTATGTTGCCTCCCAAGACCGCATGGTGGAGTACAGCAAATCAGGAATTCAAAACAAGGTCTTTCCTCACAGTTCACAGAAAGAATTCCCAAATGGGTCAAAATGTGATGGCACAATTAACTGGACAAAAATGTGCAGACTTTTTCTGGAATTTAGGCAGCCCTGGGCTCTTTTCTTTCTAAATTCATCTAAGTACATATGGCAAAGGATCAGACAGTATCAATTAGCCCTCACTGAGCTAAGTCAGTGAATTACCTCATGGGGAGAGGGACAGGCTCTGCATGTGGAATGAAGCCCACAGGTGTCCAGTCCTTGGCGTGAGCAGCACCCAGCAGCCTGCTCCTCTGTGCCACCAACCTGCTTCTCCGTGGAACTGCAAGACTGCCGCTACTCAGGCAGCAGTGGTGTGAGGTGCAGAACTCACAGATAATCGTTCTGCAGACTCAGGAGAGAAAGTGAGATAAAAATGACTGACCCGATGTGCCCAGCTGCAGTAGTACAAGCGGTGGTAGCATATCATGCAAAACACATGAGCAAGAATAGGTCCATGTTTCCCAACTGATGCAGGTGTGCTGTGTAGACACCACTGTTGAACCCTGATTCACTTGGAAAACGGTGGGTCTGGCACCCGGGCCGTGGTCCTCCAGCATCCCCACGCACTGGTAGGAAACACAGAACACATTCGCACTGGAGGCATTTCCCAGGTTTGTACTCAGTGACGGGAAGTTTTGTTATAATTTAAATAAAGTTGATATATGAAGTACAGCGGATGTATCTGGCACTGATTTATAAAGTATGCCTTTAATTCGAGCTGTGTAAGGTTGGCTGTGTACAGATCATACCACTGAAAAGGGATTTTTCACTTCTTCCAGAAAATAGTATGGCCAATCTTCTCAGGCAACTATTAGACTGTCTTTTCAAAGGACATCAGATATATTACTATTCACTAATTACAGCTTGAGGTAAAAGCACATTTTTATCTCTTTGAAGCAAGAAAGGGTGTATGTAGAAAGCTCCAAATGTTCTAGATCATCAATTTCCACCCAGCAGTGCCCACCCGTCAGAACGTATGGCTGGAAATAATCTCAGAGTGAACAGAGCCCGCTGGGGCTCAGCCCTTCAAGGGGCACAGAACCAGGACTAGCTCTTTCTTCCCCAAGGGCAGCCCATGGGGTCAGGTGGTGCCCTGGCACCCGCTGGCTGTCCCTGCCAGTCCAGTGCTCCACAGGCCGAGTCAGGGCACCTCTGAAGCACCTTCCTCACTCCCACTTTCCACTCACTGGTGCCCACATCATCAACCACTGACATTGTTGATGGTGACATCGACCAAGCTGCACTGTGTTCATAAGCTGGTCTGTTCAACAACAGCTCCTTTGTACAACTACTTAAAGATAATTTAGAAAAGAGAAAAAAAACAACTACTGATTGAGAAAATGGATGGCAAGAGTTAGAGTCCCCAAAGAAACATAGGTCCCATGGTTTCCCTTATCTGCAATAACTGGTATATGTCTAGGACAAGCGGAAGAGCTATGTACATATGACCAGATAAACTGAGGCTAAGAGCAATGAATCCCAAGATAGGGACATAAGAGGTTTTATCTTTGTTGCTGTTGTTTTTAATGTACTTATAATGTGCTATGTGATTTTTTTGTTTCTTTTGTACATTCTTCCCCCGTGGTATGACCCCTGTTGTCACTGTATTTGATTCTGGTTTCCTGTGTCTTGTGTATACATTTAAAAAAATTTGGTTAGGGGAAAGGAAATAAAAGAATGCTGAAATAAGGATACGGGATGACCCATTGTAACAATGAGATGTACATGAAAGTATGTTGAAAACAAACTTTACAACTTTGTGGGGTGGAGGGGCAGGGTAGAGGGAGGAAGGAGTTATGGAGATGGGGAGGAATGGGATGGTAGTGGAAATATAAAGGAAGGTGTAATAATGCTCGATAGGAAATGGACTCATTACCTTGCTCATAAAACTGTAACCCATCTGTGCAGTATCTTAACAATAAAAATATATTAAGTATATATACTAAATTAAATATACATATTAAATAAAAATATATAAAAAGAGTTATAGTCCAGTAAGAGTCACATACGATTTTACATTTTAAAATTACTGTTGCTTGATGGATTGAGAGAGAGCAGAGTACAGAGGTGAGAGGCTTCGCTTCACCTGGTGTGAGTGTGCACAGACCGGTTAGATTCTCAGTCTCCAGGCACCCCTGCCGGCTCCCATCCAGGAGGCCAGGCGTCCACAGGTGAGCGTGCATCCTACAGGGAGCCAGAGGGAGGGAGCGGCTGAGGGGTGGGGTTTCCTTTCCTTCAGTCCCTTGACAGGTTTTGGTTTTGTTCTGTTTTGTTCTCTGTAGGATTAGGGCTCGTTTCCTATCTCTGAGGAAAAGGTAGACAAACACATCAGTAGAATTTCCATTCTCTCTTCAAGGACAATGCTTTTCTCCATTGGAAGAATGATGAATGGTGGGAAGCCTTGCCCCCAGGAGAGACTCCCCAGACAGGACCTGCTGCTGCCTATCCACCCGGCCCTCGCCAGGTCCCTGTGTGGGTGCCGCCGGCCCACGCCCCCTTGGGAAGGGCGGTTGTATGGGAACACATGTGGGGACAGCAGCATTTCCTCCTCACGGTGTAAAAGCCTGAAGAAAACGATGGTGAGTAGCAGAAAAGCCTAGAAATGTATTCTAGAAAAAAAGAAGCCTAAAACTATTTGCACAGTTAATCATTTAGGGAATAATTCTCTGTGGATTTCCTGTACTATGTTTATAGATAAGAGACAATTCTGATAGCCACCACCATTATATTCACTGTGGATCTAAAAACAACAATATTGATCAAACAACACCTTTATTTATCACCAGCCACAGTCATTCCTGATTCAAGGACTTTCATCCTGGTGCCAAAAGGAAAAGATAAAAACAAAAATAAAGTACTGTGGGTTTTGTAATGCAGCCTCACTCTTAAGACTAAATGTATGGCTCATTGTTGGGTTAAAAAGCTATATAACGGGGCTGGGAATGTGACTCAGTGGTAGAGCACTTGCCTTGCATGCCTGAGGCCCTGGGTTCGATTCCTCAGCACCACATAAGCAAAGAGAAAAAAGCCGGAAGTGGCGCTGTGGCTTAAGTGGTAGAACGCTAGCCTTGAGCTGAAGAGCTGAGGGACAGCGCCCAGGCCCAGAGTTCAGGCCCCATGACAGGACCCCCGCCTCCCCCCCAAAAAAAGCTATATAGCTTTGCAAAACTTTTCACCTGTTAACACAATGGCAACTTGAATACATTAAGAATAAGTAGGTAAAAATGCAAGTGAATCTGTTTGTCTAGTACATCTTATTGTATGTGTTCCTTCCCTTTACATTTTCTTTCCAGTATTTTCTCTCAAATGTCAACTGTCTTGAGAACAAAGTGCACTGAAAATTCAGAGTGTTTTGAAATGTACTTGAGAAGGGAGGGGAGGGAGAGAGAATGTGTGTGTGTGTGTGTGTGTGTGTGTGTGTGTGTGTGTGTGTGTGTATGTGTGTGTATGTGTGTGTATGTGTGTGTGTATGTGTGTGTGTGTGTATGTGTGTGTGTATGTGTGTATGTGTGTGGTGTGAGTGTGCTCAGCATGTCTGTTTCAGAATGGAGAAAGCTAAACACAAGAATATCTTCTTAAATCTTTCTGACTATTCTTGGACTGTGTCTGGTTTGTGGAGCAGTTAGGCTAATGCCATTATTTTGTTGTTCTTTCTGTTCTTGGAGCCTGTTCTTTACTATGGAATTTAATGTATGGATCCTGACTGAGCAAGTTCAGTGGGAAAAAGGCAGGCATCCTCTGAACGTTCATGTTGATCACTTACCACAAGTTCCTCTCCAGTAATAAGTGGGATTTGCCAGTACTCTTAAAAAAGACCCACAGAAGTGTTAGCCTACAGCTACTGAGAATAATAGCTAGATTAGTTTGCATTAAATGCTTCCATAAATGAGCTGCAAAAGTGCTATTATTTCTGGATCTCTGCAAGACAGTTTGAATAGCATTAACTCAGCTAAAACAAAGAGGAACAGACATTTTAGTCTACATTATAATTTCACAGTGAATAAAGTTGAACCAGCCAGAAACAATGAAAGACAAAAAGTTTCCTTAATTGTTAAATGTGGTTTTCATCATTAGAATGATTTCTCTAAGAGAACTGACATTGTATCAGCCCTTATCCATTTATGTTTAGAAGCACTGGAAAGTAGAAAGTGGTTTCTATTTCTAATAAAATTAATTAAGTACCTAAAGTGGACAAGTCCTTGCACCAGCTCATAGCATATTTGTGGTGGCAGGAGGGGTAACAAGGTTGTGGCATGGTGGGGAGGGGAGGGAGGAGGAGGAGGCAAGCAGGGCTCACACTGGGAGGAAGTGTAAATGCTAGGAAAACTTATTCACATACTAACTGTAGAAAATAGTTGTTTATTTTCATCAACTGAACATACAAAAAAATTTTCATGAGGTGATTTAAAGAATTCTTTCTAGTTGCATAAAAGTAGATGATCTTAAAGCAATGTTTTGCTTATTTTCATGAAGGGTAAGTGTCCATAAACCAACTTTTCTTGCCAGGTCCAATAAAATATTCTCTTAATTGGCCACTGAAGATCTTTGTTTTAAAAATGTTTTTATGTTGACTGTAGGCAGTTACAGTTCAGCAGCTCCCATAGAGAAAGATTTACAAAAATTCCTGTTTATCAGCTTCTTCTGTTAGGGTTTATTTCTCTGATTTGTATCAACTCTTTTTTAAAGAAAGACTGGAGGAACATAAGGAAATAAATAAGTAAAAAAAAAAGAGAGAATAAGAAAAAGCAAAAAAAAAATAGGCGGCCATGTACTGAGTCTTTCTCCTCTCCACAGAAAAGCAGTAAACAGCCCCACAATAAAACCTGAAAGAAGGCTCCAACTCAGGGGATAGAGCACTGCTCTGGGGAAGAACCTGGGGTAGAACTGACCTGAGCAGGACAAGAACATTGCGTATAAAGAGGAGAGCGTGTGTAGAGGAAAGGCAATGGGACGAGACGGACAGAATGCAGGAAGTGTTTAGCTATACTTTTAAATGTTATTTTAAAACTCTGGTTATATAAGTATCTCTGTCTCTATCATTACTATTTTAACAATTCTAAGTGCACAGTTCAGTGACATTAAAACATTCCCATTATTATATAACCGTCACAGACACATTCATGCACTTTTCATATTATAAAACTGGGGCTCTTTACTCATTGCTCTCCATTCTCTTCATCCCTTTAGAGAAGACTTCCATAGTAAATGCAGAGAGAAAGAGAGAGCAAGAGCGAGAGAGCACCTGTTATACAATGGAAATACCGTCAGCCATAATAGTCCTGTGACCACAGGACACACCAGAAGTAGACATGGTGACAGATGAATGGATGCGAGTCAGTCTAATCCACTCCCTGGAGGACATCAATGGGACATTATTGTATCAGACCACAAATGACTAAATTCATTGGTAGTTTGGGACCATGGCTAATCTCTAAGACCTCAGTGAGTGAATTCCCCTTCTTTCCCCCAATATGAACTCTCTGAACATCCAAAAGCAGATGACAAATTACAAAGAAAATTTATTTTCCTTATCTTTCAGTAGTTGTACAAGGGAGTTTCCATTTAACCAAACAATTTATGAATACAATGTATCTTGGTCACTGCCATTCGTTTCAACATTCTCACTACCCCTCCCCGCCAACCATCGCTTCCCTCACTCTTGGTAATTTTGTCGGGTATACCTCGAACTCTTGACTGTATATTTTCTTCCTCTTTTTATTTGTCCACCCCTTTCCCCTGGACCCCACCCTACTCTTTTCAAATACCTGCTTCCTAGCAAACAAAACTTTTGACAGCATAATGGTATTATGGATGAATCATCAACCTGAAAGATGCTCATTGCTTGCGTAAATTAGACTTTGCCACAAAACCACGTGGACAGCCAGGTACGAAGAACAAAGAAAAGGTTTATTGCTGGTAAAAAATTTTTCTATCTACAACTTATAAGATCACAGTATAAAACTATTAAGCAATTTCTGCAATAACTCCCTTAGTATGGGAAAATTCAATCGTAAATAAGAGAATCTAATCAAGAATATTCTATTATCCCAAATTCTGAAACTCAATACAGCCAATTTCACCCAAGGATTCGCTCCCCAATTTCATACAAGGATTCACTTAGTAATATAGATGTTTAATCATATAAATTAGATTTTAAATGCAAGGGCCAGTAACGATTAGTTTAATTGCAACCAAGCTTATAAAAAAGAAAGAAAAAAATTTAATTCTCTAAGGGAAACTTGCATTCTAAATTTCTAAAAGATGTTTTCCAAATAATGTGGGAAAAGATATTAAACACTTCAAATAGAAGCAATGGCAAATTAATAGGAAAACATAAGAGGGACATCCAAATCAAACTTACAGATTTACTTAGTTTGCCAAGTACAGACTTGGAATTATTAAAGTTGGCATAGGCCATTTTAAACGTATATAATATAACCTATCATTATAAGGTACACAGAGGCTGGGAAGGTGGCTCAGTGGTAGAGCGCTTGCCTTGCATGCATGAGGGCCTGGGTTCAATTCCTCAGCACCACATAAACAGAAAAAACTGGAAGTGGCGCTGTGGCTCACGTGGAAGAGTGCTAGCCTTGAGCTGAAGAGCTGACAATGGAAGTAAAATGGAAATTGGTAAAATAATAGTAATAAATAATAATCATAATAAATATTTTGGGCACAGTACCTGGAGTGAGAATTTAGGTTAAGAGAAGTGACTATGTCATACTTGTGATCTGAGAACAGATTCAATGTCAGCTTGAGCCACAGCTGTTGTCAAGTCTCCCTGGAACTTCCATTTCCGAACGTGATGGGGTCATCACCTCAAAATGCTACCTGTCCACAAACAGAAAATTTGAATTTCATCCACAAGAGAACAATGCCCAGGAGCTTTGGAGATGACAGCGGAGCAGCCAGAGTTTGGAGTGTCACAAACAGGAGCCCGTGGCCAGTGTGGATGGAGTTCCCTGGATGCTTTAAAAATGATTTTTATATAAGAATGAAGCCCAATGATAGAAGCAGGATGGAGGAAGTGAAAATTCCAGCATCTTTCACCATCTTCTTGTCAAAGATGGCAGGGTAGCCATGACAACAGAAGAGTAAGGGGAACGTGGAAAGGAGTAGAGAGCTTTCCAGTACATGTTTACACTGCATGCACGCGGGTCCTGCCCACCCCATGCCATGCTGAATGACCAACAGGAAGGGATCGCTAAGACCTGCTGATCAGAGCAGGGCATGTGTTCCGGGGCAAGGCAGGCTTGAAATGTCTGATGATGCTAATTATATCCTAGGTTCAACTCCAAAACACGTTAGAGTATCAGTCACATCTAGAGTCTCCAAACCAGTGTGCAAACTATCCAAAGTGAAACCTAAGTTTATTGGACATAGGAACAGCTGGAAAAACATGAACTCATCTTAAGGGAAAAGATGTTTAAAATAGTCTAACACTGAGATAAGATAATGGAATTATTGGGATTCAGAAATAATAATATATTCCAACTCTGAAATGATCCAGAACATAGACCACGTTGATGCTAATGGTAAGTGTATCATATACGTGTACAGATGCATGTCTACAAGAATACCTTTACAAAAGGAAGGCTTATCGATAAATGAATATAGCCACTGAAATACTATATATTTTAGGAGAGCACACACACAGGGATACCTATGGGGTCACCTTCACAGACTATGTGTCCCACAGGGGAGATCTTTCGAGAGAATCACATTCACAGATTGTGACACAATCAACAAATAAGAACAATAAACAGTAAGAAAACCCAACCATAAGAAATAAACCACCTGAATAAAAATTGTGCCAAAGGCCTAATATTTCACCAAAGAAAATTAAAACAGAGGAGATACGTATAAAAATAAATCATACTGTCAGGGAAAAGAACATTCAAGCAAGACTCCACTACAAGTGAGTCGGAATGGCCAAAACCCGGGAGACTGGCATCAGCATGTGTCGGAGGGCCACAGGTGCGGGTGAGTGGGGTCTCAGTCCACCGACCGGGGCTGGGGGTGGGGAGCCCAGCCTGGTCACCAGCCACTGACGGGGAGTGGGGGGAGGAGGGATGCACAATGTCACCGTGACTTGGGATGGCAGCTTGGACATTTCTTGCAAAACTAACCATGACCTGGCTCTGAATCCAGCGAGCCCCCGACACCCTCACCTCACCCCAAAAGGAGAAGGCAGCAAGTGGCTTCTTCTCCTGGAGGTTCAGTAAACACAAAATATACTCCCTTTAGAAGATTAGAAAGAAAAAACTGCAGTCCTCTAACCCATGCTGGTTCCTGGGTACCCAGATATCCAGATACCAACAGCAAGGCATAGACCTCTCCTATAAAACAGTCCATGGCTGCTGTTTAAACAGACGCCCATCCCTCACCACCAACCCTCACCAGAACCCACCCCTCCCTCACCACTAACCCTCACCAGAACACACCCATTCCTTACCACCAACAATCACCACCGTCACTCATCAACAACCCTCATCAGAACCAATACATCCCTCATCAAAAAACCTCCCCAGAACCCACCCATTCCAGACCACCAGCACTAACTCACCACCATCCTCCCTCACCATCATCCTCACCACCACCAGCATCCCTCACCATCATCCTCCCTCACCATCATCCCTCACCATCATCCTCCCTCACATCATCCCTCACCACCATCATCCTCACCACCACCATCATCCCTCACCATCATCTTCCCTCACCATCCTCCCTCACCACCATCATCCCTCACCAGCTGTACCACCTTAGGCAAATCTCTCAATCTCTCCTGGCTTGTGTTTCCTCCCACTATGAAAAGGAGGGTGGCAAAAGTATTTACCAAGGACTTAGTTTCCTGAGTAGAACAAAGGTGAACGAAATCTACTTTTCAAAGCAGACTGAAATCAGAGTTCAGTTGAGCTGAGCCAACGCATGCTCAGTTGTTGCTTCCTGTCATGTAGTTTACCTTACCTTACCTGTATCTTTGCATAAAATGGTGATGTACCTTCACAAGTGCTTTATCCACTGAACCCTTTCTTAACCAACCTACCAGCTGTGAGTCCTCTGCCCTGCTTCGTTGGTTAAGCCTTCCTGAATCCACCCCTTTTCAGCCTTCTTTTCATTTTTTTAAATTACCATGCTAAAATACTTTCTAACTTAAAAACAATCTCTGTTTAAGTGTGGAAAAGAATCCTCCTAAAATACAATCAAAATCTGTCTGAAATAAAACACCCCCCATTCCCACTGCCAAGTATTTTGCATATCAAAAAATCAGCATTGACTTTAAGTAATTGGCAAATCTCGCTTAGATTCTCCAGCATCCTGCTTATGCTTACCTTGGTTCTTTTCTCTTTCCTTTAATGTACTCAGCTGTAGACAAAGGCTTGTGTAGATAAAGGAGCTGCTGCATTTTTTTTTTTGCCAATTTTTCTCAACAAGGGAATAAAAATGTCTCCTAATGGTGGGAATTTATAACAGGTAGTCTGTAATAGAGATCATCAAAGAAATTGTTTAAAATGGAAAGGAAATTTGTATGAGAGGACCTGAGAGAGGAGAGAAAGAGAGTGAGAAGAGACAAGAGCAGAGAAAGGGAGGGAGCTGAGGGAGAGAAAGACAGACGGAGAGAGACAGAGACAGAGAGAGATTAAAGATGCCTCCAGACCTTGGCGTTCCCCAGAGCAGGTCAGCACAGCTGGAGGTTAAGGGCTCACTGCTCCACAGAGGCGCCTTCCCTGACCCCTTGTGAGACCTCAGCAGAGAGGCTGCTGATTTGAGAGACGGAGGGGGACTTGGCTGAACTGAGATTACAGCCTCCTGGGTCCCCAAACACCCCCGTGGAACCAGGAAATGGGGCTCCCAGAAGGTAAGAGGGAGCCCATCAGGCCAGCTAAAAGGATTCTCTTTCAGCAGAAAATTAGATTCAGATGAAAAAACTGCGGTGGACGCTGTGATGTAAGGCCCCAGTTCAGCTGCAAAATGTCATGTTGTAAAACATGCACTTGTGGGGTCCCAACCAAACATAGTTCACCTGTGGCCCACTGACACAACACCTGTCACTGGCCAACAGGAGAACAGCGAAGGATCAGAGACAAAATGCCCAGGGGTGCTCAGCCTCGGGCACTGTACATCCAGACACTTGCTCAGAGTCCCTCAAAATCGCTGCGTGTACTTGGTTGCAACTGAAGAAAGGAACAGGTGTGTCTTGGGTTTGGGGCTCAAAGCTTCCCAGAAGAGAAAAGGTACTGAAGCAGGAGGATTAGTTATGAGATACAGTAAGCTGTTCTTTTATTATCCTTCTCTTTCCAGTGTCCGAATGTTTTGTCTTGACCTTTACCCAACTGTAGTATCCTACCTACGGCTTCCACAGCACTATAAACACTAATAAAGTCTCTGGATAGACTTGCAGCTTTATTACAGTGAAGTTCATGAATATAAAATGTATATTTGAAAAGCAGCCATAAGGTCCCTGAAAACAGAAACAAGAATTTCACATGAACAACTGCTGGGCTTGGGGAAGCAGGGGTGGGGTCTGAGGGTCTCCCCCCCCCCAGGACCCCCGCTGGGTTGATTTATGCCCAGACCAGCTCTGAGATGGTGGAGGGCACCCAGGACGGGGAGGAAGGACCTGGCCAAGGGTGACGCCTGCACACTTACTTCACAGGGCACACTTACTTCACAGGGCACACTCACTTCACAGGGCACACTTACTTCACAGGGCACACTTACTTAATTCACAGGGCACACTTACTTCACAGGGCACACTCACTTCACAGGGCACACTTACTTCACAGGGCACATGTGTCCAATTCCCGGCTACTTGCTCAGGTCCATCAGCAGAGGTAGAACATTCCTGCACAAAGAGTTGAAACACAAAATCTGAGCAGCCCTTTACTGAAAAGCAACTTTAGGTTATGCATCCTTAGAAGCAAAGTGTAGGAGTCAGACACAGGAGTAAGAATTCAAAACATTCAGTGTCTCAGAGATTAAGTACAAGCAACTCAGAGGGGAGTGGAAGAGAAAGCAGGGAGAGAGAGGAAAAAGAGGGAGAGAGACAGTTCTTATAGAAAAATGGCAAAATTACAATAATTTGTTATTAAAAATGTCATTTTCAATAAAAATTATATCCTTCAGAAAGTGGAGAATGACTCCACATCCAGGAGAAAAGGTGACCCTTGAGGTTTATTCTGAATGGGACTACTTTTTAACAACCAAAGATGCTGAAAAAATTCCAGGAACTACACTTGAAGAATTAAATAGAAATGTGGTGAAAATGACTCCAGAAGAGGGAAGGAATATGAAAATATAGAAAGTTAAAAATAACCACCAAAAACACTATAAATACACTAAAGGACCCATAAGTGTGCTGAGCAAGAGAATCAATGAGTGTGAAGTTAGGAAAATATAACAATCCAGGATAAAGAAGAGTAAGAGGTTAAAGAAAACGAAGAAAAGTGAGCAGAAGACAACAGTGAAGGACAGGTGAATGAAGCACTCAGCACTCAGCACTGAGGACAGGTGAATGAAGCACTCAGCACTCAGCACTCAGCACTGATCCCAGAGGCAGCAAAGAACGAGGAAGTGAAACCATGCACGATGGCTGGAGTCTTCGCAAATTTCGTTCATTTTTGCTGACATTTTTATCCAAATAGTTTGCTGTTCAAAACAAATTGGTTCTCACTTTGAACGACAGCAATTGTTATACACTGAATATAAATCCTTTGTCTTAACTTCTTTACTGTGTATGTGTAAATTCCTGGGGCCTGAACTCAGGGTCCGGTCACTGTCCTTGAGTTTTCTTGCTCAAAGCTAGCACTATAACACTTGAGCCATCACTCTACTTCTGGCTCTTTGGTGATTAATTGGAGGTACATCTCAGGACTTTCCTGCCCGGAGCTGGCTCTCAACCACAGTCCTCAGATCTCAGCCTCCCGAGTAGCCAGGATTACAGGTGTGAGCCGCCAGTGCCCGCCTTGACTTCTAACTTTCAAAATTACGATTTCTGGAAAGTAACACTTTTTAAGTTAACGAAGTCCAGTTTTTAAATTTCTTTTGCAGTACTGAGATTGGATCCAGACTCTTGACCATGCTAGTCAAGTGGTCTATACTTTGAGCCCCTCCCTCCAGACCTTGTGGTTCACTTTTGTTTGTGAGACAAGGTCTCCTGAACTTGCCCAGGGGTGCCTGGAGCTTACAGCGTGCTCCTCTTTGCACCTTCTACAGGTGTGCACCACAATGCTCAGCCCAGTGTGTGAATTCTACTAATGGCTCAATTTTGGTGATAGATCAAGAAATTCATGTATTTACATTTAGATACCCAGTTTCTATTTATTGAAAATATTCCCCTCTGTATAATGTATTGTTTACTCTTGCACATCCATTGACCATAAATTGAAAGGTTCAAGTTTTGGATTTCCTGTTTGAATTCATTTTTCAAAGGCAATTGGTTTTCTTTTGGGATGTTCTTCTTCAATTACTCAGTATTAGTAAAACTCTTTACATTTTAGTAGTTCCCCTTATAAGATTCCCACCATGATTTTCCACAGCATAGAATTCTTCTTTTACAATATGTAGAACTTGTGTTTTTCATGCCTTAATGCAGGAGCTCGAAGCTGGGGGCAAGGGAGACGGGGCTCACTAGCCCGGATCCCCGACGCCTTTCGCCATTATGGACCGTGGCGGGCGGGAGACTGGGAAGCTCTCTTTATTCTTACTTTACGGAGAGTGCTATCAACGCATTCTCTGAGTCTTGGAGAGTCCTTATTTCATTTTCGAAGGCCGTGCCTTTGGCTGTGGAGTCCCGCCCTGTGTTTCTCTTTTGCATACTTTGGAAGGGCATTCTGGCCACTTGGTTTCAGCGGATGGTGCCCCGTGCTTTGAATCGGTCCTTCTGTGTACCTGCTGACTTGTGCTTGTCTTTGTTCTCAAGTTTTTCTTTATTCGGTCTCTAATTGAATCTAAATGTTTCTCTTTCTCTCTGGGTTTTCCCACAGTCAGATTCTTGGATCTAAGTAGGAGGGGTTTTCATGAGATTTGGGAAGAATGTAATCATTTGCAAAATGAAATGCAGGGCCAGCATAAAACAAAATGATCGAGAATTTCAAGATAAGCCAGGCACCGGTGGCTCATGCCTGTAATCCAGGCTACTCAGGAGGTTGAGATCTGCGAATTGCAGTTCAAAGCCAGCCCAGGCAGAAAAGGCTACCAGATTCTCTCTCTAATAAACCACCAGAAGTGGAGCTGAGGGTCCAAGTGGTACAGTGCTAGGCTTGAGCCCAGGCTCTGAGTTCAAGCGCCACAACTGACAAAGAAAAAACCCAGGATGGCTACTAAGAACATAAAGTGGGATTAACATTATTTTTCAATTTTTTTGGGAAACACACATAAAAACCACAGCCATGTGCTTTGGTAGAATGGCCACAATCAGGACTGTAGGAATGGTGACTCTGTCATACAGTTAGCTGTTTTATTTCTTTAAATCAACATATATATTATATACATACATATATATATATATATATATATATATATATATATATATTACCTTAAAACAGGAAAAGTCTGCATTTAGATGTTTTTCCAAGAGAAATGCAACCATGCCTGCACAAACTGACTATAAGAGGTATTTACCAAAAGTCACCCAACTGCACATTTATAATGGGTAACATTGTAACGTAAGTGTAAAAAGGTTAAGAAATGAGTGCAGGCAAAGGGAGACTCATTCGGGACGGACACGGGACGCGCCGAGGCCGCGCCCAGCCGTGCGCCCTGGGCTTCTGCGGAGCCGGGGCCACGGCACAGGCATCCACGCGTCCAGGAAGCAGCAGGGGTCAGTCTCGGTGAAGACGCCCGCGGGACGTGCTGTGCGGACCCGGCCCGCGTCCGTGGGGAGGCTGGCGGATGTCTGGTCGCACAGAGGACGTGAACTGCAGCCCGTGCGTGCTGGGACCGCTGCTGGGGTCAGAGCACTTTGGTGACAATCACAGCTGCATTTCCCAGGGGCCGGGGACACCAGACCCAGCTGAGGACAAGAGCCAAGTGAGCAGGCGCCCCGGGGGTCCGTGACGAGCGCGTGGAGCCTGCAGTAAGTCTGTGAAGGGGGTGTGGGCCAGAGCGCCATGCGGAGCTGCGCCTGCGAACTGCATGGACGCAGCCATGTCCGCTTGGCGTGACAGGCTGGGCGGCCCCTTCGCGAGTGGGAGAGTGCCTGGAGCCCGTGCCACGGCTGCGGGGGCAAAACAGGCGGTCCACCCTCTGTGACACCCCCGTGACACGGCTGCAACGCTCCTGGCAGCCACAGAGCCGCCGGCACCTCCACACCTCCACACCTTCACACCCCACAACTCCACACCTCCACACCTTCACACCCCACACCTCTACACCCCGCACCTCCACACCCCCACACCCCCACACACCTCCACACCTCCACACCCCACACCTCCACACCTCCACACCTCCACACCTCTACACCCCGCACCTCCACACCCCACACCTCCACACCTCCACACCTCCACACCCCACACCTCCACACCCCACACCCCCACACCCCACACCTCCACACCTCCACACCTCTACACCCCGCACCTCCACACCTCCACACCTCCACACCTCCACACCCCACACCTCCACACCCCACACCCCCACACCCCACACCTCCACACCTCCACACCTCCACACCCCACACCCCCACACCCCACACCTCCACACCTCCACACCTCCACACCTCCACACCTCCACACCCCCACACCTCCACACCTCCACACCTCCACACCTCCACACCTCCACACCCCACACCTCCACACCTCCACACCTCCACACCTCCACACCCCACACCTCCACACCTCCACACCCCACACCTCCACACCCCCACACCCCCACACCTCCACACCTCCACACCCCACACCTCCACACCTCCACACCCCACACCTCCACACCTCCAGACCTCCACATCTGCACACCTCCACACCTCCACACCTCCACACCTCCACACCTCCACACCTCCAGACCTCCACACCTGCACACCTCCACACCTCCACACCTCCACACCACACAACTCCACACCTCCACACCTCCACACCCCACACCCCACACCTCCACACCTCCACACCCCACACCTCCACACCTCCACACCCCACACCTCCACACCTCCACACCTCCACACCTCCACACCACACAACTCCACACCTCCACACCTCCCCACCCCACACCTCCACAACTCCACAACTCCACACCTCCACACCTCCACACCTCCACACCTCCACACCTCCCCACCCCACACCTCCACAACTCCACAACTCCACACCTCCACACCTCCACACCTCCACACCACACAACTCCACACCTCCACACCTCCACACCACACAACTCCACACCTCCACACCTCCACACCTCCACACCTCCACACCTCCACACCTCCACACCACACAACTCCACACCTCCACACCTCCACACCTCCACACCTCCACACCCCACACCTCCACACCTCCACACCTCCACACCTCCACACCCCACACCTCCACACCCCACAACTCCACACCTCCACACCTCCACACCTCCACACCTCCACACCTCCACACCCCACACCTCCACACCTCCACATCCCACCTCCACACCTCCACACCCCACACACCACAACTCCACACCTACACACCTCCACACCTCCACACCCCACACCTCCACACCCCACACCCCACACCTCCACACCTCCACACCTCCACACCCCACACCTCCACACCTCCACACCTCCACACCTCCACACCCCACACCCCACACCTCCACACCTCCACACCTCCACACCCCACACCTCCACACCTCCACACCTCCACACCTCCACACCTCCACACCCCACACCCCACACCTCCACACCTCCACACCCCACACCTCCACACCTCCACACCCCACACCTCCACACCTCCACACCCCACACCTCCACACCTCCACACCTCCACATCCCACCTCCACACCTCCACACCCCACACACCACAACTCCACACCTCCACACCTCCACACCTCCACACCCCACACCTCCACACCCCACACCCCACACCTCCACACCTCCACACCTCCACACCCCACACCTCCAGACCTCCAGACCTCCAGACCTCCAGACCTCCACACCTCCACACCTCCACACCTGCACACCTCCCCACACCTGCACACCTCCACACCTCCACACCTCCACACCTTCACACCTCCACACCTCCACACCCCACACCCCACACCCCACACCCCACACCTCCACACCTCCACACCTCCACACCTCCACACCTCCACACCCCACACCTCCACACCTCCACACCCCACACCTCCACACCTCCACACCTCCACATCCCACCTCCACACCTCCACACCCCACACACCACAACTCCACACCTACACACCTCCACACCTCCACACCTCCACACCTCCACACCTCCACACCTCCACACCTCCACACCTCCACACCTCCCCACACCTGCACACCTCCACACCTCCACACCTCCACACCTTCACACCTCCACACCTCCACACCTCCACACCCCACACCTCCACACCTCCACACCTCCACACCTCCCCACACCTGCACACCTCCACACCTCCACACCTCCACACCTTCACACCTCCACACCTCCACACCTCCACACCTCCACACCTCCACACCCCACACCCCACACCTCCACACCTCCACACCTCCACACCTCCACACCCCACACCTCCACACCCCACACCCCACACCCCACACCCCACACCTCCACACCTCCACACCTCCACACCTCCACACCTCCACACCCCACACCTCCACACCTCTACATCCCACACCTCCACACCTCCACACCTCCACACCTCCACACCCCACACCTCCACACCTCCACACCCCACACCCCACACCTCCACACCTCCACACCTCCACACCTCCACACCTCCACACCCCATACTTCACACCTCCACACCTCCACACCTCCACACCCCACACCCCACACCTCCACACCCCACACCTCCACACCTCCACACCTCACACCTCCACACCTCCACACCCCAAACCTCCACACCTCCACACCCCACACCCCACACCCCACACCTCCACACCTCCACACCCCACAACTCCACACCTCCACACCCCACACCTCCACACCTCCACACCTCCACACCTCCACACCTCCACACCTCACACCTCCACACCCCACACCTCCACACCTCCACACCTCCACACCTCCACACCTCCACACCTCCACACCTCCACACCTCCACACCCCACACCCCACACCTCCACACCCCACAACTCCACACCTCCACACCCCACACCTCCACACCCCACACCTCCACACCTCCACACCTCCACACCTGCACAGCCCACACCTCCACACCTCCACACCCGCACCTCCACACCTCCACACCCCACACCCCACACCTCCACACCTCCACACCTCCACACCTCCCCCTCACCTCCACACCTCCACACCCCACCCCTCCACACTCACCCCTCCACACCCGCACCTTTGGTGTCCCCGCTTTTAGGCAAGGGACCGGTGGGACAGGGACCCCTGGGCTGGAGGCTGGGCCCTGCGTCCTGCTCCTGGGATTCAGGGCCAGCTCTGGGCGGTAGCTCGCCTGCCTCAAGCCTAAGCCCAGAATGTGGAGAAAATGCCGGGAAGGCGTCCTGAGCAGGGGGAAGACCTCATACCCCTCCCCCTGGGCGCTGGGGCGCAGCCTCTGATCCCAAGCCCCAGCCATGGCTTACTCTCCCGAGGGTGTGGACGGCCTCGGGCTGTGGGCATCACCTACATCCCCAGGCCGGGGACCGACCATGGGGCCTGGCATCAAGTTCAACACCCCTCGAATGCCCATGCCCAGGCATCCGCGCCGGGCTAGGGGAGCCACAGACATTGCACGCTGTCCGAAGGAGACCCTGCGTTGGAGCACACGGGGACGCAGCTGCAGCTGGCCAGGGAGGGACAGTGGCCCTGGGAAGGCAGCACCGATGGGCTTGGTGTCCGGTACGCTCAGGTCTTGATGAGTCAGATGTCCAGGAAGGACGCAGCGAGGAGGCAGAGGAGGCAGCCAGGCCGGGGGAAGAGAGAGCAGGGGTGACGGGAGGGATGCGCACCGCAGTGAGGAGTGGAGAGGCGGCTCTGCAGGGCAGCGGAGGGAGCGCGGGGCCGCGGCTGGGTAAAGGTGGGTGAGGGGGTGAGGTGGTGTGAGCCGGGGAGAGGCTTCTGGAAGGCTCGAACTTCCTCTGCCAGCCTCGGAGCCTCAGGGATAAAGATGCCCACACCGCCACTGTGGCTGTGGTCATTGCTGCGTGTGCCTCTGAGCCTCAGGGCTGCGGGACAGGCATGAGGACATGTTCTGTGCCACACTGGCTGCGCAGGCAAGGAGCTCCATCGGGGGCCGCGGCCCGCCAAGACCCTTCCCCAATCCCGGCTTCCAGGTGGCTCTCCGCTCTTGGTAGCAGCCGGCCTGTGCAGACCTGACCCTTCGCGACCTCATGGGGCGTGACAAGCCTTATTTTAATGCTATTATTCATTTATTTAGTAAATATTTAGTAAGCCAGATATGTGTGGGTCTTTGGGCTTGATAAATTATTAAATTTTAATCAACCTGTGCGTGCACAGGGTCGTGGGTCTGAGGGTGTGCATCGCTCCGGCTCCTGCTCTGATTTGCTATTTGAAATGATATTAGACAGTCATCATGAAATTGCTTATTGTGGCAGAGTTCTTCCAGGTAACGCGGGGCCATTGGACCATCTCAGTGAGAGAAACACATCTTATAAAACACAGGCTTCAAAAGTATCTTAGAATCTCTTGTAAAGGGATTCCTCTCCTGCATCCCTGTTGGTGAAAATAACATCTGCTCATTGCAAACTCTACTACAAACACAAAGAATAAACACTGCCCCGTAAGAAGCAGGCACTGGCTACATCCTGAGCGTTTTTGTTGCCATTGTCTCCTCTGCGCAGTTTTCTTCTGATGCTATTTTAGAGCGTCTTTCAAATGTATACAATAGCATTTCCCAACGTTACTAAAAACTCACTGTAAATATTATTTTATCTTCCACGTCCCAGCCACATAACTGCCCACTTGTTCTGCATCGTTTCCCCTTTTTGCCATCAAAGCAACAAGAACTTAGCTCATAAAACTTTTTGTCGCATGTCACAGCCAGTAGCATTTGTGTGCTCACATCTTTCCGGGCTTCATCTCACCAGCGCAACGATCCTGATGGGCTGTGTAAGATCTGTCATGCTGTCATTGCACAAATAAGCAATGAGTGACTAAGTGAGGGTAAGAGGAGCTGGAATATTTATTGAGCACCTACTGTATATCTGCGTGTCCTGCGTTTTCATCTGTCCCAGGAGCCAGTCACGATGGGCTGGCTGACTAGGGAGGCGGGCATTCCATGCTTTCCATCGCCGCTCACTACGCACAGCTCGAGTTGGGATCAGAGCCACGGTCTAGTCCCTGACTTGACTGTTTTTTCTTTTTTTTTTTTTTTTAACACCCATTATGCTTTTTTATTTAGTACATTTTACACTCTGTAAAACACAAGATGCATGTACTCATATTTATGAATATCAATTACAAGTCTTTCTTTTTTTGTTTCTTGTTTGTTTTTTTTTTAGGTGCTTGGGGCTTGAACTCAGGGCCTGGAAGCTGTCCTTAAGGCTAATGCTCTATCACTTCCAACTTTATTGCTGGTTAATTGGAGAATCTCATGGACTTTCTAGTATTGGCTGGCTTTGAACCATGACCTTCCAATCTCAGTCTCCTGAGTAGCTAGGATTACAGGCATGAGCCACAGGCTTTTATTGATGAAATTTTGTCTTTTATTGACAGTTTTCTTCAGTGTATGGGATAAAAATTCTTTTATTTAATGTGAGACTCCCATACAGAGGAGTTACAATTACATGGGCAAGATATTATTGACAATATTTTATCTTTTAGCCAGACCTGACTTTAAACAGTTCTGGGCATTCACAGCTAGTTAATTGAAAGAATTTATGATTATTCCTCCAGGATATGTTCCCACTAATCAGATGAGTGTGTGTGAGGCATTTCTGGAGCCAGCTCCATCTTCATAGCCTGGTCTATGGACATCCAGCTGCAGCATCAGTGGAATGACAAAGTAGTGTGTTCTGAACACCTACTGAGTCCTGGTTGTGGCCTTACCCTGCTAGGGGCCCATTTGTGTCACTTCCTTAGCCTCTCAGGGAGAGCCCAGAGGAAAGCTGGGCTGATGAACAGTCCTGGCAGAATGCCAGGCCCCGCCATCCTGGAGGCCCCCAATCCTGGTGTGGAGACCAGAGACACTGTGTATTTAATGAAAAAGATAGAGGGCATGGATAACTCACTGCAGGTGTTGCGGGTATCAAATAGAACTCACAAAACAACAATGATACTAGTATATAAGAAACATGTGGGCAACCTTTTTCTCAAATTGCACGTGCATTTAAAAATGAAAATGAAAAAAATGCCTTGGGCGTAGCACATTTTGTTTTTATTTTGAATTTAGAAACAAATGTATCTGTCATGGCCATCTCTGGCTAGAGACGCAATAAATAAATAAATAACAAATATGCTATGCTAAATGACCAAATTAGGAACAGAACCCAGTGTGCCAAAGCCTTCCATCCCTCATTCCTGTCACTTAATTTGCTGAAACACCAATTTCCTATAAAGATAGAACTTCCCTGAACATTAGCTGGCTTGTGTAGAAATGGTGCTCACCTTATAGGCATGCCGTGAAAGTGGAGCTCAGATTTATAGAATACTCTGACAACCTAACATGGAACATGGGTGACAAATATAACCCCCAACTTTCTTCTTCAGGTAATTTAAACCAGGGCTAGTGGAATGCTGAGATCAGGAAATCTACTAGGCCTTTTAAATAAATCCAAGCAAAAGTGCAAATCTTGAAGAGGCTCAAACCATTTCCTAGCCATCCGTCTTCCATTGATGCATGTGGTGTTCTAGGCCCAGAGAAAGCCCACTGAGAGTTGACAAGTTGATGGTGTCTCCAGTGACCTGGCTGGACAGCCGGTCCACTTGCCAGGCTTGTGAAGGGCCCCCAAGGGCTCCTGGGGGAGGCTGCCTTAGGAGAGGCAGCAAACTTAACAACACATAGGAGTGGAGAGTCACTTCTTGGGGAAGAACGACAGAGCCACAGTCTGATAAGTAAATGCCATGGGGGAGGATGGAGGTGCTGTGGGAAGAAGAGAGAATGCATGTCAGAACCTTCACGAGGACCTCAGCATTACCTGCAGGCCGCAGCACAGAGACCCACCCCAAAGCTCCTGACAGGTGGGTCTGAGAATGGATATTTCCAGCAGTGGGAGCTGCTGCTGCTGTTGTGAGCCAGGCCTCACGCTGAACCTACGCCCTCCGCAGTGCAGTCTCCTCCCCAGCTCAGCACACCCGCCCTCCGGGCTGACACACTTCCCATGCCGTCCCCTCACTCTAGAAAGTTCTGTTGGCAAAATCTTCCTCTCCTCCTGAGGCCTAGGCTTCAGCCGCTTGGAAAGCCCCTCCACCCACTTCCCACATGTTACAGTTTGCTGAGATTCTACTCAAAATCCAGTAGTGGGCTGTTTCCTACTCAAGACTCTCCAAACACTTTAGCTAGATGTCACAGTCCATTTTCTATTGATGCAGCTGCATTCTGCAGAGTGGGTGGTTTATAAGAAATACGGACTGATTCAGCTCATAGCTGCTGTGGCTGGGAGCTCCAAGGCCAGGGCTCTTTTCTTTTAAAATGGAGACATGTTTATACATTTGATGAGATGCATTGTGGTAATTCAGCACATGTGATCACGGACATCGACATTTCTCTCTCTTGAACCATCAATCGTTTGTAGGCACTGGACATTCGGTATCCTTCTTTTCTATTCATGTTTAAATAGATCATAGAAGTTTTTCACCATTGGTGGCCGACAGGACTCTGTGCAGTCCTCAGGTGTCAGAGGGCATCATATGGTGGAAGAGGTCACAGAGAAGAGACAAGTCAAATGGCATTAATGACAACCCCACCGTCTCGGTTACCCATTGCCTTATCACCCATCACTTCATCTATTTGTGACCAAATCACCTCTTCAAGTTCAGCCTCTACCTCATTTTTCTTTAGTTTTCACATTCTCTCAGTATTTTTTATTATTGGCACACAAGGATTTATTGTGATAACCCCCTGGATGCATATAGCGTGGTTTGTAGAAATTTACCTCCCTCTTATATTCCCTCAGCCCCACTTTATTCCCCTCACTCTTCAAACAGTGTGGCTAATGGATTTCCTATGGAGGATGTCACAGACCTGCATGGCAGGCCTGGCACCCTTGCTGAGGAGGGGGCTCTCCTCAGGCCCCGCCCACCTTCCTCACATGTCATTCTCTCAGCTTTCTGGAAATGGGCAGAGCAATATGAGCACAGAGGGTATCTATGTCACACCACATCTTCCACCACTGACCTGTGTACACCTGCTCCAAGTCCACTGGACAGCAACCCAGAGCCCCATCCCAGCAAAGCAGAGCCCAGGAGAACAGAAACTCAGGTGCAAGCTGAGCACCACATCCCTGTGGTGCCTGGAGGTGTCTGGGGGAGGGTGGTGAGCAGTTTGGTCAGGAGAGGTGGGGAATGAAGTCTTGAGGGCTGCATGTCTTCTAAGGAGAGGAATGACTCAGGGACAGTAGATAAGTTTCCTGGTGTTTGGTCCAGGTGCGCCCTACTACCCTTTTATCACCATTTCAAAACAAGGACACCGCTTCTCCTCTCCCTTACATGGCTGAAGGAGAACAAGGGCAGAAAAGTGAGGTTAATGGCTGAACCCAAAGGGATATGGACTTGGTTCGTAACTGCTTTCTTCTATAAAAGTAAAGAGATTAAAGGTATGAACGGAGTATTTAGGAAACAATCTAAACCATAAAGACACTTATTCCATAAGAAGCAAGACACAGGGATGTATGGCCTAGCCTGCTTCAGTAGTCAGCCTAGAACAAACTGAAGTGACCATCAAAGCATTTCTACCCTGTCTTCTCTATGGTCTGGGAACATCAAGACCGTGTGCTCCTTCCTACTCAGAGGAATTCTTCCTAATATTAAAGCACCTTAATAGGGGCAGATATTATCTGCATAATATCTTTCTCCCCATTTGCCACAAAGTCATTTATTTTTCTGAAGGTCTGAAACACCTTGGGTATGGCTCAGAACAGATGTGGGTTCCTGGACTGTGAAAATTGTTTTTCAGAGGGTCGTGAACTCTGACAACTCTGCATTAAGGAGGAAATTCAGCTGCAAAGGAGCAAGGCTTCCTGGAGGAGAGGGGTATGAAATAATCAGTCTCCAAGGCATGTCAGTCAGCCACAGCGTGTGGAGATAATGGTGAAGGGGAAGAGGAAGAGGAGCCAGCTTCCCCCAGCCTGGACACAAACGTGTCAGTTAAGGAAATACCTCATCCCAGAAGACTCTCTTTAACAATGAAAGCAAGCACATAATAGCAACTCAGGAGCGGTGGGGAGGAAATCACCAAGACTCAAACCAGAGAGAAGGCCAGTGGGAAGGTGAGAGCAGGAAGCAGAGCCTCAGAGGATCAAAGAGGGAGGTGCAAGTGCACAGTGGCCGGTACCAGCTAACAGAGGCAGTTACAGCACACAGAGTGGGAGGGAAATGCTTTGTAGAACTCTGGGAGGAAGAGGATCTGCTCTGCTCAAAGCCCAGCAGTGAAATTAATGGACAGGCTTAGAGCAGTCTGTTGGAGAATGGAGGACAGCACCACACATTAGGGAAAAGATGTATGTTTGATAAAATATGTTTTACTTAACAGGTAGATATTAGTAGCTAATTTTGGGGGGGAGAAGGGGATGGCTTTTTATCCCAGCACTGATTTTAAATATTTAATGTGGGATATGCTAGGAGAAAGGTATCAAAAAGCCAATAAGAAGTTACTTTGGTTCCCTTTCTAGAGAGCTCATGGCATAAGAAAGGTCAGACTGTTTAAATTATTCTGCCATGTAGTTTTGGCTTTTCTGATGGGATGATTATAACTGAGAGAGCCAGGTTTTTTTTTTCAGTCAGTGTGAATTGATTTTTTTTGAGACACATCATGCAGTGCTTCACTATGGATTTTGATCCTTTCTCTGCCACCTAACAGAGCTGTTACGCTGCTTACAAGGCTTTTCAACATCAGTACTATTGACATTTGGGGACTGGTAGTTCTGTGTTGTGGGGAGCTGTCCTTTGCTTTCAAGAAGATGCTTAACAGCATCCCAGATACTGTTAAACAGTTAATGTATCATGCCTTCAAATTCCAACAACCAAAAATGCTTGCAGACATTGCCAAATGAAATCCCCCTACCAGCTTCCCTGTATACAAAAATTAAAAAAAAAAGCAATCAGAGTCATTTCATTTAGTTTCGGAGTTCTCTCTGAAAAGAGTAAGTTGAATTGAATTGTCATAGTATACTGTGAAAAGATTCAGGTTTTAGATGTAGTTTCCACGAGTTTCTGATTATTAGCTTTTGGTAAGCTCCTAGCCCTCAATGAACTATAGACTGCTTGTCTGTACCATGCTTGTCTTGTAGGGATGGCCTAAGAGTTTAAGGACATATGTTAGTGTGCTTTGGCATTGGAAGGCATCTTACAAGTCATAGCTCAGCTGTTGTAATGATTTCTGAAAAACCAGCCTCTTGATCCAATCTGTTGATTGTAATTATACCTACCTTATCTTGCTAACCTATACATTTACTAAAATATATTAGTAAAAACCCTTACAGGTGTGTAAAGAACACATTCCAAGACTGAGAAAGGTAGTAGGAATTACAACTGACTTTTCATTGGGAAGAATGGTGGCCAGAGGATAATAGAACCATATTTCATCTCTAGCCAAACTCTCTATACCACGATGGCATACTCTATGTGACCCTCTAGCTTTGGAGTTTTCACTGGGACACTAAAACTGCTTTCTTTGTGAGAGCTTGTTTAGCCTCCACCTTCTCTGCCACCATCTTCTTCCCTCCTCCATTTCCTACATGCTAAAAGAAACAAGTCAACCAGAAATCTACAGCTGTTGGAAAAAGCCTTGGAAATGAAGTTGCAGAGGACATAGGAGATTTTTTATTTTTACTGAGATGTTGAAAAGGAAGTTCTGGCCTAAGGGCCTAAGTTCAGGCCACAGAAGCCTGGATCTACAGGAGGAGATGAAGACTAGAAGTGGGATAACATTTCACCTAGACTCCAGAGTTTCTGTCAGCTGTGGTGAGTGGCACTCCTGTGCCAAGTTCTGGAAGAGATCAGCAGTGTGAGTCTCCACTCCACCCAGCAAACAGAAGACAGTGCAACAGCCAGCTAGAGGGGACTGAGAAAGCTAGCACAGGGAAAGCAAAACACACAAACAACAGGAGCCATCCACCCTCTGACAAGAAGCCAGGAGAAGTGGTATAAGTAAAGGAAAAATAAAGTGACCCCAAATCACTCAGTGTTAATAACACAGTTTTATGTCTGCAAACAAAACTTGTACACGAGTGAGAATGACTTGGCTTGGCTTTGGCTCAATTCAGAACAAGGGGCTTAGAGACACTTGTAATTAAAGCAGAGATGCCACCAAGGAAGGTATTTTTTTAGTTGACTTGGCCCATAACTTAGCAGTTATGCAAAATTAGTGTCTCAAATGGGCTGTGAAATCAGTTCTCCTCTTATGTGTGTAGAGGGAGTTTCTCCTCATACCTTTTGATGTGCTTTACCTATTTTTCTTTATTTCAAAGCTCACCACTGGATAAGAAGGAAGAGACTCAGCTTTATTCTCCATAAATATGTAATTCATATCCTGACATAAAATTATCATAAAAAGGAAATATAAAAGTGCCAATAGAAGCAATGGACATTTATTTAGCTGGTGATCATTAGCTAATAGTTTATTTATTAACTCAGTCACTCATTCATAGATCATGGATCACACAATCAGGCATCAAGGAGGTTCAAGTTTTTCTTTCTTCATAGTAGCTGTTTGACCTGAAATTCCAATCTTACATTTGAGCAAAATGGCTTGGGTATTCACTAAGGGGGTTTGAAGAGAAATCATATGGACTGAATGTTTATAAAGAAAGACTTCTTTTCCAGAACAAAATAATTACACAAAAGATTATTTTATCAGATGCATTTTTCAGGCCTTGGAAAGTACTGTCAATCAACAAGCAGATGATTTAAATGAATCTCTTTGGTTATTTAAAGAAAATTAAAATGTGTTATATTATTTAATTATGTAGAACAGAATTTTATTTCTATTGACGTGTGTAACAAAGGCTCTAAAAATTCCACTGCATTTTGTTGTGAGTTGTTCCTTGCAGAGTTTTATCTTGGACAGATGGCATGACATAAAACTGTTAGGATCATTGTTTATTTCAAAATATTTCAGTTTAAGAAACAGAGAGATGACAGATCTCCATATTAGGAATGTCTTAGGGCAGAAAAAGCATAATGATAAGTAAGATCTTTAATTTCAAGCTCAACTATTGATAAGGAACATTTTAGAAATAATTATAAACATATCAGTTCTACAGACAATAAGTCATTACCACCAAGGATGTAGAACTTTCTGCTCTCTTCCAGATCTCTCCTAGGCTTCTTAGAATTCCTTAATGCATCAGCTCTGAACACAACAAATATTAATTTTGTATTCAGCTAGTAAGTTTAAAGACACATAAGATGCACATAAGATCGGCACATTTCTCTTAAGACATCTGGAATAAATAACTTGCCAGTGGTTGATGCTCTATTTAAAGTTGGATTTGTTTATTCTTTCATTAAAAAGCCCCTTGACTACACGTGGCTGGCGGCAGACTTGGCAGACTTCAGCCTGAGGCCAGGTCTGGACAGCTGCCTGTGCACATGGTCCTTGGTTTTTATATTTTTATAGGATTGCAAAATATAAATAAAAAGAAGAAGAAAATGCACCAGAGACCAGATATGGCCACAATGCTTAAAATATTTACTCTTTACAGAAAGTGTTCATCAATCCTTGATCTAGAGAATAAAGGAGATTTTTCTGGTGTTGGTATTTGTGACCCCGACTATGAAAGCTCCACATATTTCTGTAGCTTGAGCTTCATCTCCTCCTCCTGGGAAAGCTCCCCAAGTCCAAGTTACGGTTGCTAGGAATGGGCAACTGAGAAAGTTAGTAGCTTAAAAGAGGCACTTCCTCGTGATCACAGGCGCTGTCAGTCAAGAGTTGGAGGTGTGTATGGGAGACAGAAGGGCTCTTGTTTGCTCCAAGAGAACTGGAGCCTTAGGTAGTGAGACTTGAGGCCTGTAGGAACCCAACAACAGGGGCCAGGTCATTCAGATGAATGTTCACACACACACACACACACTGTGTGTGGCCGGAAGTGCTGGCCATGGGCAGGGACATCAACATGACTGCCAACCATACATGTTTGGCAGGCCTCTCCAGAGGGCTGTGCCTCCTCACAGTGAGCTTTTGTAGCTCTGCATCTCACACGATGACTCAATGAGCGAGTGATTCAGAACACAGGATGACTGGCATCTTCTCTTCTCCTCTGCCTTTGGAAGGTAGCAAGGTCATCCCTACCATAGTTGAATCTTACAAGTTAGGAGCAATGCAGTCACATAGCAAGGGAGGGATGCCAGATTTCACTGCCAGGACTAGACTCCCACACACCATTTTCTACACTGACCCTCTTCTAAGGGCCTCACAGCCCTTCTCAGCAAGCTGATGAGAGGTAGGCCTCATTTCTAGTCTCCAGAGATGGTGTGGAGGGCCCGGCACAAAATCCCTGGGCATGGCGGTTAGCACTGCAGGCAGTGAATGTCTGCAAGATGAACTAAAACCATTATAACCTTGACATCTTGGGAAGAAACCCCACGAGGGATGAGATATGACTGAATGAAGAATGCTTGCGATCTCACCCATTCATTTCAGAGGACTCTGTCCTCAGCCAGACAGAGATGTGAACAACAGAGAGACAGGTTTCCAGAACAAAGTTTTAAATAAAAGAGTGGATAGACACATCTGGCCAGAGTGCCCGCCAGGCAACGCCGGCCTGAGCTATGGCTGGGGATGGCTGGCCCGAGGGATGGCTAGAGAGTGTTGGATACTTCGTGTTTCAGGAAGGAACAAATGTGGAATCACAGTGTACCAATTCTTAGCTCACTGAAATTCAACTTGCACTTGAGCAAAAGGAAAGTACACGCTCCGTTTTCCTTTTCTGCAACGAATGACTTAAACTGACCTAGGAAAGGGAAAGCTAAGAGAAGAATAAAGTTAATTCTTGGACACTGAAATCATCAAGATGATGGAATGGGAGCCCTAACCTCTCTTTGACCCCCAACCCCCCAGAAACAGTTCAATAGCCACACAGAGATCGATTACTCTCTTGGAAATCCAGAATCTACTCAAGCGCTTCTCCACTCTGGGTGACTGCCAAAATGGCCACACTTCAAAAGTCCTAGTAAAATAGGATACACTTTTAGCAGAACCCGCACCTGCAACCCGGTACCACTGAAGCAGGGTAAGTCCCTATGGCTTAGCGTCTCTTCTAGAGGGAAAGGCTTGGACCACACCCTTACCCAGATCCACGTAACTGAGTATCCTTTTTAACAAGTGCAAGGACAATCACCACAGCTCCCTTTGCCGGAGTGCTGAGCTTATATGAACAAAACTTCCACCTCCTCACTGAAAAGGTTGAGACACAGGCATCTAGCATGGAAACTTCTCCAAATGCTACCTTAGAGATTGGCCAGCCCCGAATACTGATGGAATCCAGAATGCTGTAGGTCTTTGTAGGCATCTGGGAGCAAAGACCCCGGTTTTGGTGAGTCTGAAGGTTTGAGAGGCTTGTGGAAGCTCTGGTTTGATTGGTGGAAGGCTGCTCATCGGGGGGGGGGGTGTCTGTGAGTGCTGAGAGGGGGAACATTCTTCTAACACACAGATCACAACAAAGAGCCAAGGAAAACAAAGACCCAGGGGAACAGGATTCCAACTCAGGAAAGATATGAACACCAGAATGACCACAGCAAATCAAAGACGGATGAATTTCCTGACAAGGAATTAAAAATAGCCATCGATCATGCCCAAGGAACTCGGGTAAATGGGGCACAAAGTGAAAATTTCAATAAAGAGTGAAGTAATGTAGTTCGAGGTCTAAGCTGAGCTCCAGTGCCACATGCCATGTTATAGGCGGCTCTGTCTGGCCCTCCGGGGAGATGGGTCGGAGCTTGTGGAGCACTGGGCACAACAGCCCTCTCTTGTGGACATTGCTTGTACTGTCACAGGGACACATTGTCTGACTCACTCAGGGAGCTGGTGGAGGACGAACGGGTGAATTCACATGACATGCTTCAGAAGCCTTTGTAACGGGTTGTAGTGGAAGTTTGAGAAGTTAGGAGGTACAGACTAGCTAATCCTAAGAATGCCATTGTTGGAAAGTTTGAGAAGTTAGGAGGTACAGACTAGCTAATCCTAAGAATGCCATTGTTGGATTTTAGAGGGCAAATGTTGTGGGTGTTATGCCAAGGTTGCAGGACCCCCCTGCAAGAAGACCACCGAGAGTCAGACTCTACAGCTGTTTTATTTAAATGGGCTGCAGCTTGGGCCTCGTCCTACACTCTGACACAGCGGAGCCTAGGAGGAGAGCCCCGAGCTAAGGATTTGCAGGTCTTATAAAGGCACACAATCAACCAGGTGTTTGGATTACCACCATGTGTTGCTTTGCTAGACAGAAACAAGCAACAAGTGGTCACTGCCTCAAACTTTAACCTTTCAGTGGGAGCTCAGAAAACCAGAATGCTGAAAGGAATATGGGCAGAAAATCCTGCATTCCTGAGATACCCCGTAGGAAAGGGGGCTCTGAGGAGAATTGGTGTATGGCATTCATGGTGCATGGTGACCCCAATCTTGTGTGTTCTGTCGGTGCCCTGAGCCTTTGTGAGAGGCTGAGGTTAAAGGTGACAGCCTAATTGATTTGGTGAGGAAACTTCAAGACAGCACAGAGTTCAGCCTACAATATAGATGTTGCTTGACTGCCTTTAATCTGAGTTTACCATGAGACTCGTGAGCAAATACCAGAGCAGCAAGGTGCAAAAAAGCTGGCCGCTCTCTCGGAAAGGCAACAAATGTAACGTTAGGCCAAAGAGTGTGTCTGTGAACGAGGTTCCAGCCACTAGAAGCTGAGTAATGTTCACCAGGCCGATAGGAGACCTGCCTGCTGGGCATCATGGGAGTTGGCTGGACCCTGCTTGACCATGAGCTGAGTATGGGAAGGTTTTGTGGCACTGAATGGCATTGCCATGAGAAGAATAGGGGTTCATGGGCACAGAGCTTTCTGGAGACATGCTTCCCCAGTTCCCACCACCCAGACGCTCAGAGTCCAGAGTGTGGTTCAAGGAAGCCTAGGTGCTGTGTGGGTTAGGGTGGACTGTGATTGCCCCGCAGGAGGTGATTTTTCAGGCAAACAGGACACAAGTGCTCCAGGTTGTGAAGGTGTAACCCAGACTTCCAGTGACCATCTCAGCAGCTGGACAGCACGTGGCGGGGACAGGACCCTTCAAGCAGCTCTCGAGAGGGGGTTGTGTGAAATGGCGGAAGATACAGTGGAGACCCTAGGAAATCGGAGATGCCAGGGAAATGCCAGGGAAAGCCACATGCAAGGAGCAGAGGCAGACCCACAGAGAGGCCGTGAGGAAGGCCACTGCAGAGCCAGGGGCGCAGGGCGCTCGGAGCCTCGGGACCTGGGAAGCTGTGCTCTCTGCCATTGTGTGTGGGAACGTGCCACTTGCCTTTCACCAGCGCTCACAGCTCAGAGTTGCCTTAGTTTCAAGGGAGACTTTAAATGTGGGATTTGAAACAATTGGAAACCAGGAAACTAGGAAAACTGAGGGGAGGGGATGGGTTGAGCGGAAGGGAGGAGAATGAGAAAGGGTGAGCTGGATCAAGGTGTGGTGTACTTATAAACAGACACGTGGAATGGCAACTCCAGTACAAGCACTTTGTGACGATGTATAGGACACTATGTTGAAAACGGACTTTACACTGTTGGAGTGGGGGGGGGAGTAGGAGGAGGTGGGCAGGAAGTGATGGTGGGGGAAAACAAAGGTAACAAGGCTCACTACGAAATGTATTCATTACCTTACTCACCTAACTGTAACCCCTCTGTACAACACTTTTACTATATCTATATATATTAAAAAAGATACTCCAAATATAATTTAGAAAGGAAAAAATTCCCAACAAGCAATGCAGTAGGGAAAATTACTTCAACACAATGAAGTTCCCTTAAATATACTTAAAAGCCGACATAATTTTGTACCCTATGGTACAAAATTATTTTTGTTACCCTATGGTACCCACATAATTTTGTACCCTATGGTAAGAAACAGCTTTCCCCCTATTATCAAGAATCAGCTAGAAATACCCACTGTCCACACAAACTCTTATCTACTACCACCACATCCTGGAGTTATTATAAGTAAGACTAACTTTTTTTATGCAGTGCTAAGGGTTTTCTACAGATAAGATTCTGATTGGGATGCATTTTATGTCTTTTCTTAAACTTTAAATTTAAATTTTGTGCCTAATATTTCAGGTACAGTGCTAAATAGAAGTGTTGAAGGTATTGATTAGCCTTGAAAAATAAAAATGTTCAATCTGTGACAAATTGGTTGGTCCTTAAGAATTTAAGCTAAGTGAAATCACAAGAAAGATATGGTTTGTGCATGATGTTGCTTAGAAAGAATATCTGAAACGGTGCAGCTCCGGGAAGCAGAGAGGTGGGCGGTGGGCCGGAACCGATTCCCCGGTGTGCAGAGACTTTGAGCTGCAAGAGACGTCTAATGGGTCCCCCCCCACTCCCCTCCCCCACCCCTCCCACCCAGGTGCAGCATCCAGTCTAGAGGAAATGTCTGCATTATGCCTCCCGAAAGCCAAGAGGCCGATTTGATGCTAAGTTTTTATCACAATAAAACAGTTAATGTATTCTTTGATGCTCGTTCTTAGATTATTTGTAGGCAGGGGTGTGGCTTCTAGCGTGTGCCTGTGATAATAGGCTGCTTTAAGGTTTGTCTTCTGCGCTGACTGTCTTCCCCTCATTGTGCCCGTCCATGTGTTGGCTCTGCAACCAGAGAAGAATGGGAGAGGTCACGGTCTTTGAGGGCAGATCACACTTCCCACCAACGGCGGCCGAGCGGAACCTGCCATGGACAGGTCCTCCGAACCCAACCGGCCCGGCGTGCAGAAATCGGCAAAAGCTCTTAAATTGCATCCAGATTTCTTTCCTGTTTCCACAGCAACAAAATGCTTATGGCATTCTGTAAAACACAGCCAGACAGACACGGAAAGGGAAGCAGAGAATAGAACTTCTCTGTCTGCCAGTTGTCTTCCCTGGTGGGCCTTTCAGGCGGTGTTCAGCAAAGTGTAGCTGAACAACTTTCCCCTCTGTTGGGATGCAAAAGGAGAAATGAGAAGAATCATTATTTGACAAGTCTGTCGCTGTCTAAGCCTTCGCTAACAAATGCCTGGGACTAAAGATATTTCTTTATCCTTAACCCAGACTCGAATTTTATTGCCAAGAAAAGTTAGGGACGAAGAGCAGAAGGCAGATGGAGACTCTGTCAAGGAGCTTTCTAGTCAAGATTACCAGCCTTTACTTTTCCTACATTTTGGAGCCTAACGCTTGATGGGAACCGTCTGAACAGTAGGCTACCTGGCTCTACTCTCTGAAGTAGATTGTGTTTGCAGTTTTGTTCTAGAGAATCAAAACCACTGCAGTTGTAGCCTGAAGAGATGTGACCTCTGCCTCTGTGGAGCCCTGAGAGTCCTCAGTTTTGAGCCCTCAGACAGAGTGGTGGCTGAGTCCAAGCTCTGCCCTGCCCTGCCCTGCCCTGCCCTGCCCTGCCCACAGGAGAGGGGCTCAGAGAGCTAGCTGAAGGCATTTCCCCACAGAGAAATGATAAATACTGGAGAAAGGAGTTATGTTTATTCTGGCTACACATTACATAGTGTGCACGCGAGTCTGGGTGTCACATCACACCCCATAACGAGGTGTGATTCTTAGGTTTTATGTATCAGTGAAAAGACAAAAAAGAAATGAAAGCCAGAGGTGGCTCTGCACAGAAAGTGTCCTTCAAGGGGGAGGGGCCCCGGCCCACTGGGGCTCCTGGGGTCAGTAATAGCCCTGGGCAGCCAGGGAGCAAAGCCAGTGCCGCTCTTGGTTATGGCCTTGACTGTGTGGATTCCCAGGGAAGGGGGTACATGCGTTCCACAAGCCACGAGTGCAAACCTCCTACCCTCCTACAAACACCAATCTCTAGACATGACTCGAAACCCATTGCAGTAGGCCTTGGCTGCTTTAGCTCACGCTGGCAGAGGCTGGGGACAGAACGTGTTTTGTGGTAAAGCCAAGTGCCACGGAAAGTCATTTCCTCCTCAGTGTCATCTTTCTTTCCTGGTCCCTTCTTCTGTGATTGGCCCTCTGGAGATTACCTTTCCAAGGTACCGTGGTTGCCTGCTGTAAGTATCAGGTAAGAATCATGTTTTGTGCAGAGTAGGTGTGTGTGCATGTGTCTGTGCATGTGCACACACATGCCAATTCTGATGTCCCTACCAGGCATCCACCCTGTCTCCTGCCCAGCGCCCCTCGGAGTCCCACTCCCCAGAGTGCGGATGGATATACAGCAGTTTGGTCCTCATCTCCATGGGGATGAATGTCGATGTCCCAGCACAAGTTCCCTTTGCCGCCATCAGGTTCCTCTCACCATGACCACAGAGGGACCCACAACTCTGCCACAATCTTGACTCTGTGCACTTCAGGTAGAGTCTCCATGACTCCCAGGGGCCAGGCATGGTACCCCGGGAGGAGGGGAGGTCCCTAGGGGTGGAGGAGGAGAGGGGAATCCCCAGAGGTCGGTGGCCCTGGTGCCTGCAGGGAATGAGCAGCTCGTGGGCCTTCCTGGGCCTGTGTGTCTCTTTCACATCTGTACAGGCATCCAGGGTACATCTCAGACCTTTTTAATATGTGTTGTGTATTTTACGTTTGTTCCCTTCAGTTCCTTAAAGGGTCATATCTCATTTAGGAAATGATTTACCTGGCAATTTGGGGAATTAGATCTATTCCCCACTAGTGGAATGACAAAATGATGCCAGATTATCTCATTAAGAACCACCTCATTAGGAGAAATAAGCCCATGTGGGTGGAAATCTTTCTAAGACATTTAGGCTCTTCCTAAGGAGAGCGCGTGGGGTGTGCTTATTCTGTTCCTTCTGACTCAGGTCTCCTCTCCTGGAGCCCCAGCCATGACACTCTTACACACATGATTTTCTCTAATGTGCCTGAGTCGGGAGAGGCTGCTGCAGCACTGACCTGTGGAGTAGAACATGGGGTGCTCTGCTCTTCCCTGTGGCCTCTGGGCAGGGTACCTCCCTCCTGACCAGCAGGGGGCACCCCCACTGGCAGGCTTCCTTGGTCCACTCCCAGCTGACTTTTTTATGGTTGCCATAGACCAGGGAATGAAATAAGCGAGCACTTTCAGATGTGTAAGAAGTCAGACTAGACCCACAGGTCCTACCCAGCACCAAGGACATAGATGTGAACCCAGGGCTTTGGGTTTTTTTTTTTTGTTGTTGTTTTTGGGTCCGGTCGTGGGGCCTGAACTCTGGGCCTGGGCGCTGTCCCTCAGCTCTTCAGCTCAAGGCTAGCGCTCTACCACTTGAGCCACAGCACCACTTCTGGCTTCTTTCTTTTTGCTTATATGGTGTTGAGGAATTGAACCCAGGGCCTCAGGCATGCAAAGCAAGTGCTCTACCACTGAGCCACCTTCCCAGCTGAACCCAGGGCTTTGTCGTGTTTGCATGTTCAATTGCCTTGGTGCCTTTCTCCCTCATTTATGTATTTCAAAAGCACTGGGCTCAGTAGTGGAACATTTGCCTAACATAGGTGAGGCTTTGAGTTTGATCCTGGGCACCGCAACATTAAAGAACAATAAAATAGATACGAAGCATGAGCTGGCCCAGGCTGTGTCATAGACACTAGAAACAAAAATAGGTGGAGAAATGAGAGGAGGCATTACCTTGTGGTGCTCACACACTGGTAGGGGGGAAAGAAGACCAGCTTAAGCAGGTGGCACTTCAGACAGCTGAGGGTGCAATGGGAAGAGCAAAGCCAGATGGGAAGGACGTGGTGTTTGCGGCCAGAGGAATGGGCAGCAGCGTCTGAGCAGAGGCACAGCGCACGGAGGGAGCACCAGCCACGCACCCACTGCACTCAGGACGGTCAGGGCCACGGCCCTGGGAGCAGATGACCACAGACAGGAGGGGCCAGGCACATCCAGGGCCAGGGGCCAGGGCTACCGCAGCTCAGAAAACTAAGCTAGAGGCCACTGCAGCCACGTGGGGCAGAGGGTCTGTGGAGTGGGCCCTGGGTGGCCATGGAAAGTGAGAGAAGTGGTCAGCTTCAGTCGGGTGAGGCACAGGGAATGCAGTGGACTTGGCTTTTCAACTCCAATGGATTTGAGACCTAACTCCACTGGAAGTTCCCAGAGCACCTGCACATCCTACCCAGGACATCTCCTAAGAATAAGGACTGCCTAAGGATTGCAAGTTAGCACTGCTGAAGTTGAGTGAGCAGAAGGATGGAGCTGGAGAAACAAGAGCTAGCACCCTGGACGTGCTAGTAGTTTACTATCTCAGTTCCACCTTGTATAATATCTTTGAATGGATTATTCAGAGGACTTTAATTGTATATAATAATGGTAGCTATTACAGAATGTAATAGGGTGCTTCAAAACATGTATACAGGATAAAACAATCACATATATCACCTTATAAAACTCTCTGAAGGCCTTTAAAATAGTTTAACAATATAATTTATTGCCTTTCCCCCTCCCCCCTGCTTTGTCGGCAGGAACTTTTGCTTGCTTTGTCCTCCAAAGTCTGAGCAGGAAGCATACAACTTTTTTTTCAAGCGTACATCACTTTTTTAAAAAAAGTGGGATTTTAGGGGGCTGGGAAGGTGGCTCAGTGGTAGAGTGCCTGCCTTGCATGCATGAGGCCCTGGGTTCCATTCTTCAGCACCACATAAGCAGAACAAGCCAGAAGTGAGTGCTATAGCTCAAATGGTAGAGCGCTTGCCTTGAGCTGAAGAGCTGAGGGACAGCACCCAGGCCCAGAGTTCAAACCCCACAACTGAGAGAAAAAAAAGAAAAATCACCCAAAGGGAAAGGTGCAAGGGTGAAAGCCATGTGCTTGTGAATGATGAAGAGGGATGTGCTCGTGAACGATTGAGAGCGATGTGCTCGTGAATGATGATGGAGAGCAATGTGCTCATGAATGATGGAGACCCATGTACTCGTGAATGATGGAGACCCATGTACTCGTGAATGATGGAGAGCGATGTGCTCATGAATGATGAAGAGCGATGTGCTTGTGAATGATGATGGAGAGCAATGTGCTCATGAATGATGAAGGAGAGCGAGGTGCTTGTGAGTGAAGGAGAGCGATGTGCTTGTGAATGATGGAGAGCGATGTGCTCATGAATGATGAAGGAGAGCGAGGTGCTTATGAGTGAAGGAGAGCGATGTGCTTGTGAATGATGGAGAGCGATGTGCTCGTGAATGATGAAGGAGAGCGAGGTGCTTATGAGTGAAGGAGAGCGATGTGCTCCTGAATGATGAAGGAGAGCGATGTGCTTGTGAATGCTGAAGGAGCGCGATGTGCTTGAGAATGATGGAGAGTGACATGCTTGTGAATGATGGAGAGCAATGTGCTCGTGAATGATGAAGGAGTGTGATGTGCTCGTGAATGATGGAGAGCGATGTGCTCGTGAATGATGGAGAGCGATGTGCTTGTGAATGCTGAAGGAGAGCCATGTGCTCGTGAATGATGAAGGAGCGCGATTTCCTCATGAATGATGGAGAGCAATGTGCTTGTGAATGATGAAGGAGAGCGATGTGCTCGTGAATGCTGAAGGAGAGCAATGTGCTCGTGAATGATGGAGAGTGATGTGCTTGTGAATGCTGAAGGAGAGCCATGTGCTCGTGAATGATGAAGGAGAGCGATGTGCTCATGAATGATGATGGAGAGCGATGTGCTCGTGAATGATGAAGGAGAGCGATGTGCTCGTGAATGATGAAGGAGCGTGATGTGCTCGTGAATGATGGAGAGCGATGTGCTCGTGAATGATGAAGGAGAGCGATGTGCTCGTGAATGATGAAGGAGAGCAATGTGCTCGTGAATGATGGAGAGCGAGGTGCTCGTGAATGCTGAAAGAGAGTGATGTGCTTGTGAATGATGAAGGAGCGCGATTTCCTCGTGAATGATGGAGAGCGATGTGCTTGTGAATGATGGAGAGCGATGTGCTCATGAATGCTGAAGGAGAGCGATGTGCTTGTGAATGATGGAGAGCGATGTGCTCGTGAATGCTGAAGGAGAGCGATGTGCTCGTGAATGATGAAGGAGCGTGATGAGCTCGTGAATGATGGAGAGCGATGTGCTCGTGAATGATGGAGAGCGATGTGCTCGTGAATGATGAAGGAGAGCGATGTGCTCGTGAATGATGAAGGAGCGTGATGTGCTCGTGAATGATGGAGAGCGATGTGCTCATGAATGCTGAAGGAGAGTGATGAGCTCGTGAATGAAGGAGAGCGATGTGCTCATGAATGCTGAAGGAGTGCGATGTCCTCATGAATGATGGAGAGCGATGTGCTTGTGAATGATGGAGAGCGAGGTGCTTGTGAATGATGGAGAGCGAGGTGCTTGTGAATGCTGAAGGAGAGCGATGTGCTCGTGAATGATGAAGGAGCACGATTTCCTCGTGAATGATGGAGAGCAATGTGCTTGTGAATGATGAAGGAGAGCGATGTGCTCGTGAATGCTGAAGGAGAGCAATGTGCTTGTGAATGAAGAAGGAGAGCTGGAGCATATCAGGTATTTTCCTGGCATGGTGAGTGGCTGCTTGTACACACACAAAAGGCTGCAAAAGACTAGTAGGTTGTGTAAAGATACTTCTAAACCAGAAGATTCACTCTAAAGCCAGAGTTGTGCGGGCTATGTTCCAGGGCTGAGACGACCCTGGACTTGCACAGGCAGTGTGTGGCTGTGAAGGAGTTCAAGCTGGCTAGACCCAAATGAGGTCTTCTGATGATGGGATTTACACATTTCTTTTTTGTTTTCTCCTGCTGACACACTGATATGCGTTTATACAGTCATTCATGGTTATAATTACATCATATGGCATGCAAAATGTTTCCTGATGAGGCTAGTTATTTAGGTTAAAGCTTAATTCTTCTTCTACCAAATGTACTCTGTACTTACACTTGAGGTTAAAACTTGTTTGAAAAAAGAAATATCACTCCCCAGAGCTTAGTTGACAGCAAGCTATAAATGAACATTTT
The DNA here is from genome assembly GCF_024711535.1 of Dipodomys merriami. Classification (NCBI taxonomy): domain Eukaryota; kingdom Metazoa; phylum Chordata; class Mammalia; order Rodentia; family Heteromyidae; genus Dipodomys; species Dipodomys merriami. The sequence goes on along the minus strand of NW_027206612.1, from coordinate 2,621,227 downwards.
TATTACGATGTAAGATATGTTTCTGGAATCAAGTCGTCTTAGCTAAGTACCTCTTCAGAGGAATTTTTAAAAAGTGGTGGTACACTTTCACACCTGCTCAAGACCTCAAAACAGCACTTACACCATTGTCTGCTGTAGACTGTCAGCCTACCATAATTACTTCATGCCACAGTCAGAGTGCATAATTCTCAGAATGACTAACGCATAGCCAGTTATTTATTGAATACATTTTAAAACAATGGATATGCAACCTCCAAGTAGAGAAAAGAACTGATGATATTTGTATCATATTATTTGCAAATGCCATGTGATGCTTTATGGCATAAGAACTGATTATTTCAAGATATAATAATGATAAAAGTTAGTAAGAACAGTAACATCCACAGCTTTATCTATACTCTTCAATGTTTTTTAAATGTCTAACTTAGGCCTGTTTGCTACATCTGAAAGCTGGCCCTTGGAAGGGTCTCCTTAGTACCAATAGAAATGTTATTTTAAGCCCAGTGCCAGTGGCCCACATCCGTAATCCTAGCTACTCAGGAGCTGAGATCTGAGGGTCATGGTTCAAAGCCAGCCTGGGCAGGAAAGTCCAATTATTTCCAATTAACCACCAGATAACCAGAAATGGCACAGTGGTTCAAGTGGTAGAGCACTCGCCTTGAGCTGAAGAGCTCAAGGACAGTGTTCGGCCCAGAGTTCAAGCCCGATGACTGACAAAAAAAAAAAAAGAAATGTTATTTTATATTTTATCCAGTCTTGAAGCTGCAGCTGGCTGCAGGACACACCATTCAGAGAGAGAAGACAGAGCCCAGAGCATAACTCTGGCAGTGATTTGCAAAATTACCTTTAGTCTTGACTCCTGCACATGTTTATATTTTGATATATCACTTTTCTGCATAATAGTTGATCTATTTATTTATTTTTCCTTTCTGGCCTTCTGGAAATACAAGTTGGTTCTTCTCAGAGCAATATGACACACACTTAGTGAAGGAGTGGACACCAGGACACACACATTATCATTTGGTAATCATTGTCTGTTTCTTCTTCTTCTTTTTAGGCTTTGTTGCTCCCTGTTTTTCCCAAAGCCAAATGTCAGCCTCTGGTGACCGTGCTGTCTCCTGGCTCATTCGTGATGTTGCTGTGATTTTGGCACCGTTCCCCAGCTGAGGGATTGCACAGTGTGATGAGGTTAGGTTTGAGCAAGTCGGTTATTTTAATGACACAGCAGGCGGCTCCAGCTGGCTCCTCACTGAGACAGGAGATGGTTGTTCACTAACCATCTTGGTAAAAGTTACATACTCTATCATGTTACTACCGTAGAAACTTCTGAATTCTCCCAAGAGCTTGAGGTTATAGGACTAGAGCTGTTTCTCTTTGCTATGTGAAAACTACTTCATAGGTTTATACGGTTGCTTATAAATTATTTAATTTCGTTGTAGACTCTAGAATTTCCAAGCCTGCCTTTTTTTCTCTGCATTTTTTTCCAGCTGGAGCAAATCTAAGGAGTCATACCCTCCGGTCTGCGCTCTGCCAAATGAGCACACCGTGTAACAGCACCACAGATCTGAAATACAGAGTAAGCCAGGGATCTTACCTGGGTCGGAGTCAAGGGCTACCCCACACCACCCCAACCGGGTCCGCTTTTGGAGCTGTCCTGATGCTGCCTGGGTGTGTGTCTTCCCAGCTCTGCTCCTTCCCATAGCCTCCTTTCCTCACCCACACCAGCAGTCTCCCCACCCTCCGCCCCCCACCCCCACCCCAAGGCTCCTCCCGTCCAGCACTGAGCTCCACCCCCACCCCAAGGCTCCTCCCATCCAGCACAGAGCTCCACCCCCACCCCAAGGCTCCTCCCGTCCAGCGCAGAGCTCCACCCTCACCCCAAGGCTCCTCCCGTCCAGCACAGAGCTCCACCCCCACCCCAAGGCTCCTGTCCAGCGCAGAGCTCCACCCCCACCCCAAGGCTCCTGTCCAGCACAGAGCTTGGAAATGCAGCCACTGGAGATGCCTCTGCTCTCTTTGCAAACTCACTCCTCCCCAGAGAATGGAGCACGGGGAAGATGTGTGCTGAAAATAACAGTCATTAGGAAAATACCTCGCTCGAATTTGCCTGGCACACTTCATAGTTTTTATCACTTACATGCTCTTATACTGATTCCTTGTTTCACAAATAATAGAATTGATATCATGATGTATTATATGCAGCTCTCTCTATCATCTATCCATCCATCCATCTATCTCATCTACTCTACTCTAAAAGCATTTGAGGAGTGACATGTGCTACTTCTCTGTTGCCTCTGATCTACCTCTTCCTTGTCAGGACCCAGGCCAGCTGCCTGGTGTCCTGGGTAGTAGCTTTCTCCATGTTGGGCGCCGTCTAGGTGATGAGGTTTGATGCTTAGCAACATCTAGGTGAAGTGGAAATTTTCAACTTCCTCTAAAATACTTTATAGTCTAATATACTCTGTGAATTTCTTTTTTTTAATTTTAATTTTAACTTTTATTGTGAAAATACTGTACAGAGGGGTTACAATTACATGGGCAAGATAATGAGTACATTTCTTATCAAGCATTGTAGCCTCCTCTTTATTTCCCCTTTCCATCCCTTCGATCCTCCCCCCACCCTATCCTCCCCCCCCACCAAAGTTGTAAAGTTCGTTCGTTTTTCCACATAACGACTCGTGCATCTTATTGTTGCAATGGGTCCACCTGTATCCCTATTTAAACGATTTGTTTTTTCCCTTCCCCTCCACAAATTATACCAACCTCAAATACAGTATACTGTGGGGGAGGGACATACAAAGCAACAAAGAAATAATCTTATAAATGTGTTAAGAAACAATCACCTGAAAAAAATTTGAATACATATCTTAAGGTTCATTTCCCTAACATCAACTTATCTGACCTTTTCTGCTTGACTCAGACATATACTAGTTATTGTAAATAAGGGAAACCATGGGACCTAAGTTTCTTTGGGCCTGGCTTACTTCACTTAATATAATTTTTTCCAAGTCTTTCCATTCCCTAACAAATGGGGCAATGTCATTCTTTCTGATGGAGGCATAGAATTCCATTGTGTATATATCCCACATTTTCTTGATCCATTCATCTACTGAGGGGCATCTGGGTTGGTTTCATATCTTAGCTATAGTAAATAATGCTGCAATAAACATAGTTGTGCTGGTAGCTTTAGTATGGTCTTGTTTGTGATCATTTGGGTAAATGCCCAAAAGTGGGATTGCTGGGTCATATGGGAGCTCTATGTGGAGTCTTTTGAGGAACCTCCATACTGCATTCCAAAGTGGTTGAACAAGTTTACACTCCCACCAACAATGCAGTAAGGTTCCCTTCTGTCCACATCTCCTCCAGCCTCTGTTGTTACTAGAGTTCTTGATTCTAGCCATTATAACTGGGGTGAGGTGGTATCTCAATGTTGTTTTGATTTGCATTTCTTTTATGGCTAGGGAGGTTGAGTATTTCTTCGTGTCTTTTGGTCATCGTTCTTTCTTCTTCAGAGAAATTTCTCTTTAAGCCTTTAGCCCACTTATTTATTGGGCAGTTGTTTCCTTGAGGATTTGTTGTTGGGGGATTTAATTTTTTGAGTTCCAGGTATATTTTAGATATGAGACCCTTGTCTGTTGTAAGGTTAATGAAGATCTTCTCCCAATCTGTGGGCTTTCTATTGATCTTGCTAGCTATGTCCTTTGCCATACAGAAGCTCTGCAATTTCATGCAATCCCATTTGTCCAACTTTTCTTTGATTTGTTGTGTTTCTGGGTCTCTATTAAGGAAATTTTGGCCTGTGCCAACAAGACCTAGGGTTTCTCCTATTCCATCCTGTAATGTTTTCAGAGTGTCTGCTTTGACTCTGAGGTCTTTGATCCATTTGGAGTTGATTCTGGTGCAGGGTGATATAATGATCTAGCTTTAGTTTTCTGCAATTAGTTAACCAATTTTGCCAGCACCATTTACTGAAGAGGCTGTCTTTCTTCCATTCTATTTTTTTAGCTTCCTTATTGAAGATTAGATGGGTATAGGTCTGTAGGTTCATTTCTGGGTTTTCAGTTCTATTCTATTGGTCCTGTGGTCTGTTCTTGTGCCAGTACCAAGCTGTTTTGATTACTATGGCTTTGTAGTAGAGTTTGAAATTTGGTGTTGATATTCCTCCAGCACTGTTCTTTCTGTTGAAGACCATTTTTGCTATTTGGGGTCTTTTATTGTTCCATATGAATTTTTGGATTGCCTCTTCTATTTCCTTGAAGAATGAGGTTGGAATATTGATAGGTATCGCATTGAATTTGTAGATAGCTTTGCGAAGCATTACCATTTTTACAATGTTGACCTTTCCAGTCCAGGAGCATGGGAGTTTTTGCCACTTTCTAAGTTCTGTATTGATTTCCTTTTTCAGGTTTTTAAAGTTTTCATAACCGAGGTTCTTCACTTCATTGGTTAAGTTAATTCCTAGGTATTTTATTTTTTGTGGGGTTATTATGAATGGAGTTGCTTTCCTGATTTCAGCCATGCTTTTCTCATTGTTGGCATGCAGAAAAGCCATTGATTTTTGAGGGTTAATTTTATACCCGCTACTTTGCCAAAGTTTTGAATCAGCTTGAGTAATTTGGGAGTGGAGTCTGTGGAATTCTTTAAATACAAGATCATGTCATCTGCAAAGAGGGAGAGTTTTACTTCTTCTTTCCCCATTTGGATCCCCTTTATGTTTGCATCTTGTCTTATTGCTATAGCTAGGCATTCTAATACTAGATTGAAGAGAAGTGGAGAGAGTGGACATCCTTGTATTGTTCCTGAGTTAAGAGGAAATGGCTTTAGTTTTTCACCATTAAGTATAATGCTAGCTGTAGGTTTGTCATATACAGCCTTTATTGTATTGAGGAATGTTCCATGGATTCCTAATTTTTCCAAAACCTTCATCATAAAGGGGTGTTGAATCTTGTCAAATGCTTTTTCTGCATCTGTTGAGATAGCCATGTCGTTCTTATCCTGGCTCCTATTGATGTGATGAATAATATTAATTGATTTGCGTATATTGAACCAGCTTTACATCCCTGAAATGAAACCTGTTTGATCATGGTATATGATTTTTGGATGAATTGTTGAAGTCGATTGGCCAAAATTTTGTTGAGAAGTTTTGCATCAATATTCATCAAAGAAATGGGTCTATAGTTCTCTCTTTGTTGAGTCCCTGCCTGGTTTTGGGATGAGGGTTATGATGGCTTCATAGAATCAGTTTGGTAGTGAACTTTCTCTTTCAATTTCATTGAAGAGTTGGAGGAGTATTGGTGTGAGCTCTGCTTTGAAGGCCTGGTAGAATTCTGCTGTATAACCATCTGGTCCTGGACTTTTCTTAGATGGGAGGTCTCTTATTGCTGTTTCTATTTCAATGATTGATATGGGCCTGTAATATGATTTTAACTCATGTTGGTTTAGTTTCGGCATGTCAATATTTGCTAGGAAAAGGTTCATTTCTGCCAAGTTCTCAAACTCATTAGCATAATGTTTTGAGAAGTATTCCCTTATAATGTTCTGATTCTTGGTTGTTTCTGTGGTGATGTTTCCATTCTCATCTCTGAGTTTTTTTTATTTGGGTGTGTTCTCTTCTTTTTCTGATAAGATTTGCTAATGGTCTGTCAATTTTGTTAATTTTTTTGAAGAACCAACAAATTGTTTTATTGATTCTTTCTATGGTTTTTTTGGGGGGTTCTAATTCATTTAATTTTAATTATTTCTTTTGGGGTTTATCTTGCTGCTCTTTTTCAAGGAGACTCAGATGCCTCATTAAATTGTTGGTTTCAGATTTCTCCAATTTGTTGATGTAGGAACTCAGAGCTATAAACTTGCCTCTGAGTACTGCCTTTGCTGTGTCCCAGAGGAGCTGGTAGTTTATATGTTCATTTTTGTTGACTATCATGAACATTTGAATTTCCTTTCTAATCTCTTCCATGACCCACTTGTGATTCAGCAGTGTGTTGTTCAGCCTCCATGTGTTACAGGACTTTCTTTGGTGGCTTTTGGTGTTGAGCTCTAATTTTATTCCCTTGTGGTCTGAGAAAATGCAAGGTATAACTTCAATGTTTTTGAATTTGGACAAGTTTGCTTTGTGGCCTAAAATGTGGTCTATTTTGGAAAATGTTCCATGTGCTGCAGAGAAAAACGTGTATTCTAATGCTGCTGGGTGAAATATTCGGTAGACATCTGTTAAATCTAGTTTATCTATGCAGCTGTTTAGATCTGTGGTTTCTCTGTTGAGTTTTTGCCGAGTTGATCTATCTAGTGTGGAAAGTGGTGTGTTAAAATCCCCAACAATTAATGTCTTTGGATCTATGTGGGATTTGAGGGAAAGTAGTGTTTCTTGGATAAATTTGGGTGCTGTTGTTTGGCGAATAGATATTTAGAATTGTAATATTGTCCTGAAGGAGAGATCCCTTAATTAGTATGTAGTGACCTTCTTTATCTCTTCTCACGAATTTTAATTTGAAGTCTATTTTATCTGATATTAGGATTGCAACTCCCACCTGTTTATGGGGGCTGTTTGCTTTGTAGATTTTGTTCCAGCCTTTCACATTGAAAATGTGTTTGTTTTTATGGGCAAGATGTCACTCCTGAAGGCAGCAGATAGAAGAATCTTGCTTTTTAATCCAACTAGATAGTCTATGTCGCTTAAAGAGTTAAGTCCATTAATATTGAGAGATAGGACTGAGGGGTTTTGGTGGTAGTTCCTGCCATGTTATCCATCTTCTTAGGGGCTGCAGCAACTGGGTTCTTCCTATGGTTCTTGGATCCTCAGTTTGGGTGTGGTTTCTTAGCCTTTATTGTGGTCTTGTTGGTTTTCTATGTGTAGGACATCTTTAAGAATCTTTTGTAGGGCTGGTTTGGTGGAGATATATTGTTTCAATTTTTCTTTGCTATGGAAGGTTTTTAGTTGACCTTTGGTTATGAAGGAGAGTTTAGCTGGGTACAGTATTCTTGGTTGATAGTTGTTTGTCTTTAGTGCATGGCATACATCATTCCAGGCTCTTCTTGCTTTGATATCTCTGCTGAGAAATCTGAGGTGATTCTAATTGGTTTCCATTTATAGGTGATTGATATTTTCTCCTTGACAGCTTTAAGAATGTTTTCTTTGGTCTGAATTGATCCTGTGTGGATTATAATGTTCTGATCTGGTCTATTTGGGGTTCTAAAAGCTTCTTCTATCTGAATAGGCCTATCTTTTTGCATGTTTGGGAAGTTCTCTGCTAGGATCCTGTTAAACAAATTTCCTAGACCATTAACTTCTGTTTCTAGGTGCTTCTCTACACCCATTATCCTCAGATTAGGCCTTCTGATGGTGTCTTCCAAGAGTTGAATAGATCTATCATATTTCTTGGATTTGCCTTGGATGTTTGTATGTTCTTTCGCTATAATATCTAGGCTGTCTTCAGCCCCCAAGATTCGATCTTCTGCATGGTCTAACTACTATCAAGACTTTCTACTTTGTTTTTTATTTCTTTTCCTTCTAGTTGGTCGGCTTTGATGTCTTCAAATTCTTTGTGGGAGCTTTGTTTTAGATCTTGTATGAACGTCTTCACTTCCTTAATTTGGTGTTCAGTGTTTATTCTCAAATCACTTTGTTGATTTGTTATGGTTTCCTTGGAATCCTATTCTTTCTGTTGGGTTCCATTCAGCATTCCCTTTGTGGACTCCCTGAGTTCTTTCAGTTCTCTGTTTATAGATTTCATGAATGCCTTTAGTTATCTTTGTGTATTCTCATCTTGCTCTCTCAATTCCTGTATTACTCTTTGATTAGCTTCCTCATATTCACGCGATTCCTGTAGCTTTCTTTGAGTGTTTTCAGCCTGCTCACGCCATTCCTGACTTTCTCTTTGTCTGTTCTTGGTCAGCTCCCACCATTCCTGTCTATCTCTTTGACTGGACTCAGCCTGCTCATGCCATCCCTGTATTTCTTTGAGTGTTCTCAAGCTGCTCACGCAATTCCTGTATCAATCGTTAAGTAGCTTCCTCTTGCTCATTTTATTCTTGTATTGACCTTTGGTTTGCCTCCTCTCTTTCCCTATCATGTTCATACAGAGTCCTTTGCAGGTTTTCAATCTTTTCATTTACCATGTTTAGCAGTAGTGTTTATAGAGCTTTTTGGGAACTCTACTCTGGATTATTCATTATCTGTACTGTCCCCTGATTATCATGAGTGGGAGTTGAGATACCCGGACTTGCCATTTTTCTTTTGTTTTTCCAGCTTGCCCTGCCCATTTGGGATGAAAGTAACACCAGTTTTGTGCTAGAACACTATCTTAAGGTAAGTATCACCCAAAGTCTGTAGTTGCACAGTCAAAAGTCTGCAGATACACTCTAGTTCAACAGATATATCTATTCAACATCAAACAACTATGTATTAATGGGCTACGAACCACATAGAAAAATTTGGCAAACCAGAACTTATTAATTTTAGGGAGTGATGTGGGTAAAAATAGGAATAGAGGGATGTGGAAAGGCAGAAGGAGAGTTAATTAAACGAAGTCCTAATCTCAAAGCAGGAAATAGGTTGGATAGAATGATATTAGAGAGAGAGAGAAAAAAAGAAGAGAAAGAGAAAAAAGAGACAAGAAAAAAATAGAAAAACAAATATTAAAAATTAAAAAGTGAAGCACTTAAAAACAAAAATTATGCAAATTAAAAAGGTAATATTCAGAGAAGAACGTGGATGGGATAAGAGGAGAGGGATAGAAAGGAGACATGAAAAACTGAAAAATAGAGCTTCTGCAGGGCAAATGACATAGCTAGCAAGATCAATAGAAAGCCCACGGATTGGGAGAAGATCTTTACTAGCCATACAACGGACAAGGGTCTCATATCTAAAATATACTTGGAACTCAAAAAATTAAACCGCCCAACAACAAATCCTCAAAGAAACAACTGCCCAATAAATAAGTGGGCGAAAGACTTAAAGAGAAACTTCTCTGAAGAAGAAAGAAGGATGGCTAATAGACACATGAAGAAATGTTCAACATCCCTAGCCATAAAAGAAATGCAAATCAAAACAACATTGAGATATCACCTCACTCCAGTTAGAACGGCAAAAATCAAGAACTCTAACAACAACAGATGCTGGAGGGGATGTGGACAGAAAGGAACTTTACTTCATTGTTGGTGGGAATGTAAACTTGTTCAACCACTTTGGAAAGCAGTATGGAGGTTCCTCAAAAGACTTCACATAGAACTCCCATATGACCCAGCAATCCCACTTTTGGGCATTTACCCAAAAGTTTACAAACAAGACCACACTAAAGCTACCAGCACAACTATGTTTATTGCAGCATTATTTACCATAGCTAAGATATGGAACCAACCCAGATGCCCCTCAGTAGATGAATGGATCAAGAAAATGTGGTATATATACACAATGGAATTCTATGCCTCCATCAGAAAGAATGACATTGCCCCATTTGTTAGGAAATGGAAAGACTTGGAAAAATTATGTTAAGTGAAGTAAGCCAGGCCCAAAGAAACATAGGTCCCATGGTTTCCCTTATTTGTAATATCTAGTATATGTATGAGTCAAGCAGAAAAGGTCAGATAATGTGATGTCAGGAAAATGAACCCTTAGATGTGTATTTTAATGTTTTTTTCTTTCATGCATGTGTTTCTAACGCATTTATAAGATTATCTCTTTTTTGCTTTGTATGTCCCTCCCCCACAGTATAACCCCTGCTTTCACTATATTTGATGTCAGTATAACTTGTGGAGGAGATGGGGAAAAACCAGTTGTTTAAGGATACAGGTGGACCTGTTGCAACAATGAGAAGTACAAGTTGTCATTCCAAAACGAGCTTTACAACGTCGGTGCGGGGGGGGGGGTGAGGGGAGGGGGAGGAAGGAGAAGATTGGGATTGGGGGGAGGGGGGAGGCTGGGAAGGGATGTGAAGGGTAAACAAAGGAGGAGGCTGCAATGCTTGGTAAGAAATGTACGCATTATCCTGCCCATGTAATTGTAACTCCTCTGTACAGTATGTTCACAAATAAAATTAAATTAAATTAAAAAAAAGAAAAACTGAAAAATAAAATGCTTAAGATATAAAGAGGTAGTACTGCTATTAAGGAATTTAAGTCTAAAAGGTTTTGAATTGAGTAATAAATTTCTGGATTAAGTGTGTACACAATGGGGGATAAGGTCTAATAGTCAACTACGGGTATATCTGAGAATGAGCAGAACAGCAATTAAGTCATGCAAAGAAGAACAAAAGAGAAGAAATGGTGAAAAGAATGAGGAGGAAAAAAAAGGATGAAAAGATCAGTAGAGCTAGACAAAAAAATTTAAAGAAAGAAAAAAAAGAAAAAGAAAAGAAAGAAGGAAAGAAAAAAAGAAAAAAAAGCACACACTTATACCCCTAAAATAAAAATTATAAGGGGCTGGGAAGTTGGCTCAGTGGTAGAGCGCTTGCCTTGCATGCCTGAGGCCCTGGGTTCGATTCCTCAGCACCACATAAGCAAAAAGAAAAAAGCCGGAAGTGGCGCTGTGGCTCAAGTGGTAGAGCACTGGCCTTGAGCTGAAGAGCTGAGGGACAGTGCTCAGGCCCAGAGTTCAGGCCCCACAACCGGACCAAAAAAAAAAAATTATAAGAGGAAGAAAAAAATTATTAAAAAACAAATTTTTTAAAAGTTAAAAATTAAAAATTAAAAAAAAAGTTTTAGAAATTTTTTTTAAAATAAAAGGTACAAAAAAAGAGTTCTTTGATTTTTGGGGGCAATGGGAAGATCCTGTATCTCCCTTGTGTTTGTAACCAGTCTCTAGTTGGAGTCTCTGGTCTGCTTGTGGTGTTTGATTTTCCTGTGGCTTGGTTGGTTTCTTAAGTGGTTAGTTTGAGCAGGCAGAACAATGCTCTGCTTTACCCAGGATTTTGTGATCCTCCTCCCAGGCTAGTTCAATGGGAGGGAGATATGCTTTGAGTATCACAAAAGAGGGAGATGGCTGTTTCCTCTTGTTTGGAGATGCTGTGATGAGGCTAGGTTCTGGGTAGAGTTGAGGCTTTTCAGCAAACAGTAGCTTCTCCCTGAGGGGCTAGCTTCTGAGACACTCACAGATCTCAGCCTGGAGCCATTCTCAGGGTTTATGCTTACTGTATTTCAATTGATTGTCATGGCTACTGTACGGAGGGGCAGCCTCTGGCTCTGTTTTACCCAGTGAAGAAAGCCACTCCTGGGGCTGGCTGCCTGAGCTGGGTGACTTTTCCCTGGGTGGAGCTGAGCCTAGCAGGTCAGATTAGGTTCCTGTGACCTGCTAAATGACTCTTGTTTTCTTCCAAGGCCTGAGTTGGAGCTAGCTGCTCAGTCAGGCCTTTGTCAGTATCAAAGATGGAGATCTCTGGTAGTGGGTGAGGGAGGGGTGGCCTTCCCTCCTCTGCTCCCTGAGAAGGAGTGAGGATGTCAGGGTTCTACTCACACTGGAGTTTTGGTTCCTGGGTCGTCTCTGGTCTGCAGGATGAAGATATCTGCTCCTTGTCAGTTCTTGCTGGTGTTGAGTAGAATCCGCTTGCCTGTTGCGTCTGGTACCTTCGTTCTGGACTCTCTGTGTTTCAGGTATGGTGGCTATGGCCGCTGCCGCCGTCGCCGCTGCCACCACAGCCGTGGCTGCTGGCAAGTGCTCAGATCTGTCTCCTTGCCTGGATTTTCCCTCTCTGGCCTAGCTCTCTGTCCTGTGATGGGACACTTGGTGTGATTCTCTGGCTTAGGACTGTTCACTGGAACTCTAAAACTGCTTTCTATGAGAGAGCTTGTTTAGCCTCCAGCTTCTCCTCCACCATCTTCCCGGAACTCACTGTTCTGTGAATTTCTAAGCAACACAATTTGTTTTTGTTTTTTGTCAGTGGTGGGTCTTGAACTCAGGACCTTTGTGCTGTCCCTGAGCTCTTCAGCTCAAAGTGAGCACTCTACCACTTGAGCCACAGTGCCACTTCTGTTTTTCTGGTGGTTCATTGGCGATAAGAGTCTCATGGACTTTCCTGTCCGGGCTGGCTTTGAACCATGATCCTCAGATCTCAGCCTCCTGAGTTGCTAGGATGACAGGCATGAGCCACCTGCGCCTGGCAAAGCAATGCTACTTTTATAATAGAGGTGCAAAGTAGAATAAAGCTGAACTGTTATGCTCAGAGGACACAGGCGTATACCCGCAGAACATTCAGGAAGAACTTGCATGTAAGTCTCAGAGGGTGACTGACATCCTAAACCTCCTCACTGCATGAAGGCAGTGACTCGTGTAACCCACAGAGCTGTCACCTCACAAGTTAGCCATCCATCCTGTACACTGTGTAACACAATCCCAGCGTGTCCCGCCTGCACAGCCAGCATTTTCAGTGTGGTCTTAGGCTAACGTGTGACCTGGCCAGTATACAATTTCCCACTTTTCTCTCTTGGGTTGGGTTGCTGTAGAGATAGAGTGTCTGTCAGGTTAAGGAAGAGAGATTACTGCTTTCGAATCTGATCGTACATGGCTATCATTGGAGAGCTGGCAGTGAGAGGGAGAGAGATGGGGTTGCTCCTGCGGGAGCCTGGACTGGGGCACTGTGAGTGCTGTGAGCGCTGTGTCCCGGGTCTGCCCACCTGGGGCTGCACTGCTGTGGTGATTGTCCATTCTCTCTGGCAGCTACTCCCAGAGGCATTGTTCTGAAGCTCAGTACATATTGGGCCTGCCCCGGATAGGTGGACCGTAGGCCTGCAGGAGTGGGGAAGAGGCTAGGCTGGCATGGGCAGCAGCGGAAAAGGGCCCTGGGGGAGGTGTGGTGTCGGAGGGGCTCACTTGGCCTGTGCTGTCCCCAAACAACCACCAGCTTCTGCTTCCTTTCAGTTCCTATTTAAGTTCTGCAATGAATTGCAGTTGTGATGTGTCATACACCTGCATGTAATTGGCTAAGAATGATCATCTGCTATATTTTTTGTATTCCAACAGTGTTCCTCAGGCTTGAGAGACCTTTTTTCTTCTATTTTCATTTTTTTACTTGAGTGTATTTCGTTAGCCTGTTTCTTTTTTATTATTATCTTTTCAGTTGTTGTTTAAGGAGTTTGCCATTCAACAACACCGTTTATGAATAGGAGGCATTTTGATTAAAGTCACCCCTCTTGCTCACCCCCAGCCCTCCCAACCCCAACCCTGTTTCTTAATCAGAACCAAATGGAATTTAGCTGATGGCACTGACTTAGGATCTCTGCACTCATTGTCACAATAGTCACAAGAAATACAAAGATATTGGACACAGGTAGCCTCAGAATGCAAAGAATCAATATCTTCTTGCTGTAAAATGAAGAGAAAATTACATGATCTGGCCTTCAGCACCTATTCAGCCTTTACATTCTGCACACAACTTTGCTATTACTTCATTTTCACAACATTGACATTGCCTTAACCAATATCTCTGCCATTTGAAATAAACAGGTGTATTTTATCTGCAATATAAATCCTAATATTCTGTGTTTGAATTACTTTTGAGTCTATCAAGATAAGCAGTCATTTCTATAATCAGCAATATACAATTATTTGATGACTTGTTGCTTTGGGAGACATATTGTAACGAGGCATCTGAAAAGAAGCTCGAATTGTTGCTTGGAAATTGATTTTAAAATATCTGACTCAACAAGAGTGAAGCAAGTGTGTCTCCTAAGTTGGTAACTCATGGACAGATAACCATCAGCCCCTCTGAACCAGGTTTACAGTAGGCCAGGTAGTTGCTTTTCCAGTCATGTTTTTGTTGTCATGTTTATCATCACCCACTGGAAAAGGTCCCATATATATATATATGTTTCATTCAAAACCAAATGCTTAAGACTCTTGTCTTTACCCACCAAAGAAACCAGAAGAGGAGCTATAGCTCAAGTGGTATAGCATTAGCCTTGAGCAAAAATGCTTAAGGAGAGTGCATAGGCTCCAAGTTCAAGCTGCAGGACTTGTGCCCACACAAAAAGAAAATATATCCCCAAATATGTGTCCTTCCATGTGCTATGAATGTTTCATGAAATAATTTGGGAACAAAAGGCGATGAGACAGATTTTACTACTGTGCACATTATGTAATAAACAAGGAGTAGTATCTTCCATTCAAAAATGGAATTGGAAATAGTCATTTGTGTTATACTTCCGGGAGACCTTAGGGGAGTAGTGAAAAAATCAATGATTTCATGTCCTTGGCTCAAATCATGGCAGTGGTAGAGCACTAGCCTTGCCTAATATATTTTTAAAACATGTTTCCTGTGGGAACACAGGAAAGATACGGTGCCTGGAGTTTCCTGATAGAGATGTTTGAGAGAACAGTCAGTCCAGTGATTGTTCTTGATTAACCTGGCGTGGAAAGAAAAGGTAAGGTGACCATTTGTCTCTAGGGGAGATGAGCAAAGAGTAGCCTGAGGCTTTCCCATTGTAAAAACCTGATGAGAAAAGGTCTTATCAAAAGGCTACAAGTGGCGTGGTGTTGTCTGAGGATCCTGAAGCTGGCTGATCGCAGTTTTGGGGTGCTCTGTGATACATCGACATCCTGGCCTCTTCCTTGTGGTTGGGCAGGTTGGCTTGTGCTCCAGCCATGTGCAAGAGTTCCAGTTTTTGCTTCTAGTCGGATGATTCCCAAGGGTGAGGAAGAAGAGTGAGGACAATTCTGTCTTGATCTTTTTAGGAGTGGCAAGGGGTGCAGTTGGGGAGGGAGAAAGGGTGAACAAATGCAGTCACAGTGTTCAGTGTACATGAGGAAAATGAGCTATGTAACTTGAAGGCAAGGATGGGAGAGGGGAACTAGGGGAAAGCAAGGCAACAATGTCCAAAGAAGAGATGTACTCATTACAGGAGGCACAATTTTATCAGAACTTTTGACCCCACTTAGGGGTAGCTGGAATTGACCCTCACTTTGTATATAGAAAAGTCTCACAATTAGAACTGTGAGTGTTAGATATTTTAATATCTTTACAGGAAGAAACAGTTGTCCTTTGCATGGCAGGTACAAAACATGGATTTATCCAGGAAATGGCTGAGTCCACGTGACTTCTCTGTGACTGTATGCCTCCATTCATTGCCTCTGACTTCAGACTGTTAGGAAAACAATCTGAATCTTTGAGATCCGTCAGTCTCACTGAAGAGGGGCACCATCTAAGGCCCCAGGAACAGAGCCTTTGACGAGACATGGCTTCACCCCATGGCCGCCTCCTTCTACCAAAGTTGTGAACATGGGAAGTCGGTCAACCAATACCGAGGTCCTGTGTTTGAAGGAGTTAAAGGATTTCCTTCTATGTCCATAATTATTTGTCTGTACAGCTGTCTCTTTTTGTGGAATCCCTATGGAAATATAACTTTGCTTTCTCCTCTCCTTCTTCTTTTAGTACAGTAGTATGAGAACTTTGACTTTTGTTTCTAATCTGATCTCCTTCCAATTCTGCCATTCTCTGGAAATCTAAGAACTCTAGTCAACAAGCACTTTTAATATCTTCCTGACTCTGGTCCTGCTTGGAACTGGTATCTTGTATCCCCAGATGCTTGGTACTTCTGCTGTTTAGGTTTTTCCTGGCTCACAGAAGGACTGGATTGTTTTCTAACTATGATGATGCAGATTCTCATTTGGCATTATCTACCTTATGCTTACACACAGGCAACTTACTCCTTTTCATACCATGGGATGGTGTTTCAAATAAATTCGTCAAATCCTTTTTGAATAAGTGTAGCAGGGACCTCAGGAATGGGCTCAAAGTCTAAAAGGTGAAGCAAAATCCAATCAAACAGACACCTAAAAGCCCAATGAATGAAAATGTAATGTGAAATGCAATCATGTGACTGCTTGGGAAAATGGCACCACACAGACAGCTGACATCTCCATGTGGTCTTTGTACTTTTGGTCATTTTGTTACTCGGAATAGAAACATGTCTCACATAAAAATTAACTTTACAGATGTTGGACATTGTTGATACGGCATTTGGCCCTTAGCAAAGGAGTGGGTTTCTTTAAATTTAAGCCATTAAATTGTTGTTTCATGGAGGAATGATAAGTAGCTGGCAATTTCTGGTGGCTGAGTGCAAACCAGCTGGGTATGGTGGTCTCACTGGCTTCTGTGCAGAGTTCATCTTGTTGCCTTGCACGCTGGCTTGAAGAGCTCACGACTCACCCATGGTTTGACCAGAAAATGTTTTTGTGGATTTCTCAGGCTGGTGCCTCCTCCTTCCCTGTGGTCAGGGTGCGGATTGTGTAGGCTACCTTCCGTTGAATTTGCAAGACCTGGCTCACTGGCAGGCAGCAAGAGCTCGGTGCTGGTGAGCTCGTTGTTTTGCTGAAGTAAAGGGCACATGCTCATGTCCAGGGCCATCTCGTAGGTACGTGAATATCTGAACATAATCTGAACATTTATACTGGTATTTAGAGAGACAGCTCCTGCTCCTTGGTTAACATCAGCAAATACTGCAAATTTTAAAATTATTGTGCTGAGTTGCTTATGTGTAAGCATTAGTGTTCATGTATGCTAAATGGTGGTGCAAAGACAGCCACACATTTCCTTGTTACAGAGATTATATTAGGAAAGAAATACAAGACAGGATGATAATGTCTTTAGCCCCTCATCTCCATGTGTGCTCCCTTCTGGCTGTTTCTTGCTCCTAACCCCCCCCCCCCAACTGCTCCTGACCACTCCTCTCTGTGCTCCCAAACAGTCCTCCCTGTGCCCCTCCTTCTTCCCCCCCGTGCTCTCTCCCTGTCAGCAAGCTCTTCTACAACATTCCTCCAACCTGAAGTAATGTCAAGGCAAATGACAATTTCATGTATTTTAAAGGTTTAAATAATCTGAATTTTTCTAAGGCCCAACCACTGGATGTTTTGGCATCACACCTGATTATAACCTATAATTCTTTTCTGCTCTTTGTAAATCAACTTTCTACTGTTGACGACATTTACCAAGCTTGCCAATAAATCAGGTGACAATGATGTGGTATAAACAGGCCTTGTGGACACATTGCCAAACAACTAAGTGTTTCAGAAGTTTCAAACCACATGGCAGTGAGTTGGACTCTACAGAATGAACTGCATTTTGATCTTCAGCTTAGGTGTCTTAGCAGTTCTTTCAGCATCTTCTGGCTTAGAAGACCTTATGGTAAAAATCAGAGAAAATGTATCAGCAAGGAGTATTATTGCACATTTTACTCCAAAATATTTAACAGCAATAGAGTCTTTAGGTTAATAGCACAATTCTGTTATTTATTATCTTCCCGAATTTTGCCTTTGCTGTACTGGTGTTCTGTTTCAATTACTTCTTTCCCATGTATAAAATGTTTGTTTTTATGCAGCAGATTGCTCTCACCTCTGAGTCAGTAGAGTGGTGAGAGTTGGGTGGAGCGGAAGTAAGAACTGCTCAGAAATGCACTGTGGCGCTCTCAACAGAGCTCTCTGCTTTGCAGTTCCATGGACAGACCTGATTTTTAGGAATGAATGCCGAGAGGTACTCAAGATGTGGGTTCTGACTCCTCACTTTGTGTCCTTTGCTAGCTCTTGAGGTTTGCTTTGTTACCACCCCCAGTCTTCACTGAAGATGATGAGAGAATAGAAAAGTCCACATTCCACGGGATATTAAGCATCATCTGAGAACCTGAGTCAACAACATAAACAAACAGGGAACAGGCCGGGGGAGCAGGTGTTCAAAAAAGACCTGTTAGGACCTTCTTTATGAGTGTACCTTGCCTGTCAGACACTCCCTCCCTCCTGCTCAGGTCCAAGGGCAGAGAGAGTCGGCGCTGTTTCTCTCTCTCCCTTACAGTGGGCTCACGTGGTCTTCCTCGCACTGGATGATGTGCCTAGCATAGCCTACTCCTCGGAAGTTTGAGCTGTTCTGAATCTCCAGGATGAGCCACATGGAGTGTCAAGAAACCCATGTGGAACCCACCCAGAGATAGGGGAATTTAGCAAGGCTTCCCCTACAGATTCTGAGTTCACAGTCCTCAGAGGAAGAGGAATGTAAAAAAACAGTCACAAAAGCCAGTGTGAAACCCCACCTAGACCCAGTAGCTCTGAGTCCTGAGCAGAGTGGGCCTTCAGATCCCTTAGCAGGTGCATGGCTATTTTCTTGTGTGTGTGTGTGTGTGTGTGTGTGTGTGTGTGTGTGTGTGTGTGTGTAGTGTAGTGTACTGGGATTTGAGCTCACATCCTCACACTCTGGAGCTCTACCCCCAATCTGCCACTTTGCTTGGTAATTGGAGGTAAAAGTTTCTCTGATTTGTTTGCTCAGGCTGTCTTTGAGGCGTACTCCTCAGATTTCAGCTTCCTTAGTAGACAGGATCACAGGCATGAGCCGCTGGCGGCCAGGTGAAATTTTCTTTTAGTTGGTCGAATTGTCCAGATTGATAAGAAATACAGTTGAAAATAATTTGTACTTTGGTCTTTAATGAGAAATGAAGATACATTTTAGAAATATACCAAGTAGCAATTTGGTAAGGTTTCCTTTTCCAGGTAACTCTTAACAGCCTTACCTGGAAAGCCAAATCCTAGCAACTTTTGAATGACTCCCTTAGTTCCTAGAGATGAAGCCCAAGTATGGCTTAAGGTCATTCTGCTATTGGAGTTTTCCTCTGTTTTGGTTTTCTGTCTAATTTTAGATGCTATTTTATTTTCCTTCTCCTATATGTTAGTATTTCATATCTGACTTATGTCAAATGTTTTTAGTGTTTTTGTATATATATATATATATATACATATATATATATATATATATATATATATTTGATGTCTTTAAGTATCAAATTGAAGAAGCTTTTCAATCTACTAGTAATACACTTGATCAACTTTGGCTCCCTTTCCTGACCTCCATTTATAGCTGGTGATTTACAGGCTTTTCTATATAGCTTGAGAATCCTATTATATAATGCTGATTTTTTTTTGTATTCACCTTCAAGCAAAACTCAGAAAGCTCCTGGGGAGAAAAGGAACTTTTGTTTTTCTTCTTCATATCTGAACTTTTCTATTCCTCTCCCCTCCGTTCCCTTCCCTTTCCTTCATCTTCCCTTCTCCCCTTCCCTTCCTTTCCCTCATATAAGCTCAGTTCTAGACAGTGAGACTCACAAATATTTTAACATTACTTGTGGATTAAGATAAGTTTTCAGAAACCAGAGAAAAACTTATGTTGCAACTTGTGATAATAGGCTTCTACTTCATGTGAAAATCGGTGGTACAGCTCACATTTCAAATGTATCACTTTACTTACATGTAACCAGGCTCACTGTGCTTTAATGAGTTATGGGCATTAGAGTTATGAGTCATGACCTCACTTTGGGCTTCGGGCTGGGGGACGGATACTGGGGAGGGGTCACCAGGCTTTGAACTGGGCATGCTCAGTCAGAGAATGTGGTTCTTTTATTAGACTTGACTGAGCAGTGTCCCTCCAGGATGGTGTGGGAGGCTTGCTTACCTGTGATCATTTCTTTGTCTTCGGAGTGCCATGTCCATCTTTGATCTACAGACTCCCTTTCTCAGATAACCACCTTAGATAACTCTGGTGTCACAAGATGTGGAGTGAACTGGGAGCAGGCTGGGGACCGGTCTTTCTGAGTGAGGGGGACACCAAGGGCGGGCGGCTGTCAGTCAGGCCTGAGTTCTTAGTGCAGTAGACATCTGAAGATGACTGTGTGCTGTACGGCAGATGTCACACCAAGGCTGGGAAAGTCACTCCCACGGGACACCGTGAGGCACACCCACACTGGGGACACTGTGGAGACACACCCACACAATGGAACACTGTGGAGACACACCCACACTGGGGACACTGTGGAGACACACCCACACAACGGAACACTGTGGAGACACACCCACACTGGGGACACTGTGGAGACACACCCACACAATGGAACACTGTGGAGACACACCACACAATGGACACTGTGGAGACACACCCACACAATGGACACTGTGGAGACACACCCACACAATGACACTGTGGAGACACACCCACACAATGGACACTGTGGAGACACACCCACACAATGGACACTGTGGAGACACACCCACACAATGGACACTGTGAAGACACACCCACACAATGGACACTGTGAAGACACACCCACACAATGGACACTGTGGAGACACACCCACACACGGGACACTGTGACGACACACCCACACACGGGACACTGTGGAGACACACCCACACAATGGACACTGTGGAGACATACCCACACACGGGACACTGTGGAGACACACCCACACAATGGACACTGTGGAGACACACCCACACAATGACACTGTGGAGACACACCCACATAATGGACACTGTGGAGACACACCCACACAATGGACACTGTGGAGACACACCCACACACGGGACACTGTGGAGACATACCCACACATGGGACACTGTGGAGACAAACCCACACAATGGACACTGTGGAGACACACCCACACAATGGACACTGTGGAGACACACTCACACAATGGACCCTGTGGAGACACACCCACACAATGGACCCTGTGGAGACACACCCACACAATGGAGACTGTGAAGATACACCCACACAATGACACTGTGGAGACACACCCACACAATGGAACACTGTGGAGACACACCCACACTGGGGACACTGTGGAGACACACCCACACAATGGACACTGTGGAGACACACCCACACAATGGACCCTGTGTAGACACACCCACACAATGGAGACTGTGAAGATACACCCACACAATGGACACTGTGGAGACATACCACACAATGACACTGTGGAGACACACCCACACACGGGACACTGTGGAGACACACCCACACACGGGACACTGTGGAGACACACCACACAATGACACTGTGGAGACATACCACACAATGGACACTGTGGAGACACACCCACACAATGGACACTGTGGAGACACACCCACAAAATGGACACTGTGGAGACACACCCACACAATGGACACTGTGAAGACACACCCACACAATGGACACTGTGAAGACACACCCACACAATGGACACTGTGGAGACACACCCACACACGGGACACTGTGGAGACACACCACACAATGACACTGTGGAGACACACCACACAATGACACTGTGGAGACATACCACACAATGGACACTGTGGAGACACACCCACACAATGGACACTGTGGAGACACACCCACACAATGGACACTGTGGAGACACACCCACACAATGACACTGTGGAGACACACCCACACAATGACACTGTGGAGACACACCCACACACGGGACACTGTGGAGACACACTCACACAATGGACACTGTGGAGACCCACCCACACACGGGACACTGTGGAGACACACCCACACAATGGACACTGTGGAGACACACCCACACAATGACACTGTGGAGACCCACCCACACACGGGACACTGTGGAGACACACCCACACAATGACACTGTGGAGACCCACCCACACACGGGACACTGTGGAGACACACCCACACAATGACACTGTGGAGACACACCCACACACGGGACACTGTGGAGACACACCCACACACGGTGTCCTCCTGAGCGTCTACAGGCAATACCGGCTGTTTGTCAGGTGAGTGTTGTACAGGAAGGTGTCCTTTTTGCATTTTCCCTCTTTAGTGTGTGAAGACAATGGTGGAATTTTTAATGTGCAGCTTCTGGCACTCCGAGTGCAGACAGGGCTCTGGTCTTCACAGTTTGAAGGCTGATGTCTGACTGTGCATGCGGGTAACCCTCGGCGTGTTGGGGTGGCCCTCCGTCCACATCATCCTGTGCAGCTCAGGTGACTGGAAATGGCTTTCACCTACAGGAAAATGCCACCTGCGGAGTGTGCTGTCAGGAAACAATTCTTTCACTTTTGTTTATCTTGGAAGGTGTTTTAAAACATAATTGGAGTGAGATGTTCCTTTCTTTTAAAGAAGCAAATTATATTGATCAGGAAAAAGCTGTATCTTATTTAAAGTGAGTTCTTTTCCATCTCCTCAACGGGTGCAGTCCTGCTGTGAGCACGCAATCGTGGAATTGTACGTCCAGAGACCCATGCGTGTAGGAAGCTGCAAACCTTTCCCGGAAGCAACAAGATTGCTAAAACAAATAGGGTTATTCTTAGATGCCTGTGGCTGTCTCATTCATGCAGCCTTCCTGGTTTCAGTCTCTCTGGCTGAGAAGGTTGGTAGGTGGTACAGATGTTTGGGAAATGAATAAAGCTGGTAAACCTTGTAGTAGGTGAAATCCCAGCAGAGCAGGCTGGCTCAGTGGAGTTGAACATCAGCTCAGAAGCATGCCTGTGGATGCCCTCAGCCCAGACTTCCAGCTGTGGGCACCTTACTGCCACCTGCAACACAGCTGCCCCCAAAGGACTACTTCGCAGCCACGCAAGCAAGCTGCTCTGTATGCGTAGGCTCAGTTCAATTGCACGGTGTGTGACTTTAATGCCAAAAGCTCAGAAAAAACAAACAAACTGAACAAGAGAACATGAAAATAGGCCATCACCGGAAGACACAGAAACGTGGCGGGGGGGGGGGGGGTCTTGGCCTAAGCCGTCCTTGCATCTTATCGCGGGTTCTCACCTCTTGGCAGCATGGACCCTGGCTTCATTTTCAGTTCTTGGTTGAGAGTTCTTGGTGGCTTACCTACCCATAAGGCCATGAGGACCCTTCTCTGTGACCCCAGAAGCTGTATGTGGGGGAATTCAGATGGTATCTAGACTGAGGCTGGAACAGACTGTCGTGTAGATTGTGTGTGTCTTCCATTCGCGGCTTGCCAAGCCCATGGCACTGTGTTCTGGTATCAGCTCCTTCCAAACGCCCATTGTCTCTGGCTTCTGGGGCGCAGAAGCATCTAGGTACTATGCAACTAGGTATTATGGATAAACTACCCCCACTAGATTTTGGCTCTAACTCACAGAAGAGGCAGGGTGCAGAGCTTGCTGGTGGGGTGAGGGCAAAGCCAGCCTGGCTGTGACAGGAGCTCAGCCCTCCGCTCCTGCCCTCCCGTCAGCCCCACTCCCCAGGAAGGATCTGGGGCTGCTCTTCCTCTGTTGACCCTGCAGGCCCTTCCTGCCCCACCTGCTGAGGTAGAGCCTCCTGTTGAGGCCCAGACCATGACCTGGGGCTCCACACGTCCACAGCAGGGCTGTACTGCCCGGGGTGGGAGAGTAGAGATGTGGTTAGGCAGCTGCAGATGTCTATGCTGTAGCCCAGAGTCGGATTCAGCTTCTGCCTCTGTCCAATGAGATGCTGTAGTGAGAGGCCCAAAGGGTACTGTGAAACACCCGGCACCTTGAGCAGTGTGCAGAGCGCAGCCTCAAATGAGGATACAGAGCGAGCTGCACGCTTCCAGATGGCAGGTGGGAGCTCAGTGGGGCAAATACGGTGTACATTCCATGAGCAGTCTCATCATCATGCTGTTATGCCAAGGTCGCAGGACCTCCCCAAGAAGACCACCGAGAGTCAGACTCTACAGCTGTTTTATTTAAACGGGCTTCAGCTCGGGCCTCGTCCTACACTCTGACACAGCGGAGCCTAGGAGAGAGCCCCGAGCTAAGGATTTGCAGGTCTTATAAAGGCACACAATCAACCAGGTGTTTGGATTACCACCACGTGTTGCTTTGCTAGACAGAAACAAACAACAAGTGGTCACTGCCTCAAACTTTAACCTTTCAATGCCAGAAACAGTTTATTAGAGGTAAAGGCCAAGGTCAAGTTCTAGATATCACTAAAAGGAAGTTTCTGACCAGGAAATAAAAGATTGCAAAGTACCTATTGTAAAGTCTGCACGGGACACCTCCCTACCTCTTGGCTAAGTTTTACAGCACCCCAAAATGAATAATGGCTGTAGACTCTTGGAATTCTAGCAGTAAGATAACATTATTTTGCCCAGTATCTAGAACCACATGGCCAGTAGTAGAATACACAACACCAAACAAAAAAGGCAAAAGTCAAAACCTAATATTTTTGACAATAATAATGTTTAGACATCTTTGCTAACAAAGCACATCAGGTGGTCAGGCCTCAGTTTCCAGGGCCTGTGAAAAGAGGTAGCACAAAATGGGTGGAAGTAGTAAACTTGATGGAAGGTAAAGAGTCAGATGAGCCCAAACCTTTAACCCACCGTGTGGCCAAGATGATGAACTCCAGATGGCGAATTTCGAAACAGTGCAAAGAAAACCTGAACAAATAGAAACTCTGACCATCTTCAAACTTATAGTGGCTAGCCTTTGAGAGGGAACCTAGAGGGGGGTCCCCGGGACCCAGCCTGCGTCACACTCTTCAGGGCACAAGCCAAAATGTTGTAGAAAAGAGAAAGGGGGAGATAGGGAAAGTTAGATGTGATTGGCAGAGAGAGAGCAAAGAGCCTGAAAGTAAACAGACTTCTGACCATTTACCATTGCAGTGGCAAAAACTGTGTACATCTGAGACTGGCATGAAAAATGAGGCGCTCTGGCTTTCCAGGGAGTGCAGGAGGCATTTCAGAGGAGTTTCACATCTCGGGCATGACTCGCAGCACCCCATTAAATGAGCAGGAGAGTCAGTCTGGTGAGTGAGGGAGAGCTGACCAGGCAGAAGCGGCGTCCCGACTTCCCCCAGAGCCATCTAGAGAGAAGTGGCCAAACCCCCAAAACCAATGGTCCTTGGCTTTGGAGGTGACCAGCCTTTCGGCTAAAGGCCGTAGGAGCTCTCTGGTGTGGCGCCACGTCTGGAGAACCGTAGAGAGTAGTTTCACTCACCACAGTAGAGAAGTGGTGTGGACATGGATGTGAAGGCCAGCAATGGTACTGGTGAAAAGTCTCACATGGTGTCTCAAGGCAGTTCGGTTCACAGAAAAGGGGTGCTTAGGAAATTCTAACATTTCCAACTCAAAAACCCCACCTGAGTCACGGACCATATGTGAGGTATATTAAGTAGGTAGGTTTCATTAGGTAGCTGATGAGGAGAACACCACGAGCTATTCAGGCAGGAAAAGAAGTTTATTTACTGAACTGCTGCCCCCGCCCAGCATGGTGGAGAGGCATGGCTGAAAAGGAAGGGTGTGACCCACCCTGGGCCAGGCCTTATCTAGGCCTGGACAGGAAGAGGTGTGGCCAGGTGGGGGAAAGGTGTGGCCACCTGGATCTGGATGTGACCTCAGGGTCTGGGACCCTCCTAAGGTCAGATGGGAAGCATGTGACCAGAGGTGGCCCAGGATGTGACCTAGCAGGAGGGGAAGGTGACTTCTTCCAGGTCTGCCAGTTACCTAGGTAACAAATACTGGATAGAAACTTAGCCAAGATGTAAGGAGGTGTCCCTGTGCAGACCTTACACCTGTCTTCTAATAATCTTACCATGATTCTTAACAATTCTTGTGCTATTAAAAAATGATGAAAAGAGCAGCAGAAGTTACATGAATAGTAATGATGGCTATTGTATATTGGGAGTAGAGGGAGAGAGAAAGACTGGGTGGAGGCAGAGAAAGAAGAGAGGAAGGGGTGGAGAAGGGGAAGGCAGAAGAGGAAGAGGAGGAAGTGAAGGAAAGGAAGAAGAGGAAATGAGTAAAAGGAAAAGGAGGAAGAGAAGGAAGAAAACGAGGAAAGAGGAGGAAGAGAGAAAAGAGGAAGGAGAGGAAAAGGAGAACCAATAGCTTATTATATACTCATCAGTTACATTTTTGAATGGTATTTTTATTTTAACTGGGGAGTTTTTCTTGTAACAGGTGTTATATGAAATATAAATATGAAGGGAGAAGTTTGCTTAAGGATCTAGCTTATTCCCAGTTAAAATACAACTTTTCATTGATGCTGCTACTTCAGGTTTGTGCTGAACTAGTAGTAAAATGGAACTCATCTTTTAATTTTGTAGATACCTTTCTCCCAAGTTGTTCGGCTCTCATAATGAAGAGGCAACAGAGCTAAGGATCAAATTAAATGTGTTAGTTTGAATTCTGTCAACACAGGATCAACACTGTGCGTTTGTCACTGCACCTGACTGATCATTTGAAAGGCATTGTGTATTTGTCTTAATTTCGGTGAAGACTTAAAATTGCTGCCATTCATGTGTAGTTAAAAAAGTTGCAAATCCCAAAGCAAACATGATCAAAATTCCAGTTTGTATGGAACTTATTTTAGCCCTTAGAGTCTCACATTACATAAAGTACTGTCAGGGATGCTTTGTTGACCATAATTCTTTAATTTTTTAATTGTAAAGATACTGTACAGAGAGGTCACAATTACATGAATAGGGTAATGAGTCCATTTCCTAGACCATATTTCTTCTTGAAAAGAAACTATTCAGATACAAATGTGAACAAAGAATCCCTATCTGTGACTCTTAATGTTCAATTGCTTGAGAGATGTGCTCTACTCAAGTAAATTAAGTAAGGAGTGCTGGGTAGAAGCTTTCCGTTTTTGCTTTCTCCTCTGTGCTCATCTTGCAGCTGGGCCACATGAAGCATGGTGTAAGCTTCAGGAAGAATAGCAGGTGAGGGTCAGGTGAGAAAGCACATGGCACTCATTGAGCCCACTGGTATTTCTTATCATTAGACACAGGTGGACGGGGGACTTCCACCCCAGTGTGGTTGGTGAGAATTGGGCTGCAGGATTAGCTGTGTTTGCCGTTTTGTCTGCTGTGGGTTTTTTTTTTTTTTTGCTGTGGCTACAGTCACCAGATGAAGCTGGTGCTCGGTTAGCAAGGATGGGAGGGAGATGGATAGCGAGTACACAGATAGCCGTCTCTGTCACAGGTATAAATAAATAAACAACCCTGGGTTTCTTTGCACCACTGCAATGTTTCATAATAAAAAATTTAGCATTTACATAGCCCTTTAAACCTTTCCAGGTGATTTTTGAATCTGTTTCCATAGCTTTATATTAGTTCACCACACTTTTGTACTAAATCATGGGAAATACTGTCACTTCCTCTCCTGCCCAAACCTTGAATTTTCATTCCAGTGATTAATGTTGTGCCTCTTTGTATTTATTCCTGTTATTCATATAATTTCTTTAAGCCAATTTCCTTCTGATCATTTCCCCATTGTGAGAACAGATATTAATTCGATGAAATTTGCTAAGACCTTTTATAAATGCCATAAATCCCATTAGGAATTCATTCTTCAGGACACAAAATAGAAGCCATTTTGTGGAGCTTTCTGCAGAGCCTGTGCCAGAGGTGATGGCTTCATGTTTCTGCCTCAAATCAGGGGCCACGGCTGCTGCTGCTCACACAACCAGCACAATCCACTGCTGAACACACAAGTCTTTGCCATGGACCATGGGTATTGGAGGAAGAAAACCAGGGAATCTCTCCTCACCTTGATTTCTTTAGGATGAGAATCTCCGTGCATTCTTTCCCCATTAAAACTTCATCTTCTTCTTCTTTTCCTCCTTTCTAATGTATCATCAACATTTGACAACAGAATAAAACCCCTGAAAATCCATTTTCAGACACACATTCTTTTGTGTAGCATGGCCAGTACCCTGCCTCGGATCTGGGTCCTTGTGGTGTCTCTCGGCCTCTGTACCTCACAGAAGTTGTCCTACCTGGGTGCTTTTCTGCCACATAGGCAGTGCATCCCATTTCCCCCATACCAAGGAGCGGCTACATACAGCAGAGACATAATCAATGACTCTTAGCTCTAAATACCTAAATATAATACTACAGAGTTTTTTTTCTATCTCAGATTCTCTTTACAATATGTTAAGTACATGTAGATTTTATAGTTTTATGCATTTTATTCTTATTGATGTAGAACTATTTGAAGGAAACAGAGCTGTCTTTCCTCTGTTTCCTTTTTATCCCAATTGTGGTCCATCTTCCCTGAAGTGCTCATGCCCAACCAAGGTTACTTTTGTTTAAGTGTTTTTTTGCAAGTTGAATTAATGGGTTTTTTTCATGTGCTGAACTTTGACTTTGCTGTGATGTATTATATGTGTGTGTGTATATATATGTATATATATAAATATATATCTGTTATTGTAAAGGTGATATTACAGAGGGATTGTAGTTCTATGAGTCAGGTAATGAGTACATTTCTTTTTAACAGTGTCACCTCTTCCCTCGTTTTCTTTGTTTTCCCCTCCAACCCTCCCCCTCAAGTCGTATAGCTCATTTTCACCATAGTGTCTAATGAGTATCCCTGCTGCATTTGTTCACCCTTTGTCTCCCCCTTCCCTCCCCCAAACAGACAAACTTAATAACAAGACAAAAGGTAAAGGAAACACAAACGGCAACAAAGGACATCTTTTGAGGACATCTTTCGAACTCTCTGAATGTTCCAGTTTCGGTGCTTTCCCCCCTTCTTTTATTCTTTTAAAACATTTACTGGTCAAATTGAGATCAGATGTGCTCAAGGTGTGCGGTGTGATGCTTTGTGTACACACAATCAGATCAACAAGGACATGGTTGCTGCCTGGCCTGTGTGTCAGCTCTGAGAGCTGTCACCTGACAGCGGAAAGTCGGTGCCCTTCCCCCACCCTGGGCTCTTCCCCAAGCCCAGCTTTTGTCTGCCTTTGTTTTAGTCTCTGCACTTTGACTTTCACCTGGCCAAGAACTTTCCATTCTTTCCCTCATCCTCCTTCTTACCATGTGGATTTTGGGGGTATGAGAGTATGTGTGTGTGTGTGTGTGTGTGTGTGTGTGTGTGTGTGTATGTGTGTGTGTGTGTTAGTCGTGGGGCCTGAACTCTAGGTCTGGGCGCTGTCCCTCAGCTCTTCAGCTCAAGACTAGTGCTCTACCACTTGAGCCACAG
Organism: Dipodomys merriami; assembly: GCF_024711535.1. NCBI lineage: Eukaryota > Metazoa > Chordata > Mammalia > Rodentia > Heteromyidae > Dipodomys > Dipodomys merriami. The sequence continues at coordinate 2,592,555 of NW_027206612.1, read as the reverse complement.
TGCCACTTCTGGCTTTTTCTGCTTATGTGGTGCTGAGGAATTGAACCCAGGGCCTCATGCATGGGAGGCAAACACTCTATCACTGAGCCACCTTCCGAACCCCACCATGTTGTTTTTAATACATCAAGTATACACTAAATATAATATATTGTATTTAGATATTTTATGTTTGTCTCTAGCATATAACACTTTTGAGGGCAAAAAAACCCCTATATTTTAGTCACCATTTATGCCATTTGGGCCTAATTCCTCACCTACAACAGTACTAATTATCTTTTGAACTAATTAGAATCAGTTATTTGTTCAATTGATATAAAATCCAAATGAGAACCAGTGTTTGGAAAAGATGATTTCACAAAAAGGCCCAGCTTGCTTTGTTTTGCATTAAGATGATTAACTTTACATGATCCAACAAGCATTTTTCCCCCTGAAGTTATCTTAAAGTGGAAATACAGATTCTTCTCACGATACTCTTTGTCCTTGGGCTTGTGAGGTCTTGGTAACTGCGGGCTTCTCTCCGCTCTGTAGTGTGGGTGAGTTAAGCGACAGTTAGTAGTCAGGTAGTTGAAGTCTGTCCTCTCAGCTCTGTGCCAGAGGGGGTCTGGGTTGGGAGGGAGTCCGGGTGTGCACAGCGGGCACAGCTTTGGAGTGTGCTGGCCTGGCCAGTGGGAGGAGGCTCGTGGGGAAGCCATCTCCACAGAACTACCAGGCCATCCTTCATTACCAGCTGATTCACTCAGTGTCTGAACCCAGCTCCTTCCTCAACACAAGAGGAGATCAGGTGTTTGGTCAGACTTTCAGGAAATGGCACTATGGTTCAAAACGGTAGAATGTTAGCCTTGAGCACAAAAGCTCAGAGATAGTGCCCAGACCCTGCATTGAAACCCCGTGAGACACACACACACACACACACACACACACACACACACACACACACACACACACACACACACACACGAACCAAGTTAAACCATGTTATTACATGTTTAATTATTTTGATAGGCCATTGACCAAAATATAAACATACTAGAACTTATTGGATGAGTATGAATTGTAACATCTTATTTAAAACATAAGAGCATTTCTTCAGATGAACTAGACATCTTGTCTAGGAGTTTGGTGTGTCCGTGGACTAAGTCAACTTTGGTCACAGTGAGTGAGGGGGAGCATAAATTCTACTCAGTATTTTCAATTTTTAATCGATGTACCATTTCACAATTGGTCTCCATAAATAAGGAGATGGTGGTGTGAAGTGTTTGCGATAAGAGAGGTGATCTTTGCTCAGAACCCTGGACTTCTGTGATGCACGGCGGTGGTGTCCAGGTTTATGGTAGAGGACGTAAGCTGGCCCACGGCTGGGCTGAACATCCCTAGCTTGCTGAGCACAGTGGGAGAGAGCGGGGCCGTGGCTTAGTGAGATACACGTCATCCGTTTGGACACGTAGCATATGATGCCCCATCGAGATCTTCTCAACACTGAGCAAGCAACTGTTTTGGTTACATATTTAGTTAAAAATATGCTACTTACCACCGCAACGTTCTACAAAGTAGGTGCAAACATGAAAAGGTTTCCCTGAGGAGCTGCGGCACCGAAGCTTCAGGTTTTCTGAAACATTCCTGCCCAAATACGTCCTGGCTTCCCACAAGCCAGAGCCCAGATGGCCTGCGACTGGCTGTGGCCAATGGGATAGGAGCAAACAACAGTGGTGCCTGGAACCTGTTCTCACTGCTGCCCCAAGGACCCAGAGGCCCCGACTGAGACTGTCAGGTAGCTGAACACCTCGGAGGCCTGGCCTCTCTGCTGGCTGCATGCAGACGCCCCAGCACCACCAGGATGAGCCCTTCCTGCTCTGGCTAGAAGGAACCCCAGCTGACAGCGGACAAGAATCATGGCTCATTATTTTGGCCTACTGAAATTGGGATTAATTTGGACGGCACGTGGTGACGGATGAAATGTCATTTTTCATCATTTTCCCCCCACTATAATATTTCATTCTTTGGTAAGATGTTATGTGCCATGAATTCTATTTATTTCAGGGAGCTGACTCAGTCGTCTGTAAAAGCTGCTGGTAAAATCCATGTGATTCCCACGCTGATCAGCAAAGTGAATTCTATTTTCTGTGAATAAAATTCAATTACTGTTTTTTCAAATAACTTTTTTTAGCACACATGACTGAATATACCTTGTTATGATCATCCAATTGAATTTCCAATTTTAAGGTTCATGCTTAAATAACTTCTAAATGCAAGAGTAAATTTATAAGTGATGATTCACTTTTGGTGGTCCTGGGGCTTCGAACCCAGGGCCTTGGGCTTTCTAGGCACTTTCTACTTAGCCAGGCCTCTAAGTGCAGGTTACTTCTCTGTTAGAGTCTGGCTCCCTGCCCAGGTTATCCCTGGACCCTGACCTACCTATTCTAGGTATGCACCACCATGGTCAGGTCCTTGCCATTGAGAGGAGGTCTGGTGAGCTTTTCTGGTCCAGCTGTCCTGGAGTAGCTATTCTCTTGACCTCAGCTTTGTTAGAATGACAGGCATGTACCCCTGCACCAAGCTGTGAACTGAGAAGGCATCTCATGAACTTTTCTGCCCTGAACTGCTTTCCTCCTTTTTTTCAGTCTCCCAAATAGCAAGGCTCACAGGCTTGAAGCCCTGGTGCCTGACTCATGCACTTATTTTTGCTCTACATTTACTTATGTAGGCACGGCTTAGAACTATTTGTCAAGTGAGATCAATGACATAGGAGTATGCTCTTATTGGATAAATATGTGAACACACACCTGTGTGTTTTGGGATACTGGTATCCAGATCTTAGAAGTGAAGGGTTAAAGTAATTCCATTCTTGAGGCAGTGACCATTTGTTGCTTGTTTATCTCAGCTAGCAGAGCAACACGTGGTGGTAATCCAAACACCTGGTTGTGTGCCTTTATAAGCCCTGCAAATCCTTAGCTCGGGGCTCTCCTCCTAGGCTCCGCTGTGTCGGAGAGTAGGACAAGGTCCAAGCTGCAGCCCGTCTAAATAAAATCTTGGTTTTGCATTTCGGAACGTTTGACTCTCAGTGGTCTTCTTGGTGGGATCCTGCGACTTGGGCACAACAGAAGCTACTAAATTAAAAATTAAAAATTCATAATTTGGTCAACAGATCATGACACATCATTATAAAACTTGCATTTATAATTAAATAAAGATCAAAACTACTGAGAGTTTGATGATCTAGCATGTGATTTTTATCTTTAATAGGGGTAGAAAATGGTACACATTTTGTGAGATGGAATGAGATAAAGATTGTAATTGGAATGAAAATTTTATGACTTGCTAAAACAGATTTTAAGCACTCTTTTGAAGAAGTATATTTATTTTGGAAAATGATCAGTTTTGATCCACATATTTTTTTTCCAGCTCCATGCAATAGAATGAGTATAAATGATATGCACTGGCTGGCTACTTGGAGGTGATTTTCTCTTCCAGAGATGTGTTCAGATTTGCTAGAAAATTTTCACATTCAAATATAGAAACACCTCCCCCATTTCAACAGGCGACCTCGACCTGGTGCGGGGCTGAGCCCCATGTGGCTGTCACTGTGCGAGTCCTAAAACAGCTGTGTGGTCTTGCTCTCCACAAGCACCGCAGCTTGGCTTTCTAGTTCCAGATTTCTCTTCTGGAGAAGCTAAGAGCATTTTAATTGACCCTTGGCCCTTTGATGCCTGCTACAAATACTCACTTTGTAAGTAGCTGTTGAGTTGGGGCTAAGTTGTTTACAAAGCCATCGGCAAGCCAAATTGGACCTTCGTAAAACATTTGCTTTAGGTTCTGTGGTCTGTTTTTAGCCCATTTTGAGTTTGCATGAACACGCCTGTAAGTCCTGCTTATTGACTGCTCTGCTTCACTTGGCAGCATCTACTCAGACCTGGGCCTGAGAACCCTCCGGGTGGGCAGTGGCTTGGTGCGTTCCTCACCTGGCCTGCCCCGGCAGCCCTGGGCAGGAAGCCATTTCCTCTCAAAGCAGAACGGCTGGGACAGTTCACGACCTGTGTCATAGACACACCTGTCACTAATCACAACAGACACTGCAGGAGAGATGGCCTTATATAAGAAGTCGTAAGTTTCCCCTCCAGGAAACTCCTTTTGTCATAGGTCAGTTGCAAGAATAAAGTGTGTGTGTGTGTGTGTGTGTGTGTGTGTGTGTCTGTGTCTGTGTGTGTGCACATGCGCCATGTGTGTGTAGGGGGGCATGTCATCTACTTGCTGTGAAAAGGTTAACACATCTCTTTCTCAGTGATGAGATGAAGCATTTCAATTAGCAGTACACGGCCCCCTTCAATTTAAAAATGAGTGAAGAGATCACTTATTTATTTTCTAGTTTGGCAATTTCTCAGCATTGGTGACAAGGTAAGTGACACTGAATAACTCATAGTGGGAAGTAATTATGGCTGGGCATGGTGGCTCATATTTGTAATCTCAGCTATTTTAGAGGTGGAGATTTAGTTCAAGACCAACCTAGACCTCACCCCCTAAGTTCAGCGAGACGCCTGCCCTCAAATCAACCCACACACCAATCATGATGCACATGCCTGCAATCCAAGATACTCAGGAAATGTACTCAGGCTGGCCTAGGCAACAACTTGAAAGCCGTTGGATCCCCAAAACAACGAAACCAAAAAGCGCTGGAGGTGTGGATCAAGTGGTTAAAAAGAGACAACCTAATCTGCTTTGAATTTTTAAATAAAGTTAGACAGGGTTGGGCACTGGTGGCTCTTGTCTGTACTCCCAGCTGAGATCTGAAGATTGTGGTTTGAAACCAGCCCAAGTATGGAAGTCTGTGAGAGTCTTATCTCCTGTGAACCACCCAAAACCAAAAGTGTCTGTGTGGTTCAGGTGGAAGACCTCAGTCTCGAGTGAAAAAGCTAAGTGAGAGCTACGGGCCTTGAGTTCAGGCCCCGATACCTGCTGCACACCCACCCCAAGACTGAAAATACTTGTCTTTATTTTGCCTTATTTATTATTCTTTTTCTGTTAAATAACATGCAATGCTACTTATCAACCTAAAGCAATGAGAAAGGTTTTGATGCTTAATCTTTAACTTCTGGATTGGTCAAGAACAGTGATAAGCAAGGCTTTCCAGTGGAGCCTGGTACCGCACAGCTTTATGCTGTCTGCTGTTGGGCTCTCCCTCCAGGGCTGATGGGCATTTCTGAGCTAACACGAAGCTGGCTCAGCTGTCCCTGGCCGGCTTGTGGAGGGGAAGGTGGGCCAGGAGGGGCGGGTCCAGCGGACCCTTCCTGAGCCCTTTCTGAAGGTCACGAATAAATTACACCGGGGCAGCATGGCTCTATTATCATGTTAAAAACCCAAATGGATAATGCTAGGGTGCTGCACAGTCTACGATCACTGTCTGCCTCGTTTTAACACAGACATTTTGCTTTTAATAATGTGTTAATGGGAGGAAACACGAATGCCATTTGTGTAACTCTTTGTTCTGGCTGAGGAATAACTGGTATTATCTAATGAATATGCAAATAACCCAAGGCTCCTTATTAATTGTGTCTAAACCATCTGTTCTTGAAAAGAACACTTGAATATTTGCCACATCACACTCCATGAACGTGTGCAGAGAACTGTTAAAAAAAATCCCACAAAGCAACAACCTCAGAGCAGTTAATCTCTATATTTTAATGAGTCTGTAACTTCCCTAACCTGAGATCAGCCATTCATTTGAAAGCCTTTGAGATCAACATTTCATAAGGAAAATGTCGAGAAGAATGTTTTAAAATTACCAAACCCATGAATTTTAGAATTCCAGGATTTTTTTTCTTTTTTCTTTCTTTTTTTTTTTTATTGTGAAAATACTGAACAGAGGGGTTACAATTACATGGGCAAGATAATGAGTACATTTCTTATCAAGCATCATAGCCTCCTCTTTTGTTTCCCCTTCCCATCCCTTCCCATCCTTCCCCCACCCCACCCCCCACACCAAAGTTGTAAAGTTCGTTTTTGACATAAGGACTTGTACATCTCATTGTTGCAATGGGTCCACCTGTAACCCTATTGAAACGATTTGTTTTTCCCCTTCCACTCCACAAATTATACCGACATCAAATACAGTGAAAGCAGGGGTTATACCATGGGGGAGGGACATACAAAGCAACAAAGAAATAATCTTATAAATGTGTTATAAACAATCGCATGAAAGAAAAAAAATTGAATACATATCTTAGGGTTCATTTCCCTAACATCAACTTTTCTGACCTTTTCTGCTTGACTCAGACATATACTAGTTATTGCAAATAAGGGAAACCATGGGACCTATGTTTCTTTGGGCCTGGCTTACTTCACTTAATATAATTTTTTCCAAGTCTTTCCATTTCCTAACAAATGGGGCAATGTCATTCTTTCTGATGGAGGCATAGAATTCCATTGTGTATATATGCCACATTTTCTTGATCCATTCATCTACTGAGGGGCATCTGGGTTGGTTCCATATCTTAGCTATAGTAAATAATGCTGCAATAAACATAGTCGTGCTGGTAGCTTTAGTGTGGCCTTGTTTGTGTCATTTGGGTAAATGCCCAAAAGTGGGATTGCCGGGTCATAGGGGAGATCTATGTGAAGTCTTTTGAGGAACCTCCATACTACTTTCCAAAGTGATTGAACAAGTTTACACTCCCACCAACAAAGCAGTAAGGCTCCCTTCTGGCCACATCCCCTCTAGCATCTGTTGTTATTAGAGTTCTTGATTTTTGCCATTCTAACTGGAGTGAGGTGGTATCTCAATGTTGTTTTGATTTGCATTTCTTTTATGGCTAGGGAGGTTGAGCATTTCTTCATGTGTCTATTGGCCACAGGATTTTTTTTAATTGAACCAAATGTATGTGATCTGATTGCACTGAATTTAGTTGTTAAATATTTGTGTGTGGTATTGGTTGGGCGATATGCATGGTTCACAGAGGAGCTCAGGGAACTAGGGTGAAGTTTCTCAAGGTCTATGCAAGTTATACCAATAAGGAAGGATGAGGGATCTGAAACTCTTACTGAGATGTCTGCTTCTGTTTTAAAATTATGACCAATGGAAATGTACTGTAAAAAGTTTTCTTCTATCCGTTCCTTGCTCCTCTTCAGATCACAATTCCTTACTTGATTTTGAAGGTGGGGACTTGATTCAGATCCACCAAACAACTTGGCCTCGTGGCCACCCCAACTAAATGTATTTTTAGTTTATAATTATATATAAGACATTTTAATATTTTTCCATAGTGGTGAACAAGAATTGAAAAGTACAACTTACTTCATGTATATCTTTGGAAATTATTATCCTTAAGTAATTATACAAAGGAGTTTCAGTTCAGCAAGTCAGATTATGAATACAATGCATCTTGATCATTTCTGGAAGATCTCTTTGTAAAGCTGCTCATTTTCTACTTATAGAGTACAAACCAAGCATGATTTCACTATATACATTCTTTGTCATTTGAACTATCAGGCACTTAACAAGTTCCTATATGAAGCCAACATTTGCTAGATAAATAAGACAATTATTAAACCTGTACTTTGAGGTTAAGAAAAAACTAAAATTCATGAATTTAGAGAGGTTTCATTCCTTACTGAGGAGCCCTTCGGTGAGGCACTAATAAATCAGAAATAGAAAATGTATGATTCTTTCTTTCTTTCTTTCTTTCTTTCTTTCTTTCTTTCTTTCTTTCTTTCTTTCTTTCTTTCTTTCTCTCTCTCTCTCTGTCTCTCTCCCTCTCTCTCTCCCTCTCTCTCTCTCCCTCTCTCTCTCTCTCTCTCTCTCTCTCTCTCTCTCTCTCTCTTTCTTTCTTTAACTCTGGGCCTAGGTGCTGTCCTTCAGCTCTTCAGCTCAAGGCAAGTGCTCTACCACTTGAGCCACAGCACCACTTCTGGTTTTCAGGTGATTGGAAATAAGTCTCACAGACTTTGCTGCCTGGGCTAACTCTGAACTGTGATCCTCAGATCTTAGCCTCCTGAGTAGCTAGGATTACAGGTGTGAGCCACCAGTGCCCAGTATGTATTATTTTCGTAATACAGCTGATAACTTGTTGGGTCTTCATTTAGTTTTACATAATAACATCACAGATTTATACTGCTCTAATTCTAAAGATAGTACACATAGGCATAGTCTCATAGTTATCATTTTTTCAGTTTTTACTGTTCAACCACTGTATACATTAATAAATAGCAGCATCTTTCTTAAAACTGTGGGGACATGCCAACTTGGTATGCTATTTCTAACACATCTACAACTACCTATTTTATTTTCTTAAACATCCACATGTCATAGGTCCCTTGCTTGTGGGAGCACATTGGAAACAACTGCCATAGCCCACATGTCAGTCAAAGAGCTGCATGAAAAATGGTATAAAAAACCTTTGTAAATAGAGCCTTTATATGCATGAGGTGATAGTATAAAATCCATGCAAATATATCTGAAGTGATGGGTATAATGTTCATTGTAAGCCTTCCCTGGCATGGATGTATTTTCTGTGTGCATAGCAATACTAACAGTCAATATTAATGACTGACCCCTACTCCTCTGTACCATGTGGTGGTAGGAAATGAGAGGTGTTTTCTGCCTCAGAAGAGCATAGTAAATTGCATCTCATCACACACTGAAAGTTTGCTAAGATTGTAGATTTTCAGGGCTCTTATGCACATACACACACACACACAGAAAGCATGCAGTGATTAGCATATTAATATACCTGTTGCAGTAATTATTTCACTATATCATCACATTGTACACCTGAAAAGTATATGCAAATAATGAACAAAAATTAGCTTTGAGCAAACATTTTAAAAACTAGATGGACACACTTAGAAGATTAAGTCCCTGTATCTCACTTTGTATGAAAATTAACTCAAAATAGAGCAAAGACCTCAGTGTAATACTCAAAACTGAACTCTTCTGAGGCAAACAGAGAATAACACTTGAAGATGCAGGCACGAACAGTGACTCTGGATAGTAGTCGAATAGTTCTGGGACAAAGAGCAAGAACTGAGAATGGGATTGCATCACGTTAGAAAGCTCTTGCCCATCCACAGAAACCATCAGCAGGGTGACAGGACAGCCTATACAACAAAGAAGCCAATAATCCAATTAGTAAATGGTCACTGGACCTGAACATTGTTCAAGTGACAAAATGAAAAATGGAAACCAAACACATAAAAAGATGCCAGTATCTAGTCATCGGAGAGATGCAAATGAAAAAACCCAAATAACAATTTTCTTATGAGAATGGGAGGGGCAATACCCTTCATTCACTGCTGGTGGGAATGTAAGCTAGTTACTGCAGAAATCCATATGAAGATTCCTTCAAAATGAGAAATATACCTTTATGATCCAACACATCACTGAAGAACCAAAATAGCGACGGCTGCATGCCTATGTTAATTATAGGACTATTCACATTAGTCAAGTTATGGAATTAGTGTGGGTACCTATCCATGAATGAAGGAGTAAAGCAAACATGTTAAATCTATGCAATGGAGTATTAGCTGGAAAATGGATGGAACTTGATAACATTGTGTTAAGTGAGATAGCCAGTTCCACAAAGACAAGTATCATGCTTTTGCTCATCTGTGGAACCTAGGAGAAAGCAAACAAACAAATAAACAAAGAAATGTCATGAAAAGTGCAAGGAAGACCAGTAGGCTGTGAAATTAGGGGCAGGGAGGAGGGAGAAAAGAAACAGGGTAGAGAATATGATCAAAGTACATTTTTCACATATACAAAAGTATCTTAATGAGACCCCTTGCTATGTTCAATTAATACATGCTAATATACTACAATCTTGTGTATAACTCAATTTTTGTTTTTGTCTTTCCATTGCCACATTAAGGTTCAAAAATTATTTCAATAAAAGCAAAGCTTTCCCTTGACATGAATATTGCTAAACACTCCAGAACAGGTGCGAAATTATTTTATTTAGTGTATATTTTATGGGTCAGATTTTGCAGAGTGATAGTTATGGCTTCTCTCAATTTTATGAAACAGATTTAGGCACTGTAGTGGTAATGCTTATGCCACATTGCTTCATTTCTGTTGCCTGATACCTTTGACGTTTCCATATTGCTCAGTTAGTTAATATGAGACAAGCATAGCTCTTCACTAATTTTAGGTAAATGTCTCTCACTGTACCAATATTTTTGGTTTCTCAAGGGCATTACTAACTTTAAAAAGTTATTGCAGACATTTATTTTATTTTCTCTTATTGAATTTCTCCAAATGGAATCACAAATGCTAGCCATGGCATCCGGATACATCTCTTATATGTTTTTTTTCTTTCTAATTACACAGCCTTTGCTTGTGTTTCTGGTATCTCTTGCCAATAAATGCATCTATGGTGACTTTTCCTGTTTCCATCCCATATTTCAGTCAGCATCTCTTAAATAGTACAAATTCCTTTTACTCTGTCAATATTATTCGCATGCATTTAGTCTTTAAAAATTACCAGCAATTCTAACGGCATGTAGACTTTTTTCAGCATAGAACTGTGCCTTTCGCTCTGCGACTTCAGCCTAATGGAGAGAAGAAGTCAAGTATGTGACTTTATAGCATTCCCAGATCTGTTACTGCTGTTCATGGTCTTTGCTCCCTGTGTGCTTCCACTCCCTCTCTGAAGTTTGAGATGGCAACGATGGGAACTCTGTTTCCATTCCTGGAGGTTCACTAACTGTCCATGAACTTTCATGTGTCCATGAAAGTCAGAAATGTGTAATTCATCATTGCTCATTGTACCTCACAGGCTTCCTTTCACAAAATAGGTGGCAGGACAGCCTTTGGGTTGAATTAATTTCCCATTCCTTTTATAATTAAAAGTGGAAATGAATGACGGTTTTTCAGTCCTTCAGTTATGACTTAATGTTCACATATGTACCTTTCTGATTCAGAGTATCAGTAAAAATGCTGCCTTCCCACTATACCAGCCAATGCTTCAAATAAGACATACAGAAAAACCTAGCAACATGCCCTCAAATGTGCCTTGAGCAGGATTTCCTTCATGTTACTTTATAAAGGAAAATATAACTTCTATTCGGGTATAGCCAGAGTGCAAGCGACACACCAGACAGACGGCGGCAGCTATGAAAGGTTTCTAGCTAATGTCTAAAGGTAATACAATGCCAATTCCTCCTCGTTTTTGGACTAGTGTCTTTGCTTTCATTCAGTCTGGTTTTCATCTCTTCCTATGAAAAGGTGGAGCAATCAGGCCAACACAGAAATGGCTGGTGTTTCACCAAGGTTATTAAGGACAGTGAGATGCCCATAAAAGTGTGGAGTTTGCCAACACCTATGATATCAAATCAAGTGAAAAGAGCACAAGTTAACTACAAAGAGATTCTTAGATAATTACATCAAACATTCAGTAAGTGGGTAAAAGAAACAACAATTAGAAAATAACCCATGAGTTATGAAAATAAAGACGTGATAAGCCAGGGCAAACATGGTGGCTCAAGGCAACAAGAAACACATTTTCTCTGTGACTGTGGATCAACAGCCTTACAGCCTTAAAGACCAAGTTCAGAGTACATGGATTGATCAGACTGTAGAAAGATGACCATGAAGACACATGTTTACAAAATTGAGCCTGTTGGCGGAGATCAGAAAATGCATGGTCCAATGGGGTATAAATCCACCATTTTCAATGATTTATGGATCTGTAACTGTGAATGAACACCAAGTGATCCTGCTTAAAAGAGAATATAGATATAAGACATTACTTTTCCAACTGCATTAAGAAAAGTTGAGCACTCTTTTCCACAGGTATTGAAGAGGATTTTCACAGGGTTCTCAGCTTGTTATTTGTTAGTAAAGGAAATACACTTCCCCTGTGTCTCCAAACCTGTCATCACAGGCTGTGCCTGTACTGTGGTCGGTTGTCCTTCCTGGGGGTGACAGAGGAACAGCCTCTGTGTATGAACCAGTGTCCTGTCTGGAAATACTGGTGGGTTTAAAAAAATGACGACAACGACGATGATGACGATGTTAGCCACCGATTCAGTTTTAGCCTTCCAGAAGCAAGGTGGTTACAGGAAATTGACGCAAGCTTAGAAATACAACTCAGCAAGGAGTAACAGTCCTCGACCCCTGGGATCCCAGCTCACCTTGCAGACCGCATCCACCTGCGTTGTTCTGATGTCAGCCTCCTGCAGACGGCTGCGAAGATGAAGATGGTGGCCCGGCATCGACAGGGAGAGTGGCCAGCTACACTGTAGGTGTGCGTGCCCTATGACATCACAGATGCTAAGCAGCCCAATGTCATTACAGTTAGGAGACCCCATGTACCGCTACATTCCTCAGATGGTGGAAGTATTGTGCAAAGGATGGCATGTTTACTTCTGACACAGGAAGGGCGTTGAGGTTGCATTTAAGACACAAGTTGGCAAATGCCATCATAGCAAGTAGACACCTTGCATTTATAGATGTGGAATCCGGCTTTGGGAGATGCTCTGGGTGGCTGCCAGTGTGTGCAGCAACATGGGTTGTGTATTTTCTCTAATTCTTTGGGCTTTACAGATTTCTTATGTTTTTGTTATTTAGATAGGGATGACATCAACATTTAAAAAATAAAAGTAGCAATTATGTCTTTCTCTTATTTGTTCTGTACATACTACATATGACTCACATTGAAGGAATGGTTTCTATAATTAAAGCACAGTGTCCATAGTAAATGGGAATATGAGTGATTTCCCTAAGAAATGAGTTTAACATATGACATAATTTTTGCATCTATTAAAGAAGCAATACATAAATTAATGTGGTTGCAGATTCTAGGATTTATATGTACCTTTAAGAAAAGTAGGGGCTGGGAAAGTGGCTCAGTGGTAGAGTGCTTGTCTTGTATGCATGAGGCCCTGGATTCGATTCCTCTATGGAACAGTCTACAATTTACTAAATTCCAGGTTACAAGATGTGCTCTTCAGGAGAGAATGTGAGCTCAGTCTTTTTCTTTATTTATAATTAGTATTATTTGAGCCTGTCTCATTCATGATCTTTCAATCTCTGGCTCCATGTTCTGGGATTAGAGGTCTGCACCATCACACCTATTGATATTATGTTTACAATCAATTTTTAAAAACATCTGTTAGAAAAAATAGTATATAATACATTACCAAATCAATATAATATTGCAAAGCACAGCATTTATTCATTGAGTAATTAATTGAGTAAAGTGTGAGAGTTATAAGTAGATGTCATCACATGGAGCAAAATAGCAAAATAGGACTGGACACTCCTGGCTGCAGGTGGACTGACTTCATCAGGACTGGACACCCCTGGTTGCAGGAGGACTGACTTCATCAGAACCGGACACTCATAGCGAGTCATCGGCCTTGATCAGAAGCAGGTAGTTTGCACTGAATACACTGAGCCAAACAGTGACTGTTTGCTGGGGAAGAGGCAGAGATTGGTTGCTATTGCAAGCTCAAAACAAGTAAAGTGAAGACTGACAGAATGGTCTGGAACTCCTCCTTCCAACTGAAGCCAGTGTGGCTTCCAACAGCCCAGGAGACCTGGCGTCCTCTGCGCCCCTCTGCGCCCCCCTCCCCCCACCCTGTGCAGGCTGCACCGCCCTGGGTGAGGGCATGAGATCAAATCCAAGGCAGCCTTGCTCAGCAGAAGCAGAAGCAGAGGCCACCTCTGTGGCTCGGAGTCTGGTGGAACTGTGCAGTCTACGGCTGCTCTGCAGGGCTGCACGCTTCCAGGAGCGCTGACTGGGGTGCCTCCATCCTCCATCCCACAGGGACGGTGGCCATGGGTCTCCATCCTTCTTTTCTCTGGGGCTGTTTCCCCAAGCTGGGCACGCACATTGGGACAGAGGACGCGTCTCTGGGCTGTTAGCTCACAGCAGGGCTTCCAAACTATCGTGTATGTTCAAACACAGGCTCGTAAGATACAACACCAGACGTGTTCTTGCGCCTCTCCAGGGTGGATTGTCAGGAAATGAGCCACCAGGATAAGTTACTTGGAAATAGCACACAGCACATAAAAGCAACGAAACAGCCCAGGCTGGGCCTGGCCTTGAGGTGGCTCTTAAGTAACAGCAACAGAGTTAGCCACAGCAGCCCTCTGCTGAAACCTACTGTGGGGCCAGCGTATGCATTGCTCTTCCCACGAAGAGCATCACCACAATACAGAAATGAGAGGACAGACAGAGGCCAAGAAACAGGAGATAACCTTCCAAGTTATTACTGCTACGATATCTTGACAGGGACAAACCTCCACCTTCTTTATTGTTCAGGCCCTGGCAGTGAGCGTAACTTTTGGATCTTTAGCTTGAGATGTAGCGCAGCCCCAGACACACACCTTAGCAGATCTAAACGCCTGTGAAGTGCGCACAATAGGAAAAATGTTCCATTCTCCCCTCCCCCGCTCGAATAGGACCAACGTTCCATTATGTCTGTTCCCGCATGGCGTCTCTCTGGAAGACATCCTTGGGTTCAGTCTGAGCTCACATTGTGAGGCTGCTGGTGGAGTTCAGAGCACACAAAGGCTATGCGCTTCTACAAGCATGGATTGTTTTGGAAAGAACACAAATGCAGGTCATTAACTCCTAATGGCTGTTTTCAAACACAGCTCTCCTCCTAATTGTTCAGTAATAGGTAGTTGGTTAAATGAATTATGTATATTTTACAATGCGAAGCCATTAGAAAGTGCATTTCATGAGAATCCTTGGTAACATTAAAAATCGCTTATGATCAATTGTGAGATGAAACAGTGAAGTCATTATATAGGAGACATCATTTTCTTCTTATTTAGAAACATGTAAATATATATGTAGATGAGAAAACCACAGAAAAGCTAATGGTGACTCGTGGGATGTTAATATGATTCCAAATTCTTTTTCTCTGATTGTTTGTACTTTTGGGTACTTCTACTAGAATGGATATTTAAAATGGGAAATATGTATATGATCATATGTATATGTTACATAAAGGATCATTTCTTTTTTGAAAAAATAATAAAGTAAATGTTCTTTGAATGAGGTAACATATGAAGAATGGATCAAATCTCATTTCCTAGAGAAAATCTCTGCCATATTTTGATGATCAAATCTTGGAGTCATCCATCTCTTCTTTTATATTCTCAGAAATCTTTTGTATTTGCAGCCAAATGGAAAACACTTTCTTTTAAACTCTTGTCTTTACTCAGAATCAAATGATAGACATCTACCTGTCAATTTTCTTAGGTTCTCAGGGATAGTATCTGTCACTAAATTTTCTTCACTAATTCTATCTTAATGGTAGTTTTAATTTGTTCTAATTCCTCACAATTATAAACCATTCTTATTAAATATTTTCTTTATATATTTAAAAAACAGTTTGCATTTTATACACTTAGAGTTGTAATGTTTATGTAAGGACTGTATTTTAACACAAATCCCAAGTTCCATTTCTCTACCCACAAATGTTTGATATGTTTTATTTTTAATTTAAAAAATTCTGCATTCTCCAAAGTAGACTATATCATAGTTCACACAAAGAATGTAGGCAAATATAAGAGGACTGACATATCCCTTGCATCTTATCTGATCATAGAGGAGTCAAAATAATTCTTAACAACAAAGCATACTGTAGAAATTACTGAAGTGCATGGAGGCTGAACAACACATTACTGAATGACACTTTGGGTCATAGAAGAAATTAAGGAAGAAATTACGAAGTTCTTACAATACCATGAAAATGAAAACACATCACAACTGAACCTCTGGGGTACAGCAAAAGCCATGCTGAGGGGAAAGTTCATAGCCCTGAGTGCACATATAAAGAAAACAGAAACAGCTCAAGTAAATAGCCTTATGATGCATTTGAAGCTGCTAGAAAAGCAAGAAAAATTTAAATCTAAAGCTACTAGACGGAGAGAGATAACAAAGATTAGGGTAGAAATCAATGAGACAGAAATAAAAATATCTGTACATAAAATTAATGAAACAAAAAGCCATTTTATAAAACAATTAATAAAATTGACAGACCACTTGCAAGATTAATAGAAAAAGAAGAGAGGAGACAAATCAGTAAGATCAGGGATGCCACAGGAAAAATTACAACAAACCTACAAGAAATCCAAATGATACTAAAGAACTATTTCCAAAATCTATATTCACTAATGAAGGAAAACCTAGCAGAAATGGATGAATTTCTAGAAACATACAAACTGCCCAAACAGAACCAAGAAGATATAAACCATTTTAAAAACCAATAACATACAATGAGATAGAGGAACTAATCAGATGTCTTCCAACAGGGAAAAGCCCAGGCCCAGATGGGTTCACCATGGAATTCTGTAAGACTTTTACCGAGAAACTAATAACAATTCTCCTTAAGCTTTCCCATGAAATAGGAGCAGAAGGAGCAATCCCAAACTCATTCTATGAAGCCAATATCACACTCATCCCCAAATCAGGTAAGGAGCCAACAAAAAAAGAGAACTATAGGTCAGTCTCTCTGATGAACACAAATGCAAAGCTCTTCAATAAAATTTTAGCCAACAGAATCCAAAAACAACAACAAAAAATATACATTATGACAGAGTAGGCTTCATCTCACAGATGCAAGGCTGGTTTAACATATGCAGATCAATCAATGTAATTTACCTTGTCAACAGAGCAAGGTTAAGAACCACATATCATCTCAACAGATGCAGAAAAAAAGCTCTGGAGAACCTGGGAATAGAAGGAACCTTCTTTAAAAAAATTAAAGCAATATATGACAGACCAACAGCTAATATACTAAACGGGGAAAAACTAAAACTATTTCCTCTAATAATTAGGAACAAAGCAAGGATCCCTACTCTTTCCACTCCTCTCAATATATTTCTAGAATCCTTAACCAGAGTAATAAGGCAAGAAAGGGACATTAAAGGGATCCGCATAGGGAAAGAAGAAATTAAACTATCCCTATTTGCAGATGACATGATCATATACCCAAAGGACTCAGAAACCTCCATCCCCAAGCTCCTAGAACTGCTCAACCATTTCAGCAAAGTAGCAAGTTACAAAATTAACCCACAAAAATCAGTAGTTTTACTGTACACCAACAATGTACAAGCAGAAGGGAAATCGTGAAAACAACCCCATTTTCAATAGCCTCAAGAAAATCTAAGAATTAACCTAACTAAAGAATCTATAAACATCAAAAGAAAGAAGTCAAAAAGGATACCAGGAAATGAAAAGACCACCATTTTCATGGATAGGTAGAATCAACTTTGTGAAAATGGCCATACTGCCAACAATTATAAACAAATTCAACACAACCCCCATCAAAATTCCAATGACGTTCTTTACTGAAAGAGAAAACAATCCAAAAATTCATATGGAACAGCAGCAAAAGACCTAGAAGAGCCAAAAGAAACAACGCGGGAGGGATCACAATACCAGATTTCACTCTCTACTATAGAGCCATATTAACAAAGACAGCTTGGTATTGGCACAAAAATAGACATAAAGATCAATAGAACAGATTAGAAGACCCAGAGATAAAACCACATGCTTACAGTCAGCTGATATTTGACAAAGGAGCCAGAGACGTACAGTGGAAAAAATATAACCTCTTCAACTATTGGGTGCTGGGAAAACTGGGTGGCCATGTGCAGAAAACTAAAAGTGGACTCCAGCCTGTCACCATGCACTAACATCAACTCAAAATGGATTAAAGACCTTAACATCAAACCTGATACTCTGAAACTGCTAAAGGACAGAGTAGGAGAAACACTAGAACTTATAGGCACAGGCAGGAACTTACTGAACAGAGTCCTATGGTCACAAAAAATTGGAGAGACTCGATAAATGGGACTACCATAAAATAAGTTTCTGCATAGCTAAAGACATAGCAACCAAACTAGACAGACAGCAATAGATAAAACAAAGGCCTAATATCCAATATATACAGGGAACTCAAGAAACTAACTCCTCCTAAGTCTAATAAACCTATCACTAAAGCCGGCGCTGGTGGCTCACGCCTGTAATCCTAGCTACTCAGGAGGCTGAGATCTGAGGATCGCGGTTCAAAGCCAGCCCGGGCAGGAGAGACCGTGAGACTCCTATCTCCAATAAACCACCAGAAAACCGGAAGTGGTGCTGTAGCTCAAGTGGTAGAGCGCTCGCCTTGAGCTGAAGAGCTGAGGGATAGGGCCCAGGCCCAGAGTTCAAGCCCCACGACTGACAAAAAAAAAAAAAAAATAAACCTATCACTAAATGGGCAAGGGAGTTAAGGAGAGATGTATCAGAAGAGGTAAAAATGGCAGAGAAACACATGAGGAAATGCTCATCATCCTTGGTGGTCAAGGAAACGCAAATCAAAGCAACCCTGAGATACGGCCAGTCAGACTGGCCAATATTCTGAATTCAGATGACAACAAATGCTGTTGGAATTGCTGAGAAAGAGGAACCCTTCAGCACTGCTGGTGGGAATGTACACTAATACAACCTCTCTGGATAGCAGTCTGGAGGTTCCTCAAAAAACTAAACATAGATCTTCCCTACAACCCAGCCATACCACTCCTGGGCATCTACCCTGAGCAACAGGGATCAGGATACAAGGACATCAGTACCTCCATGTTCATTACTGCACTGTTCACAATAGCCAAGCTATGGAAACAACCCAGATGCCCCACTACAGATGAATGGATCAAAAAAATGTGGTACCTACGTAGAATGGAATTTTACACAGCCATTAGAAAGGATAAAATAATGGCATTCACAGGGAAATAGATAAACCTAGAACAAATGTTGAGCGAGGTAAGCCAAGATCAGAGAGAGAAATGGCACACATTCTCCCTGATACGTGGAAGTTAGATTTAAAACGCAATGGGATATGATAAACCATACAGGATTCTAGACACCCATACACAGTGAGACCAAAAAAGGATAGTCTTAGGAGAAAAACACCAAATTATAATACTCAAGCACCTCTTAACATGTATATACAATACAAACTCTGAAGATAAGGAAACAAAGGATCTCTTCTTAATTTGTCTTTTTGTTTTCTGCTGACTCTGTGTTCTTTGCCTCATCTACAGCGTACAGACGTGCATGTCTGAGGGAAGGTGGGGGAGGGCACAGGACCAGTGGAAACGTGCAGCAGCAAGACCACTGGATGCACTGGACATTGAAAGTGAACCACACAGCTTGTGAGTGGACACAGGAGGGCGGAGATGCAAGAGAATGCGGTAACCCATGATATATGCAAAAGGAGGGAAAGTACTTATTACTTGATGTGTGTAGAGGTAATCCACCCTCCCTTTGTAGTAGATCACCTGTAAAGCAACCAAAAAGTAGAAGAAAAATTCTGACATACATTGAGACCACATCAGAAGGTATATAAGCTGGTGCTGGAGGCTCAAGCCTGCAATCCTAGGTATTCAGGAGGCTGAGATCTGAGCATCATGGTTGGAAGCCAGACTAGAAAGTCTGTGAGAGTCTTATCTCCAATAATCATCAAAAAGCTGGAAGCAGAGCTGTGGGTCAAGTGGTAAAGCAGTAGCCTTTAATGAAAAACTAAATTACAGCACACAGGCTCTGAGTTAATAAAAAAGGAAGAAAAGTCATATAGACCTCTTTTCCTTCTCTTCCTTCCTTCTTTCTCTCCTCTGTTCTTCCTTCTCCTTTCTCCTCTCTTCCTTCTCCTCTCCTCTCTTCCTTCTCTCCTTCCTTTCTTCCTTCTCTCCTTCCTTCCTTCTTTCCTTCCTTCCCCCCTTCCTTCCCTCCTTCCTTCCTGCCTGCCTGTCTGCTTGCCCGTCTGTCTTCCTTCCTTCTTTGTTTCCTTCCTTCCTTCCTTCTTCCTCCCTTCCTTCCTTTCCCCCTCCCCTCCCTCCTTGTCTCCCTCCCTCCTAATCTTCCTTCCTTCCTTCTTCCTCCCTTCCTTCCTTTCCCCCTCCCCTCCCTCCTTGTCTCCCTCCCTCCTAATCTTCCTTCCTTCCTTCCTTCCTTCCTTCCTTCCTTCCTCTTTTTCCCCTCCTCCTCCAAGTCTCCCTCCCTCCTAATCTTCTTCCCTCTCTCCTTCCTTCCTTCCTTCCTTCCTTCCTTCCTTCCTTCCTTCCTTCCTTCCTTCCTTCCTTCCTTCTCTCTCTTCTTTCTTTGTTTCTCTCTGTCTCTTTCTGTCTCTCTCTTTCTTTTTCCCTCCCTCTGTTCCTCCCTCCCTCCTTTGTTCTTTTTTGAGCTCACCACCTTTTGCCTGGGAAGGACTTAGACTCTGAATCCCCTACTTGCATCTCTGGGATTCTAGGTGTGCGCCAGTGCAGACGTGGGTTAAAGGCATGAACTACCGTGTTCTGTGATACTTCACTTCTGTTCCCTTTCTTAATTAGAAGGTGGGTGGGTCTGGACTGGTTAACCTGCTGTCAGAGCCAGCAGCTCCTCAACACGCTTTCTTACTCGTTATCGCTGTTCTGCCACAATTTTGGACTCCCATGAAACGTTTCACGAGTGGAAGAATTAAATTAAACTGTTTTCCAGACTCTCTTCAGAGGCAGTCTGGTGTCCCGCTCTTCCCAGGTCCTGTCTTGTCTGGCTGCACTCACTACACACACAACACTGCTTCCATTCAAATCTCTGTTTCACCTAACGTAACCCGGGAAAGCTTACTTAAAGAAAGGAAAAGAATATTTCAAGCTCACAGAAAAATGGAGCAGAAGGTGCCAAGATTTCCCAGGTCTATCCTCAGGAACAGCCTCCCACGTCCCACGCCCAGCAGCGTGGGCTGCGGCATCGATTCCACCGTTGCCCGGCTTACATTACGGTCACAGTTGGTGTAGGATGTGTTGTAAGTTTGGGCAAACATATGGCACGGAGCTGCTGTGTCTTCCCTGTTTCGACTGCATTTATGAAAGGTGCTCTTCTCCCACTTTTCCTGTTTACATCATCAAAAGTCACTCTCGGAAAGTGCAGTTGGGCTGCTGTTTTATGCCATCAGATCCTACTTGTGACCATCTACGTGTGTCTGTGTGCCTGAGAAGACGGAGTGGGCTGTGTGGCGAAGACCACGCTGGGTTCTGCAACACTGCCTCCATCTCCGGTCCACGGCGTGCCGTGGAGCCGATGGGCCTCCGGTCAGGAGCTTCCACTGCCAGAGCTGACCAGTGCACGTCCCCCGGCTCTAGCCAGGGAGCAGTGAGCGCACATCACTAAAGCACGGGGCGAGAGCCAGAGCGAGGTGAAGGGAGCGGTGCATTCCCTCCCCTCGGTGCAGGTGCTGCTCAAACACTGTAGGAAGGGTTGGGGCATAACCCTGTATTAAATGGAAAGGTACAAAGTGTTCACTGGACAATCCCCAAACATCCCAGTTGCTTTCACACTCACGAGTGTGAGGGAGTGTGAGCTGCCTGGGGGCCGCACACCTGCCCCCCGAGGTCGGCTGAGACCAGCCCCTCATTCCTCCACACCCATCTTTCTGCCAGTAATTGCTTTGTTCAACCCAGGTTGTGTTGAAGCTCCAGCTTTGCGTCCTCTGACGCCATGCACAGGGACTTGGACAGCAGAAACTCAGCGGCTCTGAATGGGCAGTCACATGAAACACGGCAGTTGTGTGGGGCTGAGATTCCCATAGAACTTGACAATGTCCATGCATTCATTTACCCCTGCAATCCTTCACATCCTTCCCAGGGGCCCACGCGGCGGCAGGCAGGCACAGGAGAAAGATCATTGTAAGGGTTATCAGAGGGGCCATATTTCCTAGGAGAGGGAGCACAGGGCACCCGTCCCTATCCAGGTAGCAGGTGGGTCTGGGGGGCAGGAAGTGAGGTAGGTGGGTGCTCAGGTGGGTCTGGGTGGAGAGGGGGCGTGGCCAGCTGTAGGGCAGGAACTCTAGGTCAGGGGGGAGCTCAGGTCGGTGGAGCTGAGGACCAGAGGTAGGGATAATACTGAGAATCCCCACAACCAAGTGGAAGCCACAGTCAACAAAACTGCAAGTGGAGTGACACATGCGATGCTTCCTTTTGCTGTTAAAGGGTAGGGATGAAATCACTGGCTCTGCCTGCTGGAGGGCACCTGCTCCCCTGACCTGGACCTCCGGGTTCTCCTGCTTCTATGTTGCCAGTCCAAATGTGCATTTTGATGAGTTTCACATAATTTCTGTCCATGGGGTACCACTTCATTGAGTAAAATCATTCCTTTTATTTACTGCTCATGAAGTTGTTCAATATGTAAGTCTATCACTGTTCTTCCTGAGAATGAGGGTTTTTTTTTTTTTTCTTAGCCAAGGTTACTTTTCCAACAGCCCTGAGGTTTTGCCTGTTATAGATGGAAGGACATGTTAATGCAAAGTTTTCTTAGAACTAAAGCCAGACACTGAGGATGAACTGGAGACTGATTCTGGGTTGAATGTGGGGGCTGGCCTCTCCCTGCAGGCTGCCTCGGCCACGCCCCTCCCCCACCCTGACTGCCAGCCCCACCTTGTCCTCACCTGCGACCTCCGAGTTCTCCGTGGAGTAGCCACCCTGTGTGCCACGTACAATAGAATTCTTTCAGGTCCTATGCTGGTAAAATTATTTGTGGAAACTACTGACGGTGCCAACCTCCGCATATCACCAAGCACTCATTTCAAAAGAGAAGTGAAAGTCTGATGTAGTCACGCTATAGTGATGGCATGTAAGCAGATATAATAAGAATTGAAACATATTTTGGGGTAGGGTGTATATCAATAGCACAGTATTAAGTGATGCTTCCAGCATTAAGATCTCATTTCTGACCTCTACACTGTATTCAACATTAAGACAACTGGCTTGTTCCCTTGTTTGTGGAAATTTGGCTTTCTGGTTTTGAATAAAACTGGATTAAAACCATTAAAAAAAGACAAATGGCTTGCAGAAAGAATTGTTTTCTTTTAGGATCAAATTGCTGAACTGTCATCTATTGTCTACCAAATACATCAAATTGTTGAAGTTTCATCTACCTTTTACAAAATATAAAAGCTGGACAGAAGCAACCACCTGCGCCTTTTGGTTCTTTGAGTGTCGTTTTCTTTGGTGTGTGTGTATGGAGGGGGGTAATTGTATCCTGCTCTCAGCTGCAAGGAACTTTCCTTCCCCCAGTTTGCTCCAGTAATCCATCAGCTGCAGTAGCAACTATTTCATAAATTATAAGAGTGTCTTCCTAAGTAGGTTACATAAAAGGATTGAGTGAATTCTGTTTGCAGACTCCTAATGGTACGCCACTCAGGATCCAAGCTCCCAGGAACCCCCCGCCCCTTACCAGTCATTCTCCTACTGCTGGTGCAGCATTCCATACCAGGTACAAACACTTCTGAGCTGCAAGTACCACTCAGTGTGTCTCTGGGACTTCTACATTTTTCTATAGATCCGAGGCAATACTTGATAGTTACAATTGCTACACTGTTTACCTATTGATTTATTTATTGCTTGATCAGCATTTAACTTTGTCCATTTGTGATAAACACATGAGTCATACGTATTGTCTGTTCTCCCTCTTCCTGGCCTTGGTTTTGCATCTGAGTTTGGTTATGTGCTTCCCACAGCAGCACAGCTGTGAGAGGCAAGAGAAGGTGGCCAGGGCGGCTTGCTCTTGCTTTGTTTGAAGCCCAACAGAACAAATGAACAGGAGGGTGAACACGAGCACAGTGCAAGTCCTCCACTGATCTGGAGGTTGTACTTGGGTGGCTACGGGACTTTGGACATCAGAGTTGACTGGCAATTACTTCTTTTATAAGGAAGGGGAAAATTATTTATGTACTTCAGAATTAAAACTCTCTCTCTCTCTCTCTCTCTCTCTCTCTCTCTCTCTCTCTCTCTCTCTCTCGTCTCTCTCTCTCTCTCTCTGTCATCTATCTGTGTATATATTTGTAATATGTCTGTATTTGAAGCATCCTCCAGGATAGGATTTGAATATGTCCCAACATTCACATGTTGGAGACAATCTAGAAGTTTCCACGGGAATGTCATGTGAAGGTAGAGTGACATACTGAGTGATGCTTGTGGTGGCACTGTTGGGTTTCCAGGAAGAAAGAAGAGTCTGGAAGTGCCATGCTTCCTCTGTGATGGGGTGTGAAGCTGTCTGTCATCTTCTGATGGAGCAAGAATCTTTCTTCCTGAAGCTGGGACCTCGCCCTCGTCTTCTCAGCCTTGGGAACGGTAAGAAGCAGAATTCCGTGCTTTGTGATGACTCCTCTCAGCCTTGGGTTCCAGGAGCAGACGATGACTGAGAGCCTCCTGTTTCCAGCGCAGTGGCTCGGCAGACCCTGCCTGTGAGCAGCGTGCCTTGGTTAGAACGAGGTCACCCTGGGTTTAGGCCCTGAGGCCAGGCTGTTGTCCTTAATCTTTCAAAACACAGAGTGACAGCCATATGTGCCCCTAACTTACAGAACTGTAGGCGTCCACTCTAAAGCAAACTCACGTTAAATCAAGACAGGCAGTGTCACAGTGGGACCCCTCTACCACGAGTGCTTAGTGAGCCAGGCGGTGAGTCGAGTCCTGCCCAGGTCCGATCTGCAGGACAACTTCCTCTGCCCTGCACTATGGAAGTAAAAAAGGCTGACAGTTGGCACCTGCTCACAGGCCCTGTGCATGATTTGCCCCACAGTGGGATGAGGGGAGGGAGACACGGAAGCCAGGCCCTGCAGCCCACCCTAAACGAGCCAGGATGGGAAACGGAAACTCACCTTTCATGCCAGGCTGAATGGCAGACGTTAATTCTATGCTTCAAGACACAAAGGATGCATGGTGGAGAACTCTACCACGTCTGCCCTTGATTCTCCGGCGTAACAGCGCTGATGACGGGCAGATGGCGAGGCGGCGTGGGCCAGCTGCAAGCCCCGCCGAAGGCCTGGGTGCAGATCACTGCTGTGCCAGCTGGGTGCGGGCTACGCAGCTCCAGGGGTGTGGTGGACAGCCCTCAGCGTAGCAGCTCCGACCCCCACCCCCCACCCCAGCCAGAAGCCTTCAGGCTTATTTGGAGCAGAAAATGATGGTACACCTTTACCCGCCTTGCTCCAGGGTGTTTGAATACTGCCACTCTGCCATCACTTGGACCACAGAGGTGGGACCTGCTGAGTCTCTGTAGGGCAGGGAAGTGTGGCAACGTGTTGGTGGTGCCATCCAACCCAGTTCGGGCTGTAGACACAAACACCATGTGGCTCCTGGGTTAGAAATTTCAGGAAGGTGCATGTTTTCCTGAAGATGGGGAACAGAAAACGTAAGTAGAAAATTTTGGTGCCTAGTGGTCTGGGGAAATGCCAGAAAACATTACATTACATTTTTCATCTTCCATCAGGAAGAAAAAGGAGGAATAGTTACTTGATAAGCATGTTTGGGACTTTATCTATATTGTTAAATTTACGTAATTTTATATGTTATCTAAAAATGTGGGCGAATATACATTCGCAGGATGCTCACCTGGGTGGAATGCGATCATTTACTCTGAAATCAGATGGAAAAGGGGGCCACAGCCAGAGTTTCTAAGTGTCTCAGAGGGTTTCTCAACTGAATGCAGGGTTTTTTCCCTCAGGTGAAGCTGGTTGTTTGCTTCCTCTCACTGCAGCAAAGGATGATCACAAAGCATTCCAGACAAAACGAGTTTTATCAGACGAGAGGGAATTATGAAAAGCCAGACATTTAAATTGCCATGAACAAAGAATACATGATCTCAGATGTCTGAAGCACCAGCAAGCTTTTCACACTGGCTTGACAGGCACAGATACTTCTACAAGTTTATGTCTCCATTTGCCTGATTCAGAGCTTGGAGACCACCCATTAGTGAAGATACTTGAAAATCTGTCTTCCTGGTGGCTTCCTGTGCTTCTGGCTTTCTCTGTGTTCTCAGGAGAAGAGCTGGTGTCTAACAGACGAGCTGACCCTCTGTACCCCACCTTCTCCACCAAGCCCCAATGGCCCCCGTGACCATTTGTACCCTTTGTACTGGGAAGTCTCATTGTTGGCCTTGCAGAAACTACAGCTCTAATGGGAACAACTCTAATGGGAATGTGTAGGACTCTTCTCTGTGGTTGACCAGTTAGCTTTTCTGGCCTTGTAGGCCTTGAGACCAGGACAACTTTATCAAAAACAGGCTCTGGGTTTCCATGCTTCTCTTAACCTACTTTAAGCAACCCAAGAAAACAATAACTGCAGACATAAATTAAGAATCACATATGCTTCAGCAACATAGTATGTGATTTATATACATTGAATCCTCAAACAGCTCTGCATGCATCACATTGGAAAGTGGAAGGGAATTTGAGAAAGGAGGATGGATGATTCTACATCGCGTGTATCATAAACAGCAGTGTGAAAGTCAATCACAGGAAGTCTATCTATGTGATTCAATACCTTTAATGAGAGACCAGAGACATAATTAAATGTTTTGGAAGATTTACTCTTCAAACCTAACTCTGATTCTAAGTGCCAGGAGTTTACTATGAGCGATTATACCCCTCTAGACAATTTTTGTCACATTCTTCCTTTGCTGCAGACAGGGGAGCACAGTTATGTCAACGCTCAGAGAAAATCAGCTAACTTGCTACAGGTACAGAGTCCCATTCTTCATTTGATTGTGGGATTTGTCTGTGCTGATCTAGCTCCTTATGTGACTCTTATTTGGACAGGGGCTCCTAAAGCCCCATGTGTTAAGGGCTTCATTTCCACTTTGGGCGGTGTGGAACCTTTAAGATGTGGGACCTGATGTGTGGTCTTTCATCCCATGGGGGCTCCTTTGAAGAGATAACGGGACCTCAACCCCTGCCTCTTCCTCTGTTTCCTTCCCAGCTTTTGCTTTTCATGCATTCTACCCTAACATGCCAGCATAGGCCCTGAAGCAACGAAGCCACCCAGCCCTGGACAGGAATCTCCCTGGCTGAGATGGAAGATAAACCCCTTTACCTTGTTATCCAGATGGAAAAAGCAGTTAGCAAAAATCCCACTCAGGGTTACGTGTTTCTCAAGGATTAGAAGTTACTTGATCTCTCCTGCGTCTTGGAAATCTATCTCACACGGTCTACAAAAGATGTTGGGTGCAAAACGGATGAACTGTCTGTGACCACACCAAGGCCCAGTCTGTTTCATTTTCCCTGCAGAATTCTCTTGCTGTTACTTCTCGGACACAGAAAGGATGTGGGCAATGTCCAGGGTTTCTCCCTGATCTGCCCAGATCCCGCCCCAGCACCTGCTGACTGGGGTCTGTAGCCTCACTCACGTTCTTTCTTTTGGTCCTCCAAACCCAGACAGCTATAGCAATGTGGGATGCTGCGTACTCTCACAACCAGAACGCTCTTTCTCAAGTTGCTTTGTCCTTCCTACAGATAAAATGTCCAAATGCTGCCTTTCAGATTCAGATGGATCTTGGCTCTAACCCAGTCCTCTAGGTGTCAACATCAGCAACCTGTCTTGGGAGGATTCTCTGAGGAACACTTGGGGCTCTTCTCCATCAGCAGATGTGGCTTGGGAGTGAAGACCCCCCCCCCGGCTCTTATCCAGCGTGCCCTGGTGGGTGGGCCCCTGGTCTCTTTTCCCTCTCTTCAAAGAGGGTATGCTGCTGGGTGGGTTTCTTTGGACTGTCAGGGTCCCCAATTCTATGCATCGCTCCAGTTGCTAAAATTTGCACAGTTAAAAGGTTGTTCCTTACCATTTGGCTGTTTTACTTTGGCTTTTCTGTGCCAAGTTTGAAAGCTTCCAAAGATGTGACATGGTGTTCTACCCCCTCCCCTTCCCCCCTCCCCTTCCCCCCTCCCCTCCCCCCCACCCCCTGCAGGAATCTTCGCTTCCCAGGAGGCTAGTTCACTTAGGAATGAATGGGGCATTGTAGGAGTCAGTACTTGTCCATCTGTTTTGTTCTGGAACAACTTCCTATTCTTGCAACTGATTGTATCTGTGCCTCAAAAGTATGAGCTGTACTTAAATAGCAGCCTCACGTTCAGGATTGAGTAGTGTCTTATCTATAGCTAAATGTTAAGGTCCACAGGACACCTGTTACTTCCTGAGGAAGCAAAGCCTTCCTTTGAACACACGTTAGTGTTCACTAAGTTCTACAGTTACTACAAAGTTTTGTGGACATTAGTAGGAAAGGAAACCACCCACTTCCTTCACTAAGTTACCACTACACAGCAAGTGTATAGATTCACTGGGTCATTCTTGCTTAATACTTATGGCTAAATATATGCTTTTCAACTCAGAAGATTGTGCTGAATGCAGCTATTGTTGTAGAATTCTAATAATGAAACCCCTCTTTTTCTGTATAAAATCACAAATCCATTTAGAAAAGTATATTGATTAGATTCTGATTGTGAGGAAAGAAATAAATATTTCCAAAGCAGTCACCACTTGGTCCTATGGGTTCTGATTTCAGCATATGCAAAAATCATTCAACTCAAACATTAACTCTACAATTTCTTTTTTTTGGTTGCCTAAAATGGCTTAAAATAGACCATTTTGGAGTGTGCATTTTGGAAGAGATATAGCAAAAGTCAGTAATTTACTTTTCTAGAGGACAAGAGGGATAGAAAATGCATTAAGCACACATACACATATGTTGATTTATAATGACACCCCAGGGTGATATCTTTTATTACCATACATTAAGCCAAATAAAACTGAATGCTCCTCAGTTCACCCTCAGAGTCAGAACCTAGCCCAGTGGCTGTCTCCTCTGTCAGATCTTACTGTTTCTGACAACCACATTTTACTTACTCCATTCCAAGTTGAACCGGTTAAACTATCACACCAAGCAATCTCCATGATACCTCATTTCCCTGCAGCGAACTGCATGGTGGACAGGGTGAGTTCCTCAACATGTCAATGTCACTGGAATTTTGTCAGCACTGTTCTCCCCCCAGTGCATTAACAAGAGACAGAGACCTCAAGCATGTCTGAACAACACCCTTTCGGACTACGTGGAAGCCTTTCTTCTCAACAGGAGCCAGGCCTCTTGAATAATGAGCTGCGTGCAGCAGGATGATGATTGGCAGTCAGAGAAGCCGCAGCCTCAGTGCAGACTCACCACGGACCTGGTCCTGCCAGAGGTTGTGGGATCGAGGAAAGTGGATCCTGGCTGGATTGGGAGTTCGTGCCTATTTCCTAGAAGCCACAAATTCACATGGAACTGGTTTTCTGCAGTGATTCTCCACTTTAAATGTCTTTAGAAAGTAGAGTCTTCTTTTCAGTTTCAGATATACTGTAGGTTTAGCATTCAGACAGTCTTGCTTTCTGGGCTTGAAGCAGGCTACCGTATTCAGTGGCATTTTTATCAAGTGCTTGCAGCAGATCTCAGAAAATAGCCGAATGAGATTTCTGCGAGTAGCTCGTCTGGATTTTGTTTTTATGGTTTTTTTTTGTTGTCTTCTTTATATTTTTTTAAATCTTTCTTTAGTGTAAGTTTTCCTCAGTTAAGGACTGTGGGCAATATTGCATGATTAACCGTGGATTAGAATCAATCTCTAGATGTGAGGTGGGAGAAAAACTTTCCATCACAGTGTGTTGTTTAAAAGTTCCTACTTTGGCCTGGCGTCCTGGCTCTTGTTGATGATTCTGCTAAGATAATATCAGTGAGTACAGAGAGGAAAAGAGGAGCTGCTTTGGAAGAAGGAAGGACTTTTGAAATGTAAAGTTTCGTCTTACTTGATTGTTCCAAGATGGAATTAAGACACACCTCATATTCTTCAAGAAAGAGCAGAGGACCTAGGTATGTTTTGAGGTTGCTTGTGTACTGTTAATCTTATTTTGGAGTCTTAGTCACCTCATGTAACTATATCTTACTCTATTAAAACTAGCCACTCAGGCCAGGCACCGGTGGCTCACGCCTGTAATCCTAGCTACTAAAGAGGCTGAGATCTGAGGATCACGGTTCAAAGCCAGCCCAGGCAGGAAAGTCCGTGAGACTCTTATCTCCAATAAACCACTAGAAAACCAGAAGTGGCGCTGTGGCTCAAGTGCTAGAGTGCTTGCCTTGAGCTGAAGAGTGCAGGGACAGCCCCCAAACCCAGAGTTCAAGCCCCACAACTGACCAAAAAAACAACAACAAAGAAACTAGCCACTCAGGAGCAGATTGTGAACCTGAGCTCAACCAATCAGAGCAGAGGTGCGGGGCCTGCTGTGTTAGGGACAAATAAGGAGCAGTCTGCCTCCTCTGTGTTTTGGCCTGCCAGGTGTTTGGCTGATGGTGTGTCCTTCTGCAGAAATAATTTTGCCTTGCCTTGTTCCCATAATCCTTTGTTTTTGTGTCTATTGCTGTCATTCTGGTCGTTCTTGGAGAGCAGATTTATAACAGAGATGTTAAGTTCCATTTTCATCTAGTGTTGAATATCTGTACATGGATAAGTGTAGGTCTATCTGATCCTGTGGAATCAGGAAAATTAATGCAATTCACAAGCATAGTTCTGCTAGTGCTTCTTGAATCAGATGTTGGTTTAAAAGAAGAATTAAGAGAAAGAAGAGTTTGCCCCTATTAGCAAAGATGATCATTAAAATTCTTTAGTTTCATATTTCTTGGTTATCCATTTATTCCTCTTCCTCCCACTTTTCTACTGGTTAGTGTGTTTTTCTTGTTTCAAGAAATTTTCTTATTGTTGTAAGAAATGTTTGGATATCTGCAACTTTTGTATAGTCTTTTGGTATGTTAATTTTGCTTGTATTGCTTATAAACCATGAATATTTAAAATTTATGCAGTCAAATTGATATTCTATGAATTAGCTTATTTTTAGAAAAAATAACAATACCACATGTATGTTATATTCAATACTTCATAAGGGTCTACATGTAATTCTTTAATCAGTTAAGAAATAATAACCCTACACTGAAAGGCAATCATTCCGCACAGTGCCACATTTTATGAATCCACCTGTAGCCACGTCTGGTCACACTTCTATGCAGGCAGGATGCTATGCATGGGAACCATGATTGATCTTGCTCCAAGTACTTTTCTTTATCTTTTAAAAATATAGCATTGTTATTATTAAGGTGCTATACGAAGAGGTTACTATTTCATGTCAGGTAATGAATACATTTCATTTCTTGGACAATGTCATCCCTTCCTTCACTTTCTCCCAGTTTCCCCTTCCCATCCCTGCCCGCAGGTTACAGCATTCATTTTCCACACAATGTATACTGAATAGCATGATTGTACTTGTCTACCACCCCACCCTCCCTTTCTGCACCCTTCTTTTCCACCTAAAAAAATCCAAAGAAAAACCAAGCACCACCACCACCACCCCAAAACCAAGCACCACTACCACCACCACCACCACCATCATAAATCCAAAACTAAGTACCACAGCACCACCGCCAAACCAAAACCAAGCACCACCACCACCAACAACAACAACAATCTAAAACCAAGCACCACCACCACCACCAGCAATCCAAAACCAAGCACCACCACCACCAGCAATCCAAAACCAAGTACCACCACCATCACCACCACCACCAACAATCCAAAACCAAGCACCACACCACCACCACCACCACCAACAACAATCTAAAACTAACTACCACCACCACTACCACCACCACCACCACCAATCCAAAACCAAGCACCACCACCACCAATCCAAAACCAAGTACCACACTACCACCACCACCAACAACAAAAATCCAAAACCAAGCACCACACCACCTCCACCAATCTAAAACCAAGCACCACCACCACCACCACCAACAATCCAAAACCAAGCACCACCATCACCACCACCACCACCACCAATCCAAAACCAGTACCACACCACCACCACCAATCTAAAAACAAGCACCACCACCACCACCACCAATAACAACAACAACCCAAAATCAAGCAGCAGCAGCACCACCACCAATAACAACAACAATCCAAAACCAAGCACCACCACCACCACCAATCCAAAACCAAGCACCACCACCAATAACAACAACAACAAAAATCTAAAACCAAGCACCACCACCACCACCACCAATAACAACAACAATCCAAAACCACCACTACCACCACTACCACCAACTATCCAAAACCAAGAACTACTACTACCACCAATAACAACAACAACCCAAAACCAAGCACCATCACCACCACCACCACTACCACCAACAATCCAAAACCAAGTACCACACTACCACCACCACCATCAATAACAACAATCCAAAACCAAGCACCACCATTACCACCACTAACAATAACAACAATCCAAAACCAAGCACCACCACCACCACCAACAACAACAATAACAACAACAATCCAAAACCAAGCACCACCACCAACACCACCACCAACAAAAATCCCATGTTTCAATTTCCTGGAATTTGTTTCAATGAACAGCATTTTAAATGTTCAGAGAAGTTACACATTCAGGTTCCTTCCCTAAGGGTATCCTCCTTTAGTCTGACTACGTGTGAATGCCTAGAGTCCTGTGTAATACATCATGTCCAGTTATATTCTAGATCTAGCTTCAACATATGGGAGAGAAGATGTGCCCTTTGTCACTCTGGGCTTGTCTTATGTTACTTAGCATGGTTGTCTAGGTCCATCCATTTCCCTGCAAATGACAGACTCTTATTCTAGTGGGTGAGTAACATTCCATTGTGTATAGATACCACATTTTATCGACCCACTCATCTGCTGTAGGGCATCCAGGCTGTTTCTTTCACTTGGCTACCGTGGACAGTACAGCAGTGAACATGGATGCACACACATCTTTGCTGTATCCTTACTTGTAAATAGGTGCGTAGATGCAGAGAATGATGTGGCCAGCCTGTGGGGGAGAGCTATGCTTAAATGTTTGAGGAGCCTCCACACTGCTGTCCAAAGTGGTTGTACTAGTTTACATTCCAACAAACAGTTCATTAGAGATCCTTTTACCCCAAATCCCCACTTGCATTTGTTATTTGAATTCTGGATGTTGGCCAGTTTCACCAGGGTGAGATGGAATCTCAAAGCTGGTTTAATTTACATTTTCTTTATGGTGAGGGATGTTGAACATTTCCTCAGATGACTATTTGCCATTCTTGCTTCTTCTTCTGAGAAGTCTCCCTTAAGCTCCTTTGCCCATCTATTGATTGGTTTATTAGGTTTTTTTGTTTTTTGTTCATATTTTGAGCTCCTTGTATATTTTGGATATTGGGCTTTTATTGGTTGTATGGCTGGTAAAGATTTTCTCCCAGTCTGTTGTCTGTCATTCTAGTTTAGTAACTATGTGTTTTGCTGTGCAGAAACTTTATTTGGATGTAATCCCACTTGTCAAGTCTCTCTCCTACCTTCTGTACCCCTGGGACTCTTCAAAAAGTTCCTCCCTATGCCTATAAATTCTTAGGTTCCTCCTACTGCATCTTGCAGCAATTTCAGAGTTTCAGGTCTGATGTTGTGATCTTTGATCCACTTTGAGTTGACATTGGTGCATGGTGACAGAGGGCCTCAGGGTCTTTACAACCTGCTAGCCACAGAAACTCAGCCTGGGGCAAAGTTTGGCACCCGAGATAAGGACTTTGGGGTGGGACATTGCAAGGGAGCGGGAGGAATGTACTGAAAAGACTTTCTCCTCAGAGCTTTCTCTTATTCATTATTTTAGTTGAATTGGAATAATGCAAAAGTGTTTACTTCCCTTCTCTCAGCTGAGCCCACTCTGCAGTGCAAGCATGGGGCCTTGGCTCCCTCCGGAGGACTCTGGTCCTCCAGCTCTCCACCTCGCCTGCCACCCAGGCCACCTTGATGCTTTCTTTACAACTCAATAATTTTGATGATGCTTGAAGAGATCATAATATAGTAAAATGGGGCATACAGTCATCCATTCTACAAGCAAACATTTAGAAATGTGCTAAATTGGCCACACTTACAGACACTTGTGCTTTGCAAAAAGTGAAACTTAAATTGATTTGATATAATTAAGCAGTGCAGGAAAGGCTGGTCCTTGGCAGTTAACCCTGATAGTTATTATCTGCCCAGCAATGCCCTGCCCTTGGGCTCTAATTAGTACATGAAAAATGTAAAGTAATTATTATGGGGTAGTGTGAAAACCTAAAATAGTGATCTGCAACTTTCCAGGGAAATGCCATTCTTTGCTTATTGATTTCTTACCAATTAATAAAAGTTTGTGTTCTTCTTGTGTCTTTTTTTAGAAACCAGTAGAAATATTCTAAGAAAACTCACATATTTTTATAAAATGTTTCATAACAATCTTTCAAATTGAAAATCAAATAATGCAAACAGAACTATATGTTTTTGTTTTATAATATTTTTCTTAGTATAAAATAAGGAAATAATAGAGAAAAGAATAAGTGACTTGGATCAGTGAGACAATAGTTTATTTCATTTCCTTTATCTGAGAGTCGGCATTCATTTAAATACACGGGAATTTTAAATTTCAAGTATTGTCAGTTTATACCTGCTCTTACATAGTGAATATTTTCTTATGTTATTAAAATTATTCCAAGTTTCTTTTTTATTGACTTCAGGTCTACACACAGTAGAAAAATGATGATTAATTTTTCATCAGAAGTGTTAGATTTGCCATTGTATCCAGGGAAGCCATCATTCCAGGCTCTCCCCAGAGCACCGGGGTGGCAGAATTTTCCTTTATGCACAGTGCATCCAGGATCACTCTCTACCTCATAATCCTCTCCTACTCGCCCTTGCTTTTTCTGCTGCAGAAACCAAAGCACAGAGCAAGCTTCTGCTACCTCCAAGTCTTTTCTGAACAGCATGATCCATTTCTGGAACCTGAAGAATCCTAGGGAGAATGAAATGGGACTTGAAAAACACAAACTGAAAAGTTTCTGTTATTGCTATGACAGATAATCAACAGCAGAACATGTGTGTATTCGTGTATCCGTGTGTGTGTGTGTGTGTAAATGAGCCATCTGGATATTCTAGTTTCCAGGTGGGTTTAAGTATTCAATAAATTATTAGAAAAAGTGACTATGTATAAGAACCAATGTATAGTTGCAAACTGAATTAAATATTATATTATATACACTGTATATAAACTAATTAGCAGCTGGGTGCCGGTGGCTCATGCCTGTAATCCTAGCTACTCAGGAAGCTGAGGTCTGAGGATCTGGGTTTGAAGCCAGCCTGGTCAGGAAAGTTCCTGAAATTCTTATCTCCAATTAGTCACAGAAAAAGCCATAAGTGGTGCTGTGGCTCAAATGGTAGAGCTCTCTCCTTAAGCACAAAGAGGCTCAGGGACAGTGCCCAGGCCCTGCGTTCAAGCCTCAGAACTGGCAAAAACCAAAACTAAAGCAAAACCAATTAGCAAGGAAGTGATTGAGTGTCAGATATCATGCAGGCCGTCCCAAGGCTGAGACTGGAAAGCTGAAGTGATTGAGTGTCAGATATCATGCAGGCCGTCCCAAGGCTCTGAGACTGGAAAGCTGAAGCAGCTCACTGGGACCTCATCTTGTCTCTGTTGTACATGGGCAGACCCTCTTCTTGGCCCACAACACCAGGCATGAGACAGTGGTAGTACACATACTGAGTGGCTGTGTGTGGAACTTCTTCATTTTCCATAGTGTGAGAAGCACTGGCAGGCTGTCCCTACATTGTGCTTCTACCGCTCAGTCATCGGACCTGGATGTACCAGAGCTACTCCTTATTGTGCAGGGTGGAGCACCAGCTGGTGTTCTGTGTCTGGTGTCTTGCTGAACGGCAGTGAGCACTGATGACACTGGGATCCTCGGATGTGCCTGTATATCCATCCCTGCCTTTCTGGCTTCCTAGGCCTGGCCACAATGACTGTGTTTCTACTTTCATGAATGAGAAATCCTGGCTTTCTTCACTCAATATGATTTTTTACAGGTATGCCCATTTCCCTGCAAATGACATATTATTCTTCCTAAAGGATGAATAAAATTCCATTGCATATATACCACATTTCTTTGTTCCATCCATGGGTTGTGGGGCATCTGGGCTGTTCCCATAACTTGTGTATGGTGAATAGTGCTGTGATGAACATGGTTGTGATGGTATCTTTATTCTGTCCTGACAATCTTTGGGGTAAGTGCCCAAAGGAGAAATGTTTCATTTATAATATATGCTTTTTTAATACAAACTATTCAAATTTTTGTATATTAAAAAGAGGAACTTGTTAAATATTGAACAAATTAAACTAAACTGTGATATTACATTCCCAAAAGTTGGAGAGCTGGCCATCAGGAGGTGAAACCTGTACATCCTCATGGTTCAAATGAGCATTTTTATCACTCGTAGAAATTTTACCAGGAAGTTGAAGAATAGTCAAGATAGGTCCTAATCCTGTTTGGTGTAAGTGTCTATGTATGTTTTTGTTTCAGAACAGGAAAACTTAAAGACTAAGGGACAGATTATTAGAAAAGATATTTGTACCAGGTGCTTGCCTTGTATTATTAACTTTATTCCTTATTGTAATGTTCAATGTAGGGATTCGTGTTCTAGTGCTAGAGATACAGGAGAAAAACCCCAGCGGAGTGAATTTAAGTCCCTCTCTATTATAATGAATGTAGAAGTTGTCTGTATTGAAGAGTTCTGTTCTCAGTGACTGGGGCCAAATACATGTTTTTTTTTTCTTTTGGTTTTTTCTTTCCTTCTTTCTCTTTGTCTTGGACAATTGACTATTTACTGACATCATTTTTTCTTTTAGTTTTCTCATAATATTTTTCCAATTTATAGTTGGATAATAATGCCATTGGTGGCAATGCTGCATGTTTGTAGTGAGATAATGATTTCATTGCAGGTTTGCTCCTGTACACCTCCTGGTGCAGCCAGTGCTCAGCGGCGTTCTGGCAGGAGAGGATGTGGCCTCGATGGAGGCTCCAGCCCCGACCGAGGCTCCGCAGCAGAGCCCACAGCTGCTGTGCGGCAGTTTGAGTTGGCCAGACAGGGCTCATGGTAGAAATACCTGGCAACTCTTTTGGACAAAGTCTGTGCATTCTGAAATTCTAAACTCCTACCGATAGATAAAGGAAAATCCACATAGAAAACTTGTCAGATGCATTTTGTAGGATGAGTGTGGGAAGGAGAACCTCATGATTGGAATATCCACCACACCGTGTGGTTTCCACTTCATCTCTCCCTGCCGCCGGCACCAGTCACGGAATCCTTGTGATCATTCTACTCAGACAGCAAGAAACATCAACACATGGCCATTTTCATGGATTGCTCCTGTATTTAATCCAGCTTG
This sequence comes from Dipodomys merriami, assembly GCF_024711535.1. NCBI lineage: Eukaryota > Metazoa > Chordata > Mammalia > Rodentia > Heteromyidae > Dipodomys > Dipodomys merriami. Next base: position 2,555,498 of record NW_027206612.1, on the reverse strand, counting down.
AAAAGCATATGGATACTTTGATTTTGGGCTTTTGATGTCTCTGTGTGCATATATGAGTAATCTTTAAATTATGAAGATCTTCATTACTAGGATTACGATATCTGATAATACTGCTGGGCTTCCACATGCATTTCCAAAAGGAAAAATAAGACATTTGCCCTCAAGTTTGTAAGAGTGTGTTATTGTGGTTTGGTGGTGCTAGGATTTGAACTCAAGGCCTTACACTAGTTAGGAAGGTGGTCTGTCAGTTAAGTTATGCCTCCAGCCCTTCCTGTTGTAGTTATTTTTGAGACAGGTGCTCACTTATTACCCAGGCCACATTGGACTGCCATCCTCCTCTTTAAAGTTGCCACGGTAATTGGGGTGACAGGCCTGTGCAACCATATCCAGCTTTTTCTGCTGAGATGAAGTCTTGTGAATGTTTTAGCTTGGATTGACATAGAGTACAGATTTTTAAATGCACCTTTTATCAGTAAATATGAATGTTTTAATCACTTATGCTTTTACAACAGTATTTGTTTCTGCTTTTTCTGCATTCAAACTGTTAAGACATTGTAATTTATCATTCATCTATTTTTTTATTCACAATTTTACCCAAAGTGTGATCTCCTTATGAAGTATAACACTTTAAAACGGTTGTAATAATTTTAGCTAAGAAGGCTGACAACTTTGCTTTCAAATGTCCACATTTTCTTTATATTTAAGTAATTTGGAGGCTGTAAATTCTTTTGGTTTACTTCTCATTGTGATGGTTTGGGCAAGTCTCTCCAAAGACACACAATGAGTTACAGCTTGGACCCAGGGAAGCCTGCTGTTGCTCACACAGTGGTAACACATGTGAGCTCTTTTGCACTGCTGAGCGATAGTCCATTGCCCATTGTATGCATTAGAACCAGTTATTCATCCAATCAGAAGCTGAAGGGAAAGTGCATCAGTGATCTCCACTTCTTGAAGACTATGAATAAAGCTGCAACCAATATGTGCATGCTTTGCATCCTAACAAACCGAAGAGTAACACAAATCATAACTTTCATTGCTAAAATGTCTAGTCATAGATTCACACTCTCCCAACTTCCATTTTAAAATAAATCCATTCTCCTCAATATATACAAGGAAGCACGAGGCAAGTGTCTTTTAACCAGTCACTTTTTTAAGGCTGCCAAAGAAACACATAAGATATTAATGTCCACACATCATCACACGTGCACATGTACGTCAGGGTGACTTTACTTCTTCCCCAAACGTCATACACAGTATCAGCCCTGGCCTCTACAGGAGAGTGCACTCCTCCTACCTCATGTTCATTTTTTACAAAACATTTTAGCACCAATAATTCTGTGCACTTCATTAATGACTTTCTCGCAAGATCCTTTCAAAATAATCACACTTACATTATTGAGTGACATTGAGCAGACTTGTTTTTAAAGAGAAAGCAATGGGGTGGTGTTATTGAGAATCTGGACAATGAATGTAAGCGGTGATCAAGGAAAAGGCTAGAGGTCTCTGTGTTTGCCGGAGATGAGGATCAAAGGGGCGGCGAGACCTGGCTTTGTTAAAGTGGAGAGATCAAATATTTATGAACACTGACGTAAGGATGGAGCTGAGCACACATTGCCCATCGGGCTCAGGAGCCTCACTCCCGCAGAGAGGTATCCATACCACCAGTCCGCAGAGCCTTCTGCTCACCAGGTGGTCAGGGTGTCTCCTGGCCTTCCCTTAGCACTTGCTGAGTGAGGCGAGCTCTGGTGACCTCATCTCCCCCTGTGGACAGCAGGTGACCCCAGTGGACCCTTTATTGTCAAATAATTTTATCGTTCAATATTATAAACACTCTGTGCAAAGAATCAAAATCTCAACGCATTGGGAGAATTACAGCTGTTTCCCCGCACAAAGGGAAGACTTGTGTCATGTTTATCCGTTCTTCCCTGCAGATTTAAAAGTTCTGTGAATGAACTCACACTGTTCAGACCCTCGCGGTCATACTTCACATTGTAACCGAATTATTTATCCTATTTGTCAAAATGTTTACATAAAAATATTCAAATGATTGCACATAATCCACCTACATGGATATGCCACTATCTGGGCTTCACCAGAATTGCAACTGAACTCCAACTGCTGATACGGTAATTGTTTTACCTAATACTGTAACATAACAATGGCTTCTTTATTCAACAAGTACATTCTACACAGTAAATGACAGAATACATAACTTGAGGTGGTTACAACAACCTTGGAAAGTTTGTAGATTCTTAGGTGCATGGGTATGCACTGGAATTTCCAGACGCGGGTTCAGCCTGGGACTGAATCCCTATTCTCCACTCGTTACAGAGACAAGCTATTGCTAGAGGCCAGACCATAGTTATACCATCAGCCGGATGTGTGTGCATTCAAAATCGGACTTTGCCTAAGAATGGTCTTTGTCCCTGGGGAGATGATGCTAATATTAATTTTGTAATGCTAACATTTCTGTTTATTTTTGAATTTCTGAAGTGGACCCACACAACAGGGTTATTATTCAGAGTAAGTGTGACAAAGCTCTTGAAGTACTTAGCACAGTAGCTACTGTGCACCAAAATTGGAATGACTATTAATTGCTGATTTTTAAGTATTTCTTCAAGGTCTCCTCAACACCATTTGTCCTACTTCATTTATATTTAGTTCTGCCACAAGTAACAAATACCAAATTTAGAAAGTGGCTATGGTTCTTCACATTCAAAAATTAATCCTTAAAGAAAAATACCTGGCATTTGCTTCAACTCTACCTTATGCTAACTAAATGTATATTTCTGGGAAATGGTGCTCATAGATGCTCACATTTAAATTTTGTCTAGTTTATTACTACCCATAACAAAAGCTCCGGGTTTTGAATATCAAGAAAAAAACTGCAGAAAATTTAATCAGCTTCAACGTTCCAATTTCATTAAATGTGTTTGACATATTGATGAGGTGGACTATTTTCCATAAAATACTTAAGTATTAAACATAACAACCTGCAGGGAAACTGCCTGAATTGTTGGAACAACGACTCAATTAATATCAGGTTTACACTCCAAACTCTATAGAAGCCGTAGATAGTTAACGCAACATGAATTTCTTTTCTATGATTACTAAAGTTCTTCTACCTTTCAAAGTAGTTGAGGCTGGTTGTTTTAGCATTTCCAAGGGTTATTCCAATTTTAGCACTTATATAAATCTACAGAATAAAACTGGCTATGAAAAAGAATTATAAATGGACATTATCAGGAACAACGCAGTTTCTACTTTTGTATTTTCTGCTCATTTAGAGTAGCACCACACACCTTACTATGCTCATTTCTATGAGAAAATGTGGACATTTTATAAATGTAGGAGCAAGTTTTTAAGATTGCACTTGAATCAAAATTCTAAAAAGGGAAATTTGTAAGAGCAAATTTTAATCTTACAAAGTGACTGCTTAAAAGATACTTGCCTCCATGCTTACTTGTATGTACTGAGGAGAATGGATTTATTTTAAAATGGAAGTTGGGAGATTGTGAATCTATGGCTGGAAATTTAGCGATGAAAGCTATGATTTGTGTTACTCTTCAGTCTCACCAATGAAGCAAAGGTGTATCAGTGAGTAATGGTGGGTAAGGATGGGAAGGTGTCATGTTGCTGGGATGCAAAGCATGCACATCTTGGTTGTAGCTTTATTCATAGTCTTCAAAAAGTGGAGATCACTCAAGTACTTTCCCTTCAGCTTCTGATTGGATGAATAACTGGTTCTAATGCATACAGTGGGCAATGGACTTATCATTCAGCAATGCAAAAGAGCTCACAGAGTGCTATTGCTGCACGTGCAACATGGAGGGACCCTCACGTTGCGTAGTTGGTGAACAAAGCCAGCCCAAGGCTGCTTTTGAAACAAATCCACTAGACGATGTTGGCTGGGAATTATCTGCCACTGAGAGTGTAAGGAGAGACTGTCCACAAAGGGACCCATCAGTGAGGGCCACTGTGGCACGGTTGTGGACGTGATGGTCTTACCGACTTGCATAGCTCCGTGCAAAGGCCAGACCACCCAACAAAGTGATTTGTGCTCTGTTTACATTTAAAAACAAACTCATGAAAAATTTTAAGAAGCCACCCAAATCAAACTGTAGTCATAGAGCTCTTGGCTTAAAAAAATACATATTACAGCTTCTCAAAGATTTAAAAACATTTTACAATATTTATAATGCCAATTTTTCAATTAAAATCTTTAACATATGATTGTAAATAATGATACAGAAAAGTAGGAAGATGGCTCATTAGTAAAGTACTATATAAACTTCATTAAAAAGCATTATTCTGCTGGGTGCTAGTGACTCACACTTGTAATCCTAGCTACTCAGGAGGCTGAGATCTGAGGATCACAGTTCAAAGCCAGCAGAAAAGTCTGTGAGACACTTATCTCCAATTAACCACCAGAAAACTGGAACTGGTTTTATGGGTCAAGTGGTAGAGCACTAGCCTTGAGCTGAAGAGCTTAGGGACAGCACTCAGGCTCAGAGTTCAAGCCCTATGATTGACAAAAAAAAGCATTATTCTCCTTTGAGACAACAAGGGTTTATTATTTTTTAAATCAATTGAAGCATAATAATAGAATAGAAATCAGGTTACATTGTATTCTCCTCCTCCTCCTCCTCCACCTCCTCCTCCTCCTCCATTTTGCCAGTCCTGGCACTTGAATTCAGGGCCTAGGCTCTGCCCCTGAGCTGCTCCTGCTCAAGGCTAGTGCTCTACCACTTGAGCCATGGCATCACTTCCAGCTTTTTCTGAGTAGTTTATTGGAGATGAGAGTCTCACTGTGAGCCTTGGATCTCATCCTCCTAAGTAGCTAGGATTACAGGCGTGAGCCACTGGCACCTAGCTGATATTGTTATTTTTATATAATTGCTCTAACACTTGTAATAGCAAATAAAATAATAATATCTATAATTATGATGATTATATTACTAATTATATTATGATATTCCTAAATATAATAATCACAATTATCATTATTATTGTGTGTGTGTGTGTGTGTGTGTGTGTGTGTGTGTGTGCCAGTTCTAGGGTTTCAACTCAAGGCACTGGTCTTTAAGCTTTTAGCTTGAGGATAGCATTCAACCAATTGAACCATAGCTCCACTTCTGCCATTTTGGTGATTAATTGGAGATAAAAGTCTCACAGACTTTCCTGCCAAGGCTGGCTTTGAATCAAGATCCTCAGATCTCAACCTCTTCAGTAGCTAGGATTAAAGATGTGAGTGAGCTATTGGCGCCTGACTTTATTTTCATTTCTTTTTGTTGACATTTTTGCCCAAGTTTTTGCTTTTTTAAAAATTTGGTTCTCTATATTGTTGCTGTGTTTCTTTTGTCATTGCTGTTAGCACCAAGTGTTTCTGTCGATGTGCTTAGGAGAAACTTGTCAAGTTTTACAGAAATAGAGGGTAATAATGTCTTACTTTAAATGGCTCAAAGAGAAAATATGCACGAGAGATTCTGTGTACTTGCCTAAATTTAAGCCACTGGACATGCATTTAGACTACTTTCTTCCTACTTTTCTATGTTTTTAACGTACCACTTTGGGTGAAACACATGCAAACCAGCAATGAGGATCCAGACACAAGGTCCCAGTCTTCCTTCTCTTTCCCCCAGATGGTCCTGCCTGTGCTCTGCACCTGTCTGCCAGACTGCTGTCTCTGGGGGTTGGTTTGCAAGGCTGTTCGCTAACTATTGCTGCACCCTGTCCTGCAGCAGGCAAGCTAAAGAAACCAAGGAGAGGAAAACCCACATCCCCTAGCACGCCACACTGCAGGGAAATGTGTGGATACCTTTCATCTGGGAGGGGGAGCAAAACTGGATTAACTACTGGGAGTGTCAGCCACGGTGGACACTTTCAGCAAGAAATTAAGCATAACTTCTCTTAATCACCAAAATCTGCTGCTGGAAATCTTTGAACTTCAGCGTGAATCCCAGCAACATCCCCTCGCTTGCTAATTCTCTCATGACCCTTTACAGACGGGGCAGTCTGCCTGCCACACTCCATTTGTGTAGAGAAGCAGAAAGGATGGTGTTTTAAAACTTTAATTTTTATGTTTCTGCTTGTCAGTGCTAATCAAATGTGGAGTTCTGGAGAGAGGAAATCAATGCTGTTTTTTACATAGACAAAAGAACTCTTAGAGAAAAAAAATCCCATAGGAAGAGAAGAAGATTAATATGGATTAGTTGCCTGTTCTGTGCAATGATATGTTCTGGAAAAAAACGTGTCTCTTCCTTGCATTTAATCCTCTCATCTGAAGCAGGGGCAAGGTGCCCGCTCTCAGCCCCTCCCATGTGCTCCTCTTCTGCAACCCTGGCTTCCCATGCAGGAGCCCAGATGCAGGCTCCCAGAGACCAGCCTGCTGGTGGAGCTTCATCCGGCCTCCCCCGTCTCACTCATCCATGGACCAGGCCGGTCCAGACACGAGGCCTGAAGGCCTCTGCAGCCTTGGAGCTCCCTGCAAATGTGGGCCCTGGGACCATCTCCCCATTCTGGCACGTTGCAGGGGACCCCAGCACTGAAGTGCATTTCTGTATCTTCACATCTGTAACTGAGTTGACAAGGTGACACAGCGTCCAGTGTGAACAAAGCCTCAAAGCCTCGGCCTGGGTTTAGGCTTGCTCTCAGAGCGTCATGAGTGACATCGGACAGTCGTGTAGATCCTGAGACCTGTCACTACTTTATTTGCAAAATAAGGATACACATAAGTGGTGAATGGTATTTTGTAAAGCAGACAGGGTAACATTAAGTGAACGCTAATTTTTTTTGTTACTTAGACCTTTAAATAACATTATTACATTTTGCATCACAGGGTTTGAACTAAGCATTGGTTAATTTGTACCCATTTATATTCTGTAAGTGTATATAAAATAAAATCAAAGGAAATTTCACTATATAGTTTTGCTTTTTCAGAAAGGAACATAGCACAACAAAACCTACCATTTCCCGCTTTTGAAAGAACTACTTTTATTAAAGTTGGAAAACTAAGAGCTGAATTATTCCAAAGCATTCTGACCCCACTATGAAAATATCTTCCATGCACTATTGCTACTTTAGGTACTGAACAACCCGGTATGAATGATACAGAATAAAAGAACAGCACTGTCTTTATGTTTCCTTCATGCTCATGTGGGTATATAATGTGATATATAATCTATAATGTGTACATATATCTTAATATATTATCAATATATAATATATACATTTACTCCATACACATTATAATATTCATAAACACATACACATAAGTTTATAATTCAGCATGGAAATCCAGACACATATCTGAGATACAGACAGGCTCTGAATGTATGACATGGATTTTGTGGCTGAATGAAGTGTTTAGACCCAGTTTTTTTCAAGTTGGATTCCTGCCATTCTACAACTATCGATGAAATCATGTGATAGTTGGTATTTATGTTTTTCTAAGACAGCATTTCTTTTCTCTCTCTCTCTCTCTCTCTCTCTCTCTCTTCTAGGTTAGTTGCTAAGAAACCTCCATAGCATTTATTCTGTGGTCCTGGTGTCTAACCTCTTCCCATATGATTCCTTCCTATTCACCTGACACTTCACAATAGACCTGTGCTATTGGTGGCGTTTATCCTTGCACCTTGGGACCTTTATTTTGCAGAGTCTGACATTTAGAATTTTGAAATGGATGTCTCTTCTAACCTTCGGTAGAGCTGTATCCTTAAAAATAGGAACAATGAATGACATTCAACTAGTTAGATGGGGAGACAGAAAGATACTGCCATGGATTTGTTTTTATGAAAATGGAGGGTAGGCAATATCAATGGCAAGTCTTAGCACTGCCACAGATATGGACCATTGAATGCTTTTCCAAAATTGGCTTTAATTGAAAGAATATACTCAATTTATTAGCAATTTGTGGTGAGAGCACATTTGTCATTAATGACACAATGTAATACTTGGAAAACTTACTGATAGTATTGAGGATGTGTTGGAAACAAGGCCAGATTTTGATAAATTATGTTCAACACACATATTTGGAAAAGGTTGGCACTGCTCGGTTTATGACGCGGTCATACCCTGCTAAGCCAGCACAGGCAGAAGATGACAGTGCACGATACTGTTCACCCGTGGAATGCCACAGCTGTGTGCACGCACCTGCCGGGGCCAGTTGTTCACCCCATGAAAGCTGCAAAGGATCCTTTGTGAACTTGTGGGTGTGACCAGGGCCAGCAGTGCACTTTAGCTGCCTAGCACTCCCAGGGAAACGTGCACAGTGCACACTGGTTAGGGGAACGACCAAGAGTCAAAGCTGGCTGTCTGTGGTCTCTTTTGTGTCTTTTGTGTGGCTCGGGTGAGTGTGTTCCCCAGCCGAAGGGCCTTCACCTCCATTCTCTCTCTCCCTAGCGACTCATATCTTAACAGCTTGTGAACTTGTCTATAGGTATTCTGTTTAATTTGTTTTTATAAAATTCATGAATACATATTTACTGTATTTAATCTCTGTCTAGTAAATTAATTAGATATTAACTGAATTTTTCTTTGGAGCAGAGACTGCGACTAGGGCAGCAAGTTACTCAAATCAATACACCATTTTTTTCCATTTTTAAAAACGAAGAAACTTGCTTAAGATATGGTTGACTAGACTCGAGGGAGACCTCTGCGTCAGGGAAGCGTGCTTCTGTCTACAGAGTAGCCGTCTGCCTCTGCGACCCACAATGCAGGTCATGGATGCAGAACAGCCTCTGGGCCAGACAGACGGACACACTGCCAGCATGCACCCCACCCCACTGCACAGGACCCTGATCTGCCGGTGGGGTATGTGTGCATCCTTTATATGGCAGGAGTTTTAAAAAATAAGATTTAATAGTAGACTTCAAATTAATTTTTAAAAACTTTATCTGATGAAATGCTCACTTGAGAAATTAGAAATTCATGTAAGGTGTTAGAAAGGTTAAGGCCGTACAGTCTCTTGTTTTCAGCTCAGTTTGCTTCTGCAAAGAAACAAATAGATGTGAAAAGAAACGGATGTGAATTCTAATGGCAAAGCTGAAATGATTGCAATTAATTTTTCTTTCTACTTACATTTCTAAAAGTTCTATCGGGCGTTGAGCAACATGAGTTTCTCAAGCGTTGTCCATGGGACGGGGTCTCATTCTGAAGTCACAGCGCCTAGCGGTGAGTTCCAATGCTTGTCCTTATTTGCAAGATGGCCTGGAGCAAGGCCTTGTCAGTCCTTCCGTATAAAATGAAAATGTTCATTTGTTTTACTGAGTGTTGGGGCTTATGTGAGCGTGTGCAGGTTTTAGGGGAGTGTTTACGGAGGGGCGAGGGCGGCCTCAGTGTCATCATTTGTGGCCGATGCTCTTGAATCTTCTCTTGATCAGGACCGAAAGCCAGGTAAACCTTAGCAGATGGGCTTGCACCTTCGTACCACCTCAGTTCTAATCTTCATTCAACTCTTTGCAGAATGGCGTATGCATTCTGAATGACCCCTAAAGATTCTCCCACCGTTTGTGCGTCTACTGGTAAACCTGTGCGTGGGACAGAAGTACGTAATGACGTGGGTACTGTGGTGAGGTTGGATGCCCCTCCCGGACACTCTGGCTTCCGTTGGGTGTCATTTCTACTGCGTAGGACTTGGCCTTGGTTACCCTGGACTTAGAGGACCTCTGGTTCCCGGTGAACTCGCTCTGGCTGGGAGAATTGCTGGTTGCACCAGAACACGGGGACGGGATTTCTCTACACACTGCGTCCCACCTGGTTTTGGGATTTTCTGTAGCACCGAGCTTTGATTCCTTATGTTTAACTGTGGTGTAACCACCACAGGCTTTGCTTTGTGGTTATTCTGCATGTGACATGAAATACTTAGTAAAATACTTTGAGTTATGACCTTACTTTCATTAAGTGTGCATTCTGTACTTTGACCACATCAAGCACCCATTTGGCCATTTGCATTTTACATTTTATATCTGTTAGGATGATTGTTGCTATCACTATATTTAAGGCATGGCTGAGTTTTTATACTAAAGATATAAAAGATGTACATAGCCATCCCAGTAACTGGCTATTCTGAGTTTGGTATTGTTGCACATTTTCCGGGGGGCTTCACTTTTGAGAATGACGTGGAGGCCCTGGCTTTTCATGGCTGTGACCAGATGGGCTGCGTTCTTCTGTATGCTTTGCTTAAAGGCAAGGAACCCTCTGCTTTCCGCTTGAAGAGCTCCACTCTTTCCCATGGCATGGGCCTGTAGTTGGGGAAAGACTTCATCTTGCCTTTAATTCTTTTTTTTTTAAATACATTTTTTATTGTAAAAATACTGGGTGGAGGGGTTACATGAGTAGGGTGATGAATGCATTCCCCATTGAGCATTGTTACCTCCTTCTTCCCCCCTCCCCCCACCATCCCTTTCCTCTCCACCTCCCCAACTCCTCCCTCCCTCCTTTTCACTTTTAATTCTAAGGGACAGCTTTGCCAGGTAAAGTATTCTGGGATTTTCTGACCTTTTCCTTCAGTACCTCAAATTTCTTTTCCTCCAGTTCCTAGCCTGTTTCTAGAACCATGCCTGCTGTGCAGATAGCTTTCTGCACACCCACTGGGTACTTTGTCCCTGAGACTTACTCTAGACTGACAGACTGACAGATGGACTCCAAGGCTCCTCTAGAATTAGTCTCTGCCCAGGGTCATGGGCTGTCATGTTGTTCTGCCAACAAAACATCAGAAGTGGAGGCGCGGCTCAAGCGGTAAAGTGCCAGTCTTGAATAGAAAAGCCAAGAGACAGTGTGAGACCCCAAGTCCGAGTCCCAGGACTAGAACTAGACAAGGACTGAGTTTGTGAAGGTGATTCTGGGTCTGGATTCTGGGTCTGTTGGAGTAAGCCAGGTTTTGTTTTCAAAGGCTCCTGGGGTCAGCGACACCCTTCCAGAGCCCAAGCTGCCCCGGTCCCGAGGCCTGGGTTCACGCACGGGTTTATGCACGGTGCTTGTGTGGGGCTGTGAGCTGCAGCAGTGGCCTGCATCGTAGGTTCGGGTGCTCAGCCTGCACACGGTGTTTGTGCATCCTGTTCATGCTCTGCCTCGCTCACTGCATGAGAAAGGCAGGCAAAGGCACTGGCCTGGCTGGCTGGGGCCAGATGCCAGGGCCTGGAGACTGTGCCCCGATGGACACAGGCCTTGAAGGCCACGAGGGGGCATTGATAGGAGAAAATGGGGTTTTATAGAAATTGGGAGTGTGGCAGGTGTACAGACCCCCGTGCTGTCAGGGAGAACGTGGAGGGTGAGGTGTAATGGTCCACGCGGCTCTGCTGGGAGTCACATCAGGCTCTGCTTCCAGACTCCCTGTGAGCCTGGGCTCCAGCACACAGGAACAACACACGTGGACGTTAACCTGCTGAAATAATAATAAAAAAGAGTTTGTTTCTGTTGGACATTTGCGTTGTCTGTGCGTGGGTGATAAGTGTCTCTCTAGGTGAAAATGACAGAATGGGTCCCTTTGCAAAAACAGCCCAGGCTACTCACCCATGGACTGCGAGTGTCTGTCACCAGTGAGCTCCGGGTGTCTGCTTCTAATTATTTCTAAGAGGTTGATTGTTTCTGTTGCCTCACAAGAAGGGCTTAGTAACTAAACCAGTTTGACTTGATTTCTCACTTCTTAGAGTTTTGGGCCTTATTTGTAAAGTGCACAAAATTAAGCAATGTTTACATAGAGACGTGAAAATGAAATCAGTGAATATACGGTGTATTTTCTAGAAGGAAAACCTTACTGGGAGAAACTGGAACAAAATGGGGTGAGATAGTGAGTAGCTCAATACTGGGACAAACCTTGGTTCCCCTCCCCCCTCCCCCGCTCCCTCTCCGCAACCCCACTCCCAGTTCTGGGCCCGGGCACTGTCCTGAGCTGCATTTTCCTTAAGAAGAGTGCTCTACCACTTGAACCACAGCACACTTCTGGTTTTCTGGTGGTTTGTTAGACAAAGAGGCTCATGGAGTTTCCTGCCTGGGCTGGCTTTGAACCCTGATCCTCAGATTTCAGACTTTTGAGTAGCTAGGATGACAGGTGTGAGCCACAGGCACCCAGCTCAGCCTTGATTTTTGCATTTCTCTGGAGATGGATTTCTGGAGCTGTGGCGTTCACGCTGCGATTTGCTTTCCCTACCTTTCATAGGGATTTTATTTCTCACTGAGAGACGTGCTGTGAGTCTCAGGTCTTAGTGTCTGCTGTGCTCTCTGAGGTATGTTCTTCACCTTATCGATCGGCCTCGGAGATGATGTTCTGGTCCAGCAGGGAGAATTCTGGAAGGGCTCTGCACTGTCAACAGTAAAAGGTAGTGTGGTTCTTTGCGTGTCTCCTGGGGCCCTGCTACACAGCAGCCTTTCTTTTAGTGCATCCTTGTCCCGGGCTCTTCACCTGACACTCAGACAGTCCTCTAGAGCTCACATGACCACACTGACTCACAGCCTCAAAGCAAAGGCAGGAGGCACGAGTGATTTGTTCCTGGCAGTGGGCTTGCTTTACCGCAGAGATGCAGACAATGTCCTCCTGAGCTTTTCCTGAGCAAGAGCATAGATTCTGAAACTGAAATCTTCATTTCAGGGAAGGCCATACGTAAGTCTAGTAGTTGCAGTGATGCCGGATTGTATGGAAAGCGATGGAGAATAGGAAGAGGGAACGAAGGAAGACCTGGATGTATTCGTGAGAGGCTTGTTCTAAGGTTCCAAATTCATGATTTGCTGAGGTTTGAGATATTATAGTTGATGCAGCTGCTCCTGCTTGTGGACATAAAAAGAAGGTAACTGCATTACTCAGAGCTCTCCAGAGGATGGGTCCGAGAGGAAGCATATATGACTTCTAGAGGGGTGTTATCAGATCAGCTTCCACAGCCAAACTGGACAGCCCCACAGTGGCTGCCGCAAGCTGAAATGCCAGCAAGTCGTTTGACACACATTGTTGTATAGATATGCATAAGGCAACACTTCAGCCAGAGAAAGCAAGGTGGCTGAACAAGAAGAGATCTGAACTAGACTATCCTCCCTCCCTGCTCCTTCCTTCCCTCCCTCCCTCTATACCTTTCTCTCTCCTTTCTTACTCCCTTCCTTCCTTCCCTTCTTCCTTCCTCCTTCCCTTCTTCCTTCCTCCTTCCCTTCCTCCCTTCCTGTCTCCCTACACCCATCCCCATCCCTGACCCCCTGCCTCTTCCTTCCTCAGCAACAATATATAAAATGTACCCATTCCTCATTCCTTAGGACAAGGAAAACAATCTACCAGGAAAAGAATGTCACCAGAAAGTCCCCCGGGACAAATAGGTTTCTAATCTGTATGTCACATGTGGAAATTACCTTAAATGATGAGAAAACTATTTCTTAATAAAACAGCAACAATAACAACCAAACCTTCTCATGACTGAAATGCATCAGACCCCAGATCACTCTAACATGCACAATAATAAATATGTATTAATAATCCAACACATGCTTATTAATAATTAAATAATGCCTGCTGTTTTCTTCTCTGGTGACAGCCTGAATTTTGTCATCATTTCTGTCTGTTTTCCTCTGCCTCTTTTTCTTCCCAGACAAGACTCTGGCCTGAGAGGGCTCATTTGTGACTCCGTTTTACTTTCTACTTTCTACTGAGACAAAGCTTCTGACCTCTTTTGTGTCTGCAGAAACACCTTCAGCGACAGTACTCAGGGAGGGATGCCCCGTGCTGAGGTACAGGTGCTTTTCTGTTGTATCAGCTCCTTCATCTGATGCCAGCCAGGGTCTGAGCACTGTCCCTGACCTTGTTCAAGACTAGTGCTCTACCACCCCAGACACAGCTTCACTTCTGGCTTTTTGGTGGTTAGTTTCATGGACATTTCTGCCCAGGCTGGCTTTGAACTGTGATCCTCAGATCGCAGCCTCCTGAGAGCCTAGGATGACAGGCATGAGCGCCACTGCTGGGTGTTGGGCTGTTTCTTTAAAGGAGGTGTGTAGTACCCTGGGACTATTCTTCCTGCATGATTTTCTGAAAATTCCTTTTCGTGTTGATGCTGTAAAGCCAGGCTCTGCCTGTGCCCATGCTGCTGAAAGGGTAGTGTGGCTGCCTCTCGCAGGAGGAAGTGACGGCTTCATTTAAGTCTGGGGAGAGCTCGTAAGGTCCTGAACAAGGAGCAGGTGTCTGCCTGCAGCCAGGCCTGACAGAGACCACATTCCAAGAATAAGGATTTTCCCCCTAAAACTTATTTTACTCTTTGAAATGTTGTCACTGCTTTACATTTTTATTTTATAAAGTGTGGAAGGTGAAAAGTAGAAACAAGAAAAATACCATGATATACTAGAGCTAGTCTTCACCACTAACATTTGGTTATTTCTTTGCAATGCCTTTTTTGGTATTCTAGGTGAGTTAATTGATTTACTTTTTGAATTTTTAAAAATTATCTTAAGCTAGTACAAAGAAATCTTTAAGTAGTTGTACATAGGAGTTGCCACTTACCAAGGCAGCTTGTGAATACGGTGCGTCTTGATCAATCTCTCCCTGTCACATTGTCACCCACCCTTCCCAGCCCCGTCCTTCCCTTGCTTATCTTAATTTTAGGTGATGTATTGAGCCTTTTGCAATGCTTTTCTTTTTATTAATTCTTACATCAATTACTCGATGTATGCCATGTTTTGCTCTGATCTTTCCCTACGAGCCACCAGATTTCATCTCCTTAGTCATGAATGCATTAATTATTAATTCATTCATTCCTCCTCTACCTCAGACACCTCATGGCTCAAGAGCTACCTAAAACACGACAAGAATTTACCCAACCCTTAGACCGTTTTTGAGCATCATTTTAAATGCTTTTTCATAACCAGTATTTCCCAAGCTTGGGCTACCAATTGAGTTTATATAGGTAGAGAAACTTAGAGACTGGGCACATAGTGTTATTATTATTACTTTAATAAAGACCTTCCTTCCTAATTTTGCTAAAATCAGAACTGGCATAGTGCCTTCAACAGGAGAAAACGAGCCATAAAAAGATGTCTTGGGAATGGAGGTAGCTTTCCAAGTCACCCTCAGGATGTCTACGGCCCCTCTGCCCTGCTGGGGGAGCAGCCTGCCACGGTCACCTGTCTGTCCCCCGGAATGCCTGCGGGGGACACCCTACCTCTCTAGGTTACCCCACAGTGTGACAGACTCCCCTAGACTTCATGCTTTATGCTGTGTGGGGCCACAGGACCTGCCTCCTCAGCATCTCTTCACAGTCTTTTGCATCTCAGGTGTCTTCCTTTTTCTTTCTTTTTGTCTGGTCATGGGGCTTGGACTTGGGGCCTGGGCACTGTCCCTGAGCTCTTTTGCTCAAGGCCAGTGCTGTACCACTTGGAGCCACAGCGCCACTTTTCAAGTGTCTTTCTAACCTGACCACCAGTAGGAGCTATCACATGTGGTAACTAATCCCAGAGCTTCTTGGCTGAGCAGTCTCCAAGGGCAACAACAACGGCTATAAGAAATACTTGGGCTGTGGGCTGCCTGGCCCCCTTCCAGCATACTAAGAGGCTGCTGATCCCTAAGCACTTTGTATTGTGGCAGAATAATCCAGTGGACAAAAGTGGACAAGAGTTTTGGAAGCAGTCAAGCACGCTAATTCATTTTAAAATGGTGCACAGGTGCACCTGGGACACAGGGGAGCGCTCATTGGGCAGAAGTGGCGGGAGGGGAGCAGCCCCCACATCTGTAGCCTTTATGAGTGACACAATGGACGGGGCGTGTCGGAGGGGCCTTTCCCTCAGGATGGGGCAGGCTGAATGAGCCCTCCGATCTGGCCCTTCCAAGGCCTATGGTGATTGGCACCAGGAGGCTGAGCAATCGGCTTTTCTCCTTCCTTTCTCCTGGGGCTGGGTAAAAGTGGATTGCAGAAAGGCAGTAACTCCAAGCATCCACAGATCTACTGTTAACCACAGCAGAACAAGGGTTCTTTAATGAGGTCTTTGTAATTTAAATTAACGTTGCAATGGCTGCCCGCTGGTCTTTAGATTTCTGGGGTCTCCTTTGTCCCTCACGATTTTTGCTCCTTTGAGTTTTTCCCCCATGTAGACTAGCTAAACTTCAGAGATGTCTAATTGCCAAAGAGGATTGGAGCAAAATGAACCCAAGAGCCGCTCTGGCTCTCACAGCTGTATGAACAACAAGGCCAGACTAGAACACTGTTACATGAAGCTTCTGTTTTCTGAGTTAGTGTTTGAACCTAGGACCCACACTGGCTTGCCTGGCACTCTATCTCTTAATCTCAGCCTCAGCCTCGCCTTTTGTTGGTTATTTTGGAGGCAGAATCTTGGAGACTTTTCTACCCAGGCTGGCCTCAAACTGCCATCCTCTACTCAGTACTCAGTAAAGCTTTCTTTCATAACTGAAGGGCAAATAAAAACATTACATCATAAGTAAAAGTAAAATATTTTATCACCCATAAACACTACAAAATATTCTTCACACAGAATATATGAATATGAAAAAACATAAATATGAAAAAGTGGAAAATAAATTTTTCCAGTCTAATAAGTAAGCAAAGGAGGAAAAAGAAAAAAAAAACCATGAAACTAAAAGTTCTGCCCAATGTGAATGAACTTGATTCACCAATCAGAGAGCATAGAATGATCCAACCATTTCTTGTCTACAGGAAGTGTATCTATGTGACAAAAACAAATACATATTGACTCGGGGTGAAGATTTTCTTCAAGCAAATGGACCCCCAATGCAGTCAGGAATCGCTATACTCATATATAATAAGGTAGACTTTATACCCAAATTAGGAGACAAAGTAGGTCATTTCATATTAAAAAAAGGGAAGTTGTAATAAAAAGACACAATTTTTAATATATCTTGTAGATGTAGCCAACTTTGTTAAATGAATACTACTCCAACACACTGAGAGTTGATAATTCAGTGCCACACTCCAGTAGATAGGTCATTCAGGCAAAACTTGAGAAATTTCAGATGTAAATGGCACCATTAACTAATTGGGACTTGTAGACATCCATTGAATTCCATCTAGCAATTTGACATTACAAATCCTCAGCAGCCTGCAGATCTTTCTCCAAAACAATATATCAAGCTAGGTCGGCAAATATAAGAAAGTTGAGACAACTCCCTGTATCTTATTATACCCTAATAGAATAAAATTAGCAAATGATAGCAAATGAAACTATAGAAAGTACAAATTCAAGGAACCTGAACAACACATTGCAGAATTTTTAGTGCATCGTATGAGAGACAGGGAGTGGGAAACTAAACATATCTAGAAGACAATGTTAATGAAAATACAGCCTATAAGAATATTTGGGAGGCAGCAAGGGCAGTTCTTAGAGGAAAATTCATAGTTCCAAAAGCTTACATCAACAAAAGCATAGAGATCTGAAAATACATTCTGTAAGAAATCATTTCAAGTCTTTTTTTTTTTTAACATTTCTTTTTTTTTTTTTTTTTTTGGCAGGTCATGGGGCCTAAACTGGGCCTGGGCACTGTCCCTCAGCTCTTTAGCTCAAGGGTAGGACTCTACCCCTTGAGCCATAGTGCCACTTCCGGCCTTTTCTGTTTATGTGGTGCTGAGGAATCGAACCCAGGGCCTCATGCATGCAAGGCAAGCACTCTACCACTGAGCCACCTTGCCAGCCCCTATTTCAAGTCTTTAGAAAAATAAGAACTAGTCAAACCCCAAACTAGTAGATGGAAAGAAATAATAAATTAAAGCAGAAGGTAATGAAATGGAGACTACAGAAGCATAGATGCAATGAAATAAATTAGTTATCTGAAAAGATAAAATTGCTAAACCCTTAGTCAAACTGACCAAAAGGAAGACAAAAAAATCTCACTCACATAGATAAAATTAGTGATGCAAATGGGAATATCACAGTGATGCAGGTAAAACGCAGCACGTTTTCAGGGAAAGATCCTGTGAACCTTTACTGAAATCACCTGAAAATGTAGTAGAAATGGATGCATTTCCAGGTAACCTCAGCCAACCAAAACAGAGGCAGGAGGAACTACACAACTGAGATAGATGTGTATATAACAAGCCATGGGAGGCCGGAATTGTAACCCACAACTTCCCAACACATATATGTCCAGGTCATCTCATTTTAGACAAAGAGACGAGAACATGTTTGAAAAGAAGCCATCTGAAGCAAGGGTCCTGCGGAAAGTGAAGATCCGCATGCAGAGGAGTGGAATTAGATGCCTCTCACAACCAGTACTAACACCAGTTCAAACTCCATCAAAGACCTGAACAGAAGACCCCAAGCCTTGAAACTGCTACAGGAGAGAGCGTGGCAGAAGCTAGGAATCACTGGCATAGACGGAAACATTTTGGCACTCCAGGGCTCGGTGAACAGGAGAGGGGTTTGGCAGTGGACTGAGTCAGTGGGAAGTGTGTTTCCAGAGTCAGGGATGCAGGCACTGAAGTGCAAAGAGCCTAGAGAAGGGGGAAGATTGATCCCTGCTCTGCATCTGACAAAGGCAAATAGCCAAACTACAGAGCACGAAAAATTAAAGAATCAACCACCTATAAAAAAATGGAAACCTTTGTCTTTTCTCTCTGCCTCCTCCAGCTCAACCGTCCTCACAGGCCTGTCTTTTCTCCAGGACGTGGCCCCAGGCCTTTGGTGACCTGTGTGTCCCTCTCTCGGGTCCCCTCCACTGTCATGCCCTCATGGAGGCCTGCTGGACACTGAAGCTCACCATGGGTCAGCCCCCTGGACCCTCCACTGAGATAAGTGCCTGTGTACCTCATGCACAGATACAATGGCTCACGTGTACACACGTGTGCTGGTGTGTTACACACCCATTCATTTGCTTGCTTTCAGCTACCCTCACTGGAGGGAGGGGACGGGAGGGGCTTGTCTCTTGTGCTTAGCTCTGTACCCAAGTGTATAGCTGATCACCATCCCAAGCAAATACTTTTGGGTGAATCAATTCATTAATGAATCTCCGCGAACATGTTTTGAAGCAGTTTAAATGAAATTCAGAAAACATATTCTATACACACACACACACAGACATCTTTCCTTGGATTTTCAGATAGGAAATGAAATTTCTAGGAGGATACCTGACTTGGTCTCACCCGGCTGATATTGTTTACACCAGACCTCATTCCATGAATGTTTGATGGAAAACTGGCTTACTGGCAAATCTCGGAAGATGCGAATGTGGAGGAGATTGCCTCTAGTTTAGTAATATGTGGAGAAATGAATGTTGACAAATATGATTTGTCTCTGGGAAAACATTATGAACTGTTGGCTCTAGTCACACTAATGGGTACATTTTAAGAGTGGCATTCTTGTAATGCTGCTGTTAATAAATGACAGAAATAGAAAATGATCTAAATTCCTATTAAATTTCAGGCTCTTCTTCTCCAAATTCAGGTTAATGTTTGATAATCAGTCTGTTTTGCCAATTAAACAATGCAAAACTCTACTTTCTCTTTCACTATTCCAGTGGATGTAGTAGTATTTCTACGGGACCAAGTATAATAATGAGAAATGAATATGACCTGACCTTGCTGCTAACAATAAACATTTTCCAATAGTGTTAAGTAGATGCTAAATATATAAAGCTAATTATTTTGTGAACCGGTGTCCCTCAGAGATTAAATTGTAGTTTATCTTCTCCTACTCTCTGTTAACAGCAAGAATTCTCCAAGCAACCTGGTCTACATGCATCCACCATTGTGGAGACAATTTCTATAGCTTCAGTCCCTGGATATCTTTTGGAAAACTTGAATTATGTTGCTAATTATTTGAAGTGTCCACTTCCCCTGTTTGTGTTGACCTGATTAATGTATGGCACTGCAGAGCTATGTCTCAGAGGAGTGTCTTGTCTTTTGGAAGAGGAAAGACAGCAGCAAATATGCCTATGGAAGATTCAGCGCCGAAGTGTTTGTACGATGGAGGAAAAGACGGTGGGCCCGTGCAGGCGGTGCTGGCTTCCTGGCGCTCAGGGCTCCCTGGCACTGCGGGCTGATGTGGGACCTCTCCGAGAGTATTAAAGTGCATCCTGGATCTCTGTATGGGAACATCTGGATTGCTTCTCAAGTCTGATGGCTATCGAGAGGGAGACGAAAACACCAAGAGAGGAAATTAATTCACACACTAATGAATTTTTTAATTAGTATTTAAAAATCCAAACCTCAGCCCTCTATTTCCCTGTAGGGAATGGTATGGAACAATCCATGTAATTAGGAGGAGTGAAGATATTAAAAGAACCTTATGGATAGAAGGCGATAGAACATGTTTGAAGGTCACTCAAAGCAATGAAACTCAGGATATAAAGCTAATATAAAGAAAATACAGTTGGCCACCACTGATATTTTCTCAAAAAGAGGTAGGAACAATTGCTAAATTTAAAATAAAGGATTGTATGATAAAGAGCGATTCCTGAAATGGCATTACAAAGCTCTTTGAATATAAATTGGCTTTTATTAATATTTTTAATTTGCTGTATATAATAATTCACACTTCCATCGTATAGTTTTCCAACAACCGTAGAAAGTTAAGCTAATGTTTTAAGGAGAATTGCCACAGTTTTCTCTAGGTATGATGGTGAAGATATACATAATAGCATTTTAAAGAAATAAGAAAGCCCTTGTGTTGTCATTTGATCATTTTTATAGCTAAGCCTATGTGAAAAAGTGGGATGAAGTTCTAAATCATATGCAAAGCAGTTACCATTTTAAATATTTTCTGTGGATACAAGGGAAATACCGTTTTGCAAATACATTTTTGAGCCGAGAAGACCTGAGAAAACCAGTTGGACGTG
The DNA here is from genome assembly GCF_024711535.1 of Dipodomys merriami. Classification (NCBI taxonomy): domain Eukaryota; kingdom Metazoa; phylum Chordata; class Mammalia; order Rodentia; family Heteromyidae; genus Dipodomys; species Dipodomys merriami. The sequence continues at coordinate 2,534,734 of NW_027206612.1, read as the reverse complement.
TTAGCCCGGCTCCAGTGTGAAGGTGTCTGGAGCCGGAGGGGACCCCGGTAGAGTCTGGGATGGGGGCGGTCGTGCTCAGCCACCTACGCTGGGGACGGGTCCTCAGGCAGCCACCACACAGGCATGGATACTATCAACACACCCTTCATCCATGGTAAGCAGGGATAGCTATCTTACATTATGTTTTGGCATTATATTAGCATACTAGAACATAGATAATTGATTGGTAATGATGAGGTCTTGAAGGACAAAAAGAAAGAACTGTCTCAGCTGACTACAGCTCATGAAGGATAGATCCACAGCCTGGTTCCAATCCCAGTGATGCCTGCCGGCCACGGCGCCTCTCTGCCCTCAGAGCTCTTCCGTTGTAAGACAGGGCTGTAAGGAGTTTCAAGGAGACAGGGGACGTGCATTGTGGTGACACAAGGTGCACATCCAGTGGTTATATTAGAGCATTCCCTCTCTCCCCTCCTTCTCTCCCCTATGCCTCTCACTTTCTCTCTTTCCCCTCCCCTCCCTTCCCCAAGTACACATGTATGAGTCATGTGAGCACACGATAAGATTATGGCCACTCATGAGTCACAAAAGGTGTCTACAGGTTGAATTCCACACCTCGAGCTTAATACTCCCATTCTCCAGAGCTGAGAGAAATGAACGGCCCTTGGTTAAGACAGTCCATCTCTGGCAATGGTGTGGTGATGGCCGGCAAAGACAAGCCTGACATGAAGGATCTTTCTGGATTTGCATATACAACACTGTTTCCGTGGAGATGTGGAGGTGTAGCTGTTGGATTCATTCCTATATTAAAGAAAATTTTTGTGTGTGCCAGTCCCGGGGCTTGAACTCAGAGCCTCAGTGTTCTCCCTGAGGTTTTATTGCTCAAGGCTGCACTCTACCACGTGAGCTATAGCTGCACTTCTGGCTTTTTTGGTGCTTAATTGGAGATAGGAGTCTCACAGACTTTCCTGCTGGGTCGTTCTTGGAACTATGATCTTCAGATCTCAGCCTCCTGAGAAGGTAGGCTTTCAGACATGAGCCACTGGAGCCCGACATCTTGTATCAGATTTAAAGCACAGCAAAGCTCTGGGGTCCCTGAACATGTGGCTCTACCAGTGTGTGAAATGTGAGACACTCAGGACACAGAGGCCAGTACTGCCCTGCAGACGCCAGGCTCATTGTCCCATAATGCTACCTAACTTTGGCTAAAGACACACACCTTCCAAAAAATCCAAAACTTTAACTTGATTGCTGAAACCAAGCCCATTAACCAATGTCTTTGTTTCTACTGGTACCGAACCACAAACTTCCACACAGAATTCAGAAATAGGAAACTTCCAAAACTTTTAATTACTCATGTATGAGCAACATTTGAGCAGTATATCTTGGGAGACAAAGCCTTGTTACGAATATTCATATGAATTATTACAAAGTTCAATGGAAGAATGCTATCCTTTATCCTACCAGTATGTATGTGGCTTCGTATCTGGGCCTGAGTACTTTCCTAAAATAAGGTATTCTACTGAAATGCAAAAAACTTCAATTTGGACTTGACAAATCTGACAATTGTATACAAGTTTAGACTACTCTGAGAGTGAAAATAACTGACAAAAAATTCCTATCCTTTGTAAGTTGCTACTGAAAATATTGTTTATATTTCATTTTCCATTCTCACTTTGCTCATCTGTGAACTATCGGCTCATATTCTTATTTTCTCCCAGCCCCGTGTTATTTTGGTTGTTATTTATGCTCCTCATCCAGACAGACATAACTCTACAGAAGTCTCATTCGTACCAGAACTGGAAAACCTACCTAACTACCCTCAGTCACTTACCTATTTTGTAAGTACTAACATCATTTTTAGAAATTAGCATGTGTTTTGCCATTTCTAAACTCAAGCAATACCATAAATCTGGAATGATCATGTTCTCTTGTGATTATTTCTGCGACTCTATTTTCTCTAGATAAAATAACATTCAAATAATCTGGCCTTGATCTATGATTAAAATAAATCTCCAGAGATCTTGCTTGCATATGGGGTCAATTACCAGCACAACTGAACCTTTTTATACAGGAAATGATATGCTTCTATTTTTCAACACAGTGAAACACATTTTTATTTATACATCAATTTTGCCCTTTTATACTTACAAGTTCACCACTCTATTGAAAGACCTATTTTAGCTCATATAAATTTTAATTGTTGTATCTAAGAAGCTAGTAACTTTTGGGTCTTGCTATACACAGGTAATTTATAAAATTTTCTTATGAGCTTAAATAAAGAATGTATGGAAAATTTTATTTTTGTAGACACCTAGTAAAATTAAAACATCATGGTACATTTCATGCTTACATTTCATTTATTATATCAGCTGCTCTGTTGGAACATTCAATATTATGTTCAATACTCATAGAAATGTCAATGATCTTCACTGTGCCTTTACGTTTGGAAAAATTGAACCAATATCATGCTCTCAACAGGTTTTAAGCAGATACTCTAACAAGTTTAACAGATTTTTTATTTTACTTTGATATCATTAGCATTCTGGGAGATTGTGTCAAGAAAGAATTTTGAATTCAACATACATTATTTTCTGCCTCTTTCAGAACCATTCCCCCCACCCCCACCCCCTGTCTCTCTCTCTCTCTTCTTTGTACCTCTAATGAATAAAATCATGCTAGGCTTGCTTCTCTGAGATATATCCCAATTTATTGAAATGTGTTTTCCATTTGTTGGTTGCTAGATTCGATTTGTTAATACATTGCAATGGGTTTCTGTGTCTATAATTCATGAGAAATATTGTTCTGCCCATAAATTTTGCTTCTAACTATGTTTTGTAGGGTTGGGAGAGTAAAGCTGGACTAACCTCCTCAAAAGAGAGGAAAACATTCTCCTGAGTTGTGTGTCGCTGTTAATCTGGTTCATTAGAGACGTTAGTGGTGTGGAATTGTGTCCAAGGTTACACGTGCAGGAAGGGTTATGGATCGAGCAATTTCAATTGACATAGATGTTTTGAAATTTTCTGTTTTACAGACTCATTTTTGTTAACTTATATTTTGTGAGAGATTTTTCATTGACAGGATGATTTAAGTTCTTTGCTCCCAGGGACTTTGGGCAATATGGACTATTTTGATTGGCATGGGGTACTGTTTTGGGCCTTTACAGGATAGAAGCCAGGGATGCAATTAAATTCTCACAATGCGTACACAGACAGTTGCTCAACTAATCTTACATAGTTGGAATTATAGGAGTCAACCACCACTCCAGGCCTGTTTTTGAGATACGGTCTCACTGATATTGTACCCGGGCTGGCTTTCAATCTCCACCTTCTTCTCTCTGAACACCAACTGACTGGAATTATAGGCCTGAGACAGCACTCTTTGAAAGAGATCACTCCAGCTTTAAAACTTTTTTAAAAGAAGCCATTACTGCTATGGGGATTTTCAGGTGAACTTTTTTATTCTGTTGGTTAGTATCATATATTTTGCATAATTTATTTTACTTGATGTAATTTTATCTTTTCTCCTAGTTTCTTGATATATATAAACTTTAAATAAACTAATACTTATGTACAGTATGCACATTATATTAGTATATATTAGTATACAATATATTAATCTATATATTAATGCCTATAACACACATGGACATACTTACCATGCATCGTTTTAAAATATATGTAAACTGGCCATGTGCCGGTGGCTCACACCTGTAATCCTAGCTACTCAGGAGGCTGAGATCGCGGTTCAAAGCCAGCCTGGGCAGGAAAGGCTGTGAGACTCTTATCTCCAATAAACCATCAGAAAACTGGAAGTGGTGCTGTGGCTCAAGTGGTAGAACACTTGCCTTGATCTGAAGAGCTGAGGGAGAGTGCACAGGCCCAGAGTTCAAGCCCCACGGCCGACAATAATAATATTAAGATATATATATATATACATATATATGTATATATATATATGTAAACCGTGGGCAGCTAAGTCAGCTTAGTTATCAAATGCAGAACCTCATACCTTTCCCTTTCACACTGGTAATGTTTAAAATCTCCACTCACAAGAAACTTTCAAGAACACGCATATTAGCATAACGACCAACATTCTATAATGATTCAACATCTCCATCAAGCGGGATCACAGACCGCTTGTCTGTCTGTGCTGGACCCCTTGTCCTTGTGGCCCATCTGTGGTTGCATGCAATTTACCTGTCCCATGCTCCTTACCTGTCCCATGCTCCTTACCTGCACCTCACGGACGGGACTGACTGACGCCACACTCGGCTTTTGTGAGGAATGCCTCCGTGCATGTGCTTTCTTCCACAGACAGGTTCTGTTGCCTTGGATGCCCTGTGCACGCAGGGGGAGCTCGAAGGAGAAATTAGACCTTGACTTTTTTTTTTGTCAGTCGTGGGGCTTGAACTCTGGGTTTGGGCTCTAACCCTTAGCTCTTCAGCTCAAGGGGAGTGCTCTATCGCTTGAACCACAGTGCCATTTCCGGTTTTCTAGTGGTTTATTGGAGATAAGAGTCTCATGGATTTTCCTGCCTGGGCTGGCTTTGAACCGTGATCCTCAGATCTCAGCCTTCTGAGTAGCTAGGATGACAGGCGTGAGCCACTGGTGCCCGGCTAGACCTGGACTTTTAACCCCAGCATTTTCCCTGCAATGAGCATTTGCCCAGTTCTTGGTGCCTGTTTCCCCTAAGTTATTGGTGATTTGGCTTGAAGGCACCCGAGTTCCTTCATCCACCAGGGGAAGCCGACGGGTCTTCAGGGGCTGCTGTGAGCAGCCAGGGGAGGTGCTGGTGGCAGCCTGGCACCCGGGCGGTGCCCTCAGCCAGCTTCCACTCCTCCCCTCTGCTCTGAACGGTGCTCCTGCAATGCAGCACGCTGTGGCCTGTGACACGGAAGGGCAGCCCGTGTTCACTGCACCATGAGGACTAGGGCTTTACCGGGAATCCTCTCCAATATCTAAAGCATCACAGGTCCTGCTAGCTCTCTGATGCGGTTTGTCCTCAGAGATGTATAGGTCATTTCTCCAGAGGGAAAAAAACCCCCAAAAACAAAAATCAGCATTTACAAATGCTGACTGGCTTGAGTAGAGAACCCCAGCTCCCACATCTGCTTCCCTGTCTGGAACAGAATGAGGAGGGTGAACACTGGCAGCTGTTAACCCCATGAGGATCCACGTGGCTTGGTCCTGGTCAGCCCCTTGGCACAGCTTTCGGACCAGGCGGTGCACTGCCCAGCAGGGCCGCAGGCTGGCCGGCCGGCCGGCATGGAATTCTGGTGGGGTGGGCTGCGCAGGAAGCTGTGGCTGGGTCGGGCTGAGCTGGCCCTGCGGAGAGGCCATCTGTGCAGGGGCAGGGAAGGAGCTCACACGGTGCAGGGAGGCCCCGGGCCCTGTGCTCAGGGTCTCTGGGCTGCTTCCTCCGCTGGAAATGAAGTACCTCATAGCTGGACTCTGGAGACAATTAGCACTAATTGCACTTAATAGATCTTAGATGTTACTCCATCTGTAAGAGGAAATAGTGTCTTTTGCTTGTTTGTTTCTTACTATCGAGACAGTAAATTATTGTAGAATTTTATTTTCCTGAAACATTCGGAAAGAATAGGCTTTGTGGTTTCTGGAGTGAGCACGTGTTTCCATTTAGCTCCAAAATTCAGCTTGCTCGGTCGCCTGGGGCAGTAATTGGGTCCCTGGTAAGAGTTTCTTGACTGCACTTTGTGAAAACGCCCACCCCACTGCACGCCTCCCCCTCTTCTTGCCTCCAGCTTCCCCGCCATGCTCTCCCATGCCACACAGATACACAGACACACAGACAGACAGACACACACACGTTGTATACACACACCACACGTACCTCAACCTATACCCATGGCACACAGAGATTCACACACTGCACCAAACCACTACACTCTCTGGGCACGCATGCACACGCACACAAACACCCATGTGCACACACTGCATATATATAACCACGATTCACAATGCCACCACCATCAAATACACACACACAACACACATTGACATGCATGTGCTTACACACACAATACGTATCATAAAAGCATGTACTGCACATACATGCTACACACAAATGCGGATACACACACCACAAGCACACATGCACACAGGTGCACATGTCCACAGGTACGTGCAACACAGGAGCTACCCTCGTGCAGTCCACTCTATGCCTACACCACCTACCAGGGAGCACACCACATGCATATTGTGACGTGCCCATGTGCACACACCGTGCGCTGTGTGGGTGCTCAGCTGGGCTTCCCCTGCACCCTTGTCATGGTCTCTGGTGGGACTGTGGGCCGTGTCCCTGAGATTCCTTCACAGTAGTGTCCTGGTGAAGCTCACACTCGCCTGTGTTGTGGCATTGGGGAAACCAGGGCCGTGGGGCCCGCAGTCCGTGTTGTCATGAGCTGAGCATCTCCCACCTGCTGCTCACCTGCGTCTGAGGGCACAGGGCTCCTGCTGGTGCCCTGGATGGAGGCGGCCGCGCGCTTGGCCCAGGCACAGCAGCTCTCCTGTCGCTTTCCCAGCCGGAGGCAGGAAACTCCAAAGCCGAGCCGCACCATGCCGCCATCGGATCCCCCGTCTCTAGTGCTCGTCCCTCAGGAAGGCGTGAAGGCCGTGAAGGTTGCTTGCATTTTGCTGGGCGATGATCCCCACAAAGCCAGTTTGCTTACAATCACCGCTTGAGAAAGCGACCCACGGCTACAGCAACCGCATTCCTATCGTTTCAAACTTATGTGTGCAGATTTGAGAGTTATTAAGGATGGGTGCTGGTGGCTCACGCCTGTTATCCTAGCTACTGGGGGGGGAACTCTGTGGCTCAAAGAGGTAGAGCGCTAGCCTTGAGTACTAAAGCTCAAGGGCAGCACCCAGGCCCTGAGTTCAAGCCCCATGACGGACAAAACGGAAAACAATGAAGTAGGAAGTCTTCCATTGCAAGCTAAGCAGCTGGTCCGAGGAACTGGCAAGTTTCTGCAGTAGGAGCCTCAGCTGGGAGTCACAATGTGTTGATTCATTCCCAAATCATAACCGCAAACAGGACCATTTATTTTAGAACGTTTCCCACCGAAGGCTGCTTCCTTCTGCTACGTGATATTTTGTTTTTGAATTAGCATACATTAATAACACCAAGGGCCCCACTGAGAATTCCCTGTGCGCACAGAACGGGTTCCCCCTCCTGTATGCTTCCCTTCACCTCTCCCCCACCCCGGCATCCTCCCTTATTGGAGGCTGAGGAGGAAACACAGCTGGGCAGGAGGGAAGGACAGGGCACCCACACTGCAGAGTGGTCCCCCGGGCCCGAACCTTTGTCAGCGCATCCATGTGGTGTTTACTTTCTGCCCAAGGAGCGGAATTCCTGCTCACTTCTCTAGTTATGTTAATGCTGGAAGCAGAAGGGGTGTGCAGGGACGCATTCCACACATGCGCATTAATGATGGGTAGAAGGCTTGGGGGATGATTATATCACAGCGGAATTCCCAGCCCATCTGATGGTAAATCAAAGTCTATTTGACACATCCTATTCACTTCCTATTTGTAAGGGTGTGTGTGTGTGTGTGTGTGTGTGTGTGTGTGTGTGTGTGTGTGTGTGTGTGTGTGTGTGTGTGTGTGTGTGTGTGTGTAATTTAACAGCAGAGGAGACTAGAAATGAGTGCTCCATCCTCACCTAGGCTTGCTGTTAAGATGGGCAGACTGTGCAGGCGCCATGGGACCTGGAGAAGCAAGGCCTCGGATAACTGCACAGTGCTGTGCTGCGTCCTTGATGTGCAGAGACTGGCCCTGAAACCCAAAGCCGCCTCTGGGCTGCGTGGAGAGGAGGAAGCGGGCCTGGTCACCTGCTGCGCTGCCCGTGAGCTCTGTGCCATGCATCGCTGCATATCAGGTTGAACTCTGGGAAGAAGTTGGAGCAGAAGAAGCCCCAGGGACCCCTGTGTGCGCGGGCCCAGCCCTCACCAGAGCGCCTCGACACTCCGCTCTGCGTGGCCGGCCCTGCGGATGTCACAGGGACTGGTGATGAGCCCTGGCTTTCACGGCACGGAGGGAGAGAGCACAGGGCTGGGTCTGAAGTCCTGACGGACAGGCACGGGGCTGGTCCCTCTCACGGCCAGAGCCGCTGCTGCAGGATGTCCAGGGCGACGCTGTGTTCTAGAGACGCCTGTGGCATCACTCAGAGCAATGCGCATACTCAATAGTTAAAAAAAAAAACAAACCACAAACCAAAGTAAGTGTTACAGGAGTATTCTGACTTCTGGCAGAGATGTATGCACAAGACTGTTCCGAGGAACAAATAGCCACTCGCCGGTCTTCGCTTCTGACCCACAGACCAAGTCAGGGTGGGCCGTGTTAATTGGAACAATGTGACAGTATTCCTCCACGACATTCATGGTGTCAAATTTTAAGGTAACAAAGTGGACATAGGTGACTGTCGGAAACTCCCAGGAAATGTGAACGTTTGAACACAACATTTTAAGTGTCACTCCAAACTTAATATTTTTTTTTAGCTTAGGGCCTAGAAAATAGTTATGAATACATTATTTTAGTACCTGTACTGACGCTAAATCTACTACAATGGACAGCTACAGGAAAAGGAATCTAATGTTGAGCACTTGTAGGCAGCAGGTATTTTAATCCCTGTGTGAAAACTCAGGGCACAGCAGATTGTATTTCCCCTATTTATCCATGGGGAAACTGAGTCTTGAGGAATTTCTGGGCAGCACGAGAGTCTCCATTAGCTAGAAGGAGCCTGCTTCCTTTAAGAGCCGAGTGACAATGTTGACATGACTTCTTTCTTTTTCCTTAATGATCTCTTTGTGAAATTGTAGTTGTTTTTCTTTTCTTTTTTTTCTGTGCTGCTGACATTCTGACTGGAGGTGAAGGTATCCAGACATACTTTCCAGCCTGAGGTCTCACTGTTGTTTAATGACAAGTGAAAACATCCTGTGTTATTAGATATTTTCCTTTGCATTCCCCATTGTCTCTTCCTGGACCTGCTGCTGAATGAGGAAGTGTCAGTGGTCCTCTGATGCGACTTCTGTCACGGTCTTTGGCCCTCTTTATTTCTTGGAAGCATGCTCCTCTGATGCAACTTCTGTCACGGTCTTTGGCCCTCTTTATTTCTTGGAAGCATGCTCCTCTGATGCAACTTCTGTCACGGTCTTTGGCCCTCTTTATTTCTTGGAAGCATGGGAGCTTTGCCTAGCATCTCTATATAGTGCTCTTCAAACTCTAAGGCCCTTCTTGATTTCTGATGAGAACACCTTTGTGTGTGTGTGTGTGTGTGTGTGTGTGTGTGTGTGTGTGTGTGTGTGTGTGTGTGTGTGTGTGTGTGTGTATTTCCTAGAGCAACAGAATCTTCCAGGTCTAAGACCACAAGCATTTGCTAAATTGCTGTAAAATCATCGGTATTCTGTCTGCAGCCATGGCCAAATTGCAGGATGTCAGGTCAGAAGGAGGGACTGGGAAAGTGTTTCTGAGGATTCAGCTTGGAAGGAACTGTGTTAGAAGGGCTCTGCAGCTATCCCTTACTTTATTTTATGGGACAGATGATGGGCTCACATTGTTTAGAAGCTTCCTGAACACTGACGATTGGCAGTTTCTTCCCTACCTGCCTTTCTGTAGGCTCCAGCTCCCGGGCTTGGAGCACAGCACATCAGATCCACAACCAATCCTCTTCCTTCTCCATCCCTTTCCCTGTGTGCGGTGTGCTCCTCCCTTTCCTATGTCTACATCATAAAAATCCAGTGTTTAGTAAAGGAAAGGATAACTCACCCCCACACGCCCAAAGAAGCAACCTGCTTTCGAATACAGCGAGTAACTCCAACGAACAAAAGCAAAACCTGGTTTTCTGAATCAAGCGTGTGAGTGTAGCTCGGTGGGTCATTTGTGGCCCTTGAGGCTCGTGGTACAGCTGCTCCAGACGCCCGCTTCTGCACAATGGATGCCTTGCCTCCCCCTCAGACCACCCACGGGGGCACTCCTAGAGAACTGTGTGCCTGCAGCTGCGGGGCCTGGCCAGGGGTCACGGGCCTGTCCCGACCCACAAGCTTGGGAATCTCACAGACAGCCATCAAGCAAAGTATTTGGCATTGCTATTTTCTTTTATCTATATCCTTTAGCCATCCTCCAGGTGAAAGAAGTAGTGCACAGGAGAACATCTCTCTCTCTCCCCCGCTCTCTCTTTCTCTCTCTCTCCCTTTATCTCTCCCTCTCTCCCTCTCTCTCCTTTTATCTTCCTCTCCCTCCCTCTCCCTCTCCCTCTCTCTCCCTCTCCCTCTCTTCCTTCATCTCCTCCCCCTCTCTCTTAATAAATCATTGTTAAGGGGACGTACAGAAGGGTTGCAGCTCTCTGGAAACAAGGCCACCGTTTCTCTTTTTGGTTCAAAGCATGCAACCCCAGAGACACTGCGGGCCTCCACCCATTCTGAGCTGCGCAGTGTGGGGCTCACTCCTGTCCCATTCTGTAGCACACACAGGCGCGGCTCTCCAGTGCTGTCTTATTACCTATTCTCCAGGATCGAAAATAAATGATTGGGTAAATGTTTTGCTAGGATTGAAAATTTCTATTCAAATGAACTGAAAAAAATCATCTCTGGGTTGAGATGCAGTTTCCTGTTTTCCTTACTCTGCCTTTTTTTTTTTTTTTGTCAGTTATAATGCTGGCCTCTTTACTATATTCTTCAAATAACTTGTCCTAGACCCTCCACAGGTTTTCACATTTCTAGGAAAAATAACTTGTTTTAAGATGTTTTAGGATGTTTTCTTGTCATAGTAGTCTCACAGTATAGTTATCATGTCTCTCACAGGTAATTTCTAGGTCAATGTGTCACCAAATATCTTTTTATTTTTGCCCAAATGATTCTAATATAGCAAGGGAAAGTTAGATATCTATGAAAACTGGGAACAGAATTGATTTCTTTTATATTGTATCTTGAGGATTATTATATTTCTCACTTAAATTTTTTCCTAATCAAGTTTGCATCCACAGCATTGTAGAACCGTATGATTAGTTTCCCAGGCATTTCCCCAATCCTTAGAGACAATAGTTACCTGTGATTTGCAGCTTGACATTAGACTAATCTCAGTGTTTTCTGTTTTTCATATAATTTCTAGATGGTGGTACACCAGGGGTGTTCTGAATTAAGTTTCAAAATAATGAAAAGTATAACTCAGTTGGAGCTGTGAATCACATGGCCATTCAAGATTAGTATTGTGGAATAAATGGAATTATTTTTGGCTGTCAGCCTTTCTCAGTTTGACTGCATGTAGGTCCTGCTGACACTGGTGGTCAGACAGAACAGGCCCATATTTCATATCTGAACTTTATGGTCTCTACTCTGCATTTATTCTCTGTCAACTTTCAGCATGCCAGGTAGAGCACTCAAATTAAAAACACCTGTGCGTTGAAAGATTCTGTTTAGAGAACGAAAAACAGAACTCCTATTCTTAGAACACATTTGTAAATCACACATTGCCAACATAGGACATTTGTCTACTATATAGAAAGAATTCCCAAAAGCTAGGGAGGGCAAATGCAGTTTGAAAAAAAAGAAAATATCCGAACTTACATTTCACCAAAGAAGGTAAATTATGAATAAGTAGATGAAAAAAAGTTCAACACCACTGGTCATTAAGAAATCACCCAATGAACAAAAAATGATATACTACAATTATTATATACTTATTCAAAAAGGTAAAGTTAGAGAAAAGAAAGCCTGACAATATAAAGTACTGTCAAAAATGTGGTGCAAATATAATTTCCAGTGCTGGTGAGACCACAAAGTAGCTTAGCCTCAATAGGAAAATAATTTGATAGTTTATCAAATAGTTAAACATGAACCAGCTGTATAAAGCAATAACTGTAGTCTTTACATGCTCTGTGTGTGTGTGTGTGTGTGTGTGTGTGTGTGTGTGTGTGTGTGTGTGTGTGTATGTGTGTGCTGGTACTGGGTTTGAACTCATAGCCATGAATTCTTGCTTGTTTTTGTTGTTGTTGTTTGTTTTGTTCCAAGCTGGCTCTACCACTTTGGTCACACCTCCATTTCTGGCTTTTTGCTAGTTAACTGGTGGATTTTTCTTCTCAGGATGGCTATGAACCATGGTCCTCAGATCTCAGCCTCCTGAGCAGCTAGGAGTATAGGAGTGAACCACCAGCATCTGGCATGTTTTTGTTCCTCAAACTCACACACCCTTTTCCTAATAGTATTAATAAGACTCAAAATTTGGAATCATTCCAGAATCCATCCAAAGACAGATGAGCAATGTGGTATAGTCTTACAGGAGAAGACTACCCCATAATAGAGAAGCACTAAGAGGACACACACACATTGAGGACTCTCAGTACAACTGGCCTGAGTGAATGTTAAAGCCAGGACAGAAGCAGCCTGTACTTCATGGCTGTGTTTACATACATTTTATATAAGCAGAGTGTAGTGTTAGAACACTTCAAGATGCTTATGACATTGATAGATTAGCTTGTAGAGATTCTGCACACACACACACACACACACACACACACACACACACACACACACGTATTCTGTGGAGTGGGTTCTGTCATGAATATCAGTGAAAATCTCAAGTAAATAACCAACGCATTATATTCAGTCAAAAAGCTTCATTCCAATAATTTATATAAGGATGGTTTAATAGAAGTTATTCCATTAATCTGATAGATCATACTAGGAAACCAATGAAAATTCCCTTTAGACCTCATAAATGTGGCTCAATTCATGAAATACTTCATACATAGCTTGAAATAAACTCTACTCTTATTTATATAGTCATTGAACTTAGAGCCATTTGGATTTCTTTCCTAATGTGAACAATTTATTCTCCACTTGCTCAAAAGTCCCCAGACTTCGTCTTCTCCTTTCTAGAGTCGCTCCCTCAGGTCATTCTCTGCATTTCTATTTCTAGGTAGCTCCTGACCTCAGGGTAATTTAACCTTATGATGTTGCAAAAACGTGTCCTGATTCCCACTTGCAGCATCATATTCACTGCTTTGCATATGCAGCCCTTTATGACGAAGGTGCCTTGTGTTTAGACGGCTTCCTCTACTTGTAGGCTACTGAGACTGTTCTGAGTGTCTCAAGTAAGCAAGGCTGAGTGATGTCCAGGCTTGACCAAGGCACCCGCATCTATCTCTGAACTATGGTTCCCATGCTCGGAATGATTCCTACCTTCCACACGCTTGTCTCTGCACCGAAGGACTTACATGTTTCTGGTGCAGTGAAATCTGGGAATCCGAAGGCTTTTGTTTATTTTGTACTAACTCTATAATCTTCAGTCCAAGATGGCATAACTCTCTTGACAGGATTTCCTGTGAAGCAATTCATAGCCCACTTTCTTAGACAAAACAAATAGATGACAGCAAAACTACCAGCACAGCTGCAGATCTCTCTGAAACAGACCCATGTCTATAATGCTTGTGGTCAGTTGTTCAGCTTTGCTGAACTTTTTGTTGGTGCCTAAGAGATAGAAAGACATGTGCCTTGGGGTAGAGAGACCACAGAGAGAGTGGGGCCACCCTTTACAGTGTCCTGTCGGCCCCACTGGAGGTCATGGCAGATTCTTCCCAAGGTCAAGAACAGGAACCACACACAGCTCTGAACCCGAGCATCTGAGCACTGGGTGCATCGCTAGGGTACTGGTGACGTGGAGCCTCAGTTATCATCCATGTATCTGAGAATTATTTTAATTGCAAATCATATTTTGTTGTCAAACACAATATTGGAAAACTCCTTCACTTTTGATGAGATATTGAAAAATTATTTTCCTGCAACATTGTGGCTGAGAAATCTAAGGGTAGTCTCCTTCAAGTTCTTCATAAATTACACTTTTTTTCCCTGAAAGCTTCAGGAATATTTCTTTATCCTTTAAAATGCTTTAAAATGGTTCCAAATGGTTTACAAATGAATTGTCTTAACTGATGTCTTTCAGTACTTCTCTGTCGTCTTAGTCTTTGTTCAGTTTCAAAATGTTGCATTTCTCTGTGGCTCTGTATAAAAATAGTTTCTTGTATAAGTGATTTGGGTTGTTTTTACAAGAGCCACGATGAGCATCTGAGCTGGACGTAGACTCAGATGCCCCCTAAGACCATACTTATTTGCGTTTCTGATGATATGCATCTGCATCTGAAGAACCCCGGAAGGAGGAAGAAAAACCTTCTCAGGAAGTTTGAGGCCAAGGCACTCAGGTAAATCTGTGAGCATCAGAGCTGGTCAGGGCAAGGGATCTTGGAGGAACGGAGTGAGGGCTTTGTCAGAAGCTGCGGGGCAGGCACATGAAGACGGCAAACAATTGGCAGCGAGGATAGAATGGTTAGTTGAACTGGTCGTGGGTTAGTGGCTGTCCTCCAGTTCTACTGTGTCACCAGTAGCTTGTTAGCCCTCTAGGAGAGAAACTGTTTATACCACAGAGAAAGGAATGTGTGGAGAAGTTTTCGGTCAGGGCCCAAACTGAATTTCTCAACTTACTTCTAGTTCCTTCCAGGCACTAGGGACAAGATGGGTTTCCTGACATCTTGTTGTTCAGACAGACGATTCCATGGGGCTCCAGTAGGAGTCTGGGTTGGGGATACGGGGTCATTCCACAGAACAGAGCTCCAGCTGTGACTGTGTGGGGAGCTGGGGACCCCTTCCAGGGAACATGGCTGGGTATGATAACCACTGTTGCTCTCCAGCTCAAGGAGCTCAGCGCTGGACTTGCTCTCCGGAGGAGCCTCAAGGATGGCAATGGATCTGGACTCAGTGTCCTGGTCACCTGCGGCGCTGTGGGGGGGAGGGTGGTACAGCGCAGTGCCCAGATCAAACACTGTTTTTGCTGCTAAGGTGCTGATTACTGGTGATAGGAGGTTTTGTTTCCCCTGATTTTCTTCTGATAATAACTGTTTAGATTTCGATAGTCTGTTACCTCCATTGATCACGATCCATGTGGTAGTTGGTGAACATAGCTTGAGCATTAAATGCGGGTATTAGCCAAAGTCTTGAACTCACATTTAGCTGACACAATAGCTCGTGGGTCGTTGCTATACCAGCTCCAATGTAGGGTTAGAAACCACTCCAAGTTATCCATTAAAGTGTAATGCAACAAACTCGTGAAATCCCTAAGAAGAAAATAGAATCATTCATTTCATGAGAATCTTTTAGGAATTTCAAAAGTTAACAAATACTGAACACAAGTATTTTCCCTGTTTCTTTCTAATACAGTCCAGGTTTTGCATCTGTGAGAGTGGTGTGTGACTTTACTGGAAAGCCTCCTCAATGTATACAATGCATCCTCAATATAGGAAAATATGTCCTCAATACATAAGAGGTTCAACCTGGCATGCTTAAAAATCAGATGATTCCATTAGAAGAATTCTGGTATCTTTGATTTGATTTTTCCAAAGTTAGCTATTCTTACCGATATAATTACATATATTTAAGAATACACCATGATGTCTAGGTGTATGTTTGCTTTGTGAAATCACAAGGAAGTCAGCTAACATTTCCATCACCTCAGTAACCTTTTTTGTGTGTGTGCATGTGTTTGGTGAATAGTACAGACGATTTTTAAGACTACTAGAAAGTTTCAAACCTACAGTAGTTTGGTTTTAAAACAACAAACACACATACTTACCAAATAGAGGAAGCTAAACTTATGTCTGATTAACCATAATTCAAGTATAGAAATATTAAAGAAACACTTCCTTGTTTATATGTTTTGAGTGCATATGCTTGTATTCATTTATGTAACCAGTGGGGTGACTGTGCATTTTCCCCCTCTTGTTCATTTAAGCCTTGTGGATCGCTGCTGGGCCAGCAGTGAGCTAACCTGAGGCCTTAAACATCCGAATGTCAATTGCTTCTCCTTTTTTTTTTTGCCACAGAAGAGGCGCACAGAGTTTCTCTAATTTGGGTATACAACGTGCGATTATAACAAAATACAAAGTAGTATGATTATAACATCAAATTCCCTTTGTATCCTAATTGAACTAGTTTGGAATCGGAAAATATACACATTTACATTTCCTAGTGAAATCAGCACGCATTCTCTAGGGATACTTGTTATTAATCTGTATAAAGGACAACAGAAGCCAAAAGGAGTATGTGAAACAGTCGTGTGAGAACTCGGTTACCCATCGCTGCCACGCTCTGTCCAGCTGCTGGGGACGTGGGCAGCACCTGCCTTTTAAAAGCTGTGAGTTCTTCATGTGTTGTCTTCATTAAATGTCTTCAACTGGAGTCCTGCCAGGTCCCTCAGCACTGCTGGGCAGGATGTATGAAGAGAGGAGTTTCATGTATCTTCCCCAACTCATGCTCTACAGTGGCCTTTTGGCTGTGAGATTTGATCATTTACACCTGGAAACGGTTGCCATGACAACTTCCATGAAAGCGGTGGATGGCGGTGTTTTCCTGAGAGCTGCTTGGTGATCCTTCAAGGACAGGAGGCGTTCTTCGCAGGCTCTGACCTGCCAACCTGGGCGGATCTCCTTCCTCCCTGGTATTCACCATCTGTAGCAAACTCTCTTGAGCTGAAAACTGGGGTTGCTGATCTTCTATCCAGACTGCATGGATCCAAATATACACCCCAGTACGAAAGGTGCATGTGTTGTAGCAAGAGCCCGGATGTTTTTCCTGTTCTGCGATAGTTGAGATGCATGCATTAAAGACTTTGTGTGTCAGACAGGTCTACTTAGTGGTGAATCTGCCTGAGTACACTGTGTTCTAATGTGACTCTACTTGTTTCATAATTTGTGCTGTTCTCATTAGCATTACAACATAGTCAATTTTTAGATCAGTGTGAGAAGCCAGCCATTTTCCTAGACAACGGGGTAGATGAGGTAATCTGTCAGCCTGAGTGTAGAGGAAGCGCTGGGATTGAAGGAGGAGGCGGAGCCTGAAGTCTGTTTGCTGTTATTAACATCAGCCTGACATTTGCAAATTCCAGACCAATTTTAAGGCTCCATTTGTGTGAAATAAAATTGTGGCTTTCTGGCTCCACATTTGATAAGCTACCATTGTTGTTTGGCAGAAGTCTCAGTTCTAAAGTCACACATCCAATGGATACAGCTGACAGCGACTGAAAGAATTCTCAAGAAATACACATGCACATGTGAATGGATTTGTTGAGTGGGAATGTTGTTGGTATGGCCTAAAGGTGAGTGCTCACGTGCACGCGCAACACACACACACACACACACACACGGAGGATACCGTGGGAGAGTTCTCAGAGTCTCCTTATGTGACATTTACTTTGTTGAATAGATACCATGATCTGGTTGCCAATTGGCATGCTAATAATAAAAATAACCTTTATGACTAGAAGATTTACTACTAGAGTTAGGGGCTACTGATTAAAAACACTTAGGTGAGGATGTACTAAGGAAGGAGAGAAAAACTAGAAACCAAGGATAACTAAGAAAAGTGAACTAGGTATTGAAATAAAAATATTTTCTTCATAACCATACTTATCTTCTAGAGACAAATCTTAAAATACTGCAGTTCTGAACGTGCTGAAATGTTGTTCTGTAAAAGTCTGGAAGTAAAAAACATGAGTGAGACTTTATCTCCGCATCTGTCTCCTTCCTTCCTTCCTTCCTTCCTTCCTTCCTTCCTTCCTTCCTTCCTTCCTTCCTTCCTTCCTTCCTTCCTTCCTTCCTTCCTTCCTCCTTCTTAGTAAAGAATTAATACTTTAAAATTCCTGAGAAGGGTACACAGGGAGGAGAAAGGAAGCAGTAAGCCAACATTCTGAAGAAAGAAAACTGGAAACAAAATAAAGCAGATGCCTGTTTCTTGCTGAGGAATCTGGGTAATTAGTTCCTGGTGGAACTTCTGAGAACATCAGTACTTCATCTTAGGGAGATGACTTTTGGTGACTTTGGACTGACAGTGACGGAAACAATGTGCAAAGGCCCACAATATAGAAAGAAAATCACTCAAAACTAAGCCCACAGACATTTCAGGCATTTTGGGGCATCTTGATTAAATGCACAAAAGCAGGAATTCATATCACTACACCACTGTCATGTTCGGGGGCAGCATTCACACTGGATGGATAATTATAATCATTCTAAGAAAATGTCTTCAAAATGGGTACTAAGCATAAGTACTATCACCAGTACCTCAGAAAAGCATGAAAATAAATAGCGCAAATGAGCAAGGTCAGTCCACATCAAAGCTAGTGGTGAGGCTGGCATTGGGTTTGTCATTTGGGTCATCAGGCTGAGAGACCAGAGAGTGGAAGACAATCCAGGCTGGAAACAGTGTGAGCACACATATCCGGCAGGAAGGAGCACAGAGTATTTCAGGAACAGCACCCACTCCAGTCAAGCTGGAGTCACAGGAGCCATGTTTCCTCCTTGGCTCTGTATCTGGGGTGTCAAGTTAGGGAGTGTGTGTGGACCCTGACTTGTAGGGGGAGAAGAATTTTTCAGGCTCAGATTTGCAGTAGAACAGCTGGGGCCTGTAGCTAAAAAAACGACTCCCCAAGGCCTGCTCAGAGTCCTGACCACCAGGAGAGCCGCTCCGCTGGGTGCGGAGAGGCCTCCAACCTGAGCTCCTCTGCTCCTCTTGCCCCGAGGCCTCTTCCTCTCCTTTGTGGACGCACGGGCCATGGCCTGGGCACCCTGCCTGTGATCGCAGTCCTGCCAGGGAGAGCGCACTCCCGCAGGCTCTGCCTCCCGCGCCTCACGCAGAGCTCCTGGCTGGCAAAGAGGGATGGTGCGTTCAGAGAGAGGAGGACTGTGCGACAACCCCAGCTTCCCGCTCGCGCATTCCCTCACCTGGTCCTGTGGACGCATGCACGCACACACACACACGCACGCTTCTCACCTGTTTACAATTCCCCAGCCAGCTCAGGACACAGCTCCACCTTCCCAAGTCACCGTTTCCCCTAGGTGCCATTCCCCACCATCAGAATAAGTGGTTGTGTTGTTGATCAAGACCCAGCAAGAATGGGGAGTTGATGGAGCAGAATGGAAATGACGAGTTTTTTATTCACGTGGAGAAGATCTTTAAGACATGCATAGGCATTGCATTGAAGCAGTGTTTCCTTAGGGTGCTGTCTTCAGTTCTCTGTGGTTTGGCACACAGCTCGCTGGCTGGGGGTGGGGGTGGGGAGACATTGCAGGAGGTCAAAGGGCAGTCATGTGATCCTGGGTAGAAAGCAGAGCTGCTGGCATGGGCATAGATGTTCAGTGAGGACTAACTAAAATGGTGGTGATTTTATGGATTAAAAAACACTTAACATGTTTTAATAAAACAGAGATGTTGCTTTGTCAGCCTTAATTAGTCTTGTTGGATTTTCTCAGAACCCGAGGAGGTCCATTTCTACTCTTCATATTGTTGGTATCAGAATCACAGGTAAACAATTACATGAGGGAAGGGATGGTAGGGGAAAAACAAAGGAGGAGGCAACAATGCTTGATAAGAAATGTACTCATAGGGTGGGGGGAGGGGGGAGGCTGGGAAGGGAGGTGAAGGGTAAACAAAGGAGGAGGCTGCAATGCTTGGTAAGAAATGTATGCATTATCCTGCCCATGTAATTGTAGCCCCTCTGTACAGTATGTTCTCAAATAAAATAAAATTAAATTAAAAAAAAAAGAAATGTACTCATTACTTTGCTCATATAACTGTAACCCCTCTGTACAGTATTTTCACAATTAAAACATATTAAAATTACATAAGGAACAGAAGGAATCTTGGGGATGAAATATCTCCTATCATTTAGAATGCCTGTATTATATAGTATCTGATGATTGTTGGGAGAAAAATATAAGACACAGGTCATTCTTTCAATGCTGGGTGTGTGTTCCATCAGCCTGCAACTGACAAACAGCATTTCTGCTTAAACAGACAGAAGTTTTGCTAACAGATTATGTAACCAAATATCAATGATTCATGTACATATTTTTATTCTTCCTTTGCAAATTACATTTTTCCCCACAGAGATTAATTTGAAAACTCTCTGTTATGGAACATCAGGCACAATTTTATATTCTAACATTTGTTGAAAATGTTATTTCCTTAGACAGATAACATTTTAGCTGCTTTTCACAGATCCAAGGCAGGGTGGGGGGGGGGATGATTTTGAAACTAGTTTATAAAGAAGTGATGTCACAAAGATTTACAAAGATAAGTTGGAGCCTTAGAAGTTTGATGCACCGTTATAGTTTGAACTATTTAATAAATTTCCAAGTTTCTCTATGATTATATGGATAAATGAGTATGTACACATGTATTTATATTTTTATACTTAACCATCAAGGAAATATATTCACTTTTAAGGGTTTTTTTCAGTGAAAATATTAATCAGTTAAAATTTTGGGATTTCCCCTTTTTTCCTTAGGCTAAACTTCAGACAGTCTACAAAAATTGAAGGTGTTTCACACATCCCCTGCAGGGCTTGTGAAGACTGCTGGGTGCTGATTTGAAAATTGCTCAAAGTTACTTGAATCAGTTGACCCAGATCTTAACCAGGCGGATGAGAGAATTCTTGAGATTGGTTCTGAGTCTATGAGGCAATGGCCTTGAACTTCAGCTGAGATGGAGTGGGTGCTGATGGGGGGCAGAGCCAGCCAGGGCCAGCATCCTTGCCGCTGTAGGCAACCAAGGTTCGCTGGACCCTCGGGAAAGCTGCTGTGTTGTGGGTAGGTGGTACACAGGAGGGAAGCCATGGAACCTCAGCCAGCCAGCCAGAGAGCAGCGCGATCACGATCACGGAGAGTGGCACAGGAGACTTCGCAGGCCCAGAGAAGCAGAGCTGCTGTGCCCAGGGGAGCTGCTGTGCCCAGGGAGCCCCCCACCCCCGCCACCTGGGGAAAGACCACGGGAGCTGTGGAAGCCACCAAAAAGTCAGGTGGTCACTGACGGTGGCCCAGAGACAGCACCGTGGATGCTGTGTGTGAGCGTACACAGAGGTCTCACCTTCTCTTCCCGACACACAGAGAAGCTTAAAAGCCATGCCGCAGCTCCTGCAGAGCCGTCTTTGTGACGGGTGTGGTGCGATCGATCCACTTGAGTTCCCACCTGCTCTTGACATTCTGCTGGAATCAGGACATCATGTGTCGAGGTAGGAACTTATTACTTCACTACTGCCTCCTGTCACTTGTTTCTGAAAAGTAAAACCTGGAAAGCAGACAATAATTCAAGAATTAGGGGCTGGGCCCAGGTAATCCCATAGTGAAGCCTTAGTGGAGCGGAATGTCATGAACACATTCCCAGTCAAGCCACACACAGTGACATCTGATTTACGCAAAGTTTCCTCTGTTGATGAGAAATCCCCAGGTCTGGGAGTCATTCAGAGATTCGTTTCTTACTTTACTCTCCCAATTTCCGTATCACTAGAAATGCACATTTTTTTCCTGGCCTTTTTAGGTTAGATGTCCCAGCCTTTGAAAGTAACATGATTATGGATTATGTTCTATTAGGCTCTGATCAATTTAGCCTGACAATCTTTTTTTTTTCTTTTTGGCCAGTCAAGGGGCTTGAACCCTAGGCCTGGGCACTGTCCCTCAGCTCTTCAGCTCAAGGCTAGTGCTCTACCACTTCAGCCACAGCGCCACTTCCAGTTTTCTGGTGGTTAGAGATAAGAGTCTTATGGACTTTCCTGCCTGGGCTGGCTTTGAACTGATTCTCGGATGTCAACCTCCTGAGTAGCTATATTACAGGCGTGAGCCTGGCTTGGCCTGACAATCTTTATTAGACTAATACACATTTCTTTCTGTATGTTAACAAACCCATGCACCAGAGTTACAAATACTTTCTTCAGGTACTTGATAGTTTGCAGAAAGATAGCTGACCTCTGACTTGCACCCAACATCAAGGTTCTGATTGCTTTGATATAATAGCTATGTGATCTTTCTTTTCCCTGATCAGGTTCCTCCCTAATATCTAGTGGAAAAAAACCCACGCACATTACAGTGTTGTTCTGTACAACAAGTCTACAGTTAAAGTCAGTTGGATCTATTTTCTATATTCTGTCATATTGAAAATATCTGATGTTCCATCAGCCATTTGTTCAGTGAACCTAAATGCTTAGTACACAACGGGACTCAGAAAAACTAATGAGTTTGACCTTAATTTGTGTTTTTCTATATAAATTTGTGTTCTGTTACCTTGAGATTAATTTAATCTCTGATGAACTAAATTCTGTTGTTTGTCATCCAGCTGTTTTTTCCATATGCTAAAAGAGCACAATATTTGGTTTCATACCTATTTATAATTGAAACAGTTTTTTAGGCCACAATCTATGTCAATAGATTATTAATGTAAAGACATGGGGACTGTTTTTATATTGATTTATACTTAGTTACAATTTTATTAGATACTTACAAATATAACATGTACTGTATAAAATAATTGTACATCATGATAATGTGGATTAAATTGTAGCTCTTTAAGCCAGAGCAAAGACTTAATCATTTAGGAGGTGAATTTTGAATGTTCATTTCACCATTAATTAATAATCAATAATCTCCAGACAAGTAATCACATTCTCCGAGTTTGGCATTTTCAGTTGGGACAAATCATAACTGTTTTACTTTGAAGCTGATAAGTTAAATTGTTTTCTATGCGCGTTGAATGTCAAGGAGGTGCTTTGAATCTTGTTTGAATCTTGATTGTCCCGCAAGGGCCTGCTTATGCTAGAGGAGAAGCAGAATTTTCAGGATGGGGAGCTACTGGAAGGGAGTTAGGTCTTTGGGGCTTGGCCTGGAAGGGACATTGGGACATCAGGCCCTGCCTGGCTGCCAGGCGTAAGCTCCCACCACGGTGCTCTGCGCTCCCTGCCTCGGCTCCAGCACAGCAGAGCCCAGTGACTGTCCACGAACCCTCAACACCAGAGCCAAAGCAAACCTTTCTTCAGGGGAGCTGTATCACCGAGTGCCACCTTAGACTCTATCAGCATGGAAATCGGCAGTTTTGACATTCATTAAAAACTAGAAGCTAAGATCGAGCGGGATAGCATGAAACCAGACTGTGTATAAAGTTCACAGAAAAATGGTGAATGAATGTTTTTTTCTCTTTTCAGTCACAGTAGATGATGCTATGTTTGTACAGTCATTGCATGGTAAGCATGATTCAAGATATAAACCAAAGCAGATAGCCACAGGGATTTTTACCTTGAAGCTATTGCACTCGCCAGTTACTCTCCTCTGAGGGGATGTGAGCTCCAGGCCCAGTGCCTGGGCTGTCTTGGGGGCCCTGCCTGACAAGATGGTGTGAGGGGAGGCAGGTGAGGGAGGAAGCTGGGGGAAGCCAGGATGTCCAACTGGGTTTCCTAGCAACCCGCTCTCATGGTAAGGAGCCTTCTCTGTGCTTCTGCACAGCACCTGCGTGGGAACGGCCCCGTCACTTCACTACTGTTGTACTGGGACCAAGTTGAACACTAGTTCTGAGGGAGCAACTCAGATCTACACACCGAGTTCTTCAACTGCTTTGCAGAGGTTTCCTTACAGCTTGCCAGCCAGCAGAGACCTGTGATTTAAAAACAACCCCTGCCACTCTGTACAGTCACATGATCAGTAGGGGTTCTACCAACCATCTCCTGTGCCAGTGCCCATAGCTGGGAGCCTAACTCCCCAAGGTCCCTTCTGAATGAAGGCTGCTTCGTGCTCCTGTGAAGGGAAAGGAGCTTTGTGGCATGCACAGCTGCTTGGTGTCAGGTGACAGCCTGCGTACGCATGCCAGTCTGGGGGCTTGGAGGAGAGCTGGGCACAGAAGGGCAGATTCCAGCTCTGCCCACGTGGGAGCCTCTCTCCTGGGTGAAGACGCTCGAGCCTGGTGCAGCCGCAGGCTTGGTGCGACAGCACCTGAGTCTATGTGCTCAGCCAAGTGCCTCCAACTTGGTTGTCTGCAGGGGGATTTAGTAATAAATTCGAGTGTTTAGATAGGACGATGCCACCAATTTAATAAACACAGTGGGGAAATTTAATTTTAATCTTATGTAAATGGTTCCCAATGCTGACAAGATTTTAAAAGAATGCAATCAGGAATATCTGGAAGACAGTGTGTTTGCTTTCTCTGCCTGTGCCAAAGGCATTTGAACTCCAGGTCTCAAGCTCGCTGGGCTCACTTGCTGCTGGTGCTCCACTACTTGGGCCAAGTGTCCAGTCTGTTCACTCGCTGGTTATTTTGGAGGTGGCATCTTGGCCCTACACCCCGTCTTCCTGTGTGGTACATATGAGTCACGGTCTACCCACTTCAGGCTTTAGTCTTCGCCTCACTGCAGAGATCACAGGTGTGAGCTGCAGTGTGTGGCTTCCCTCCCTGGAGATGGAATCCCTCAGATGTTTCTGTCCAGGCTGGCTGGGCATGGAGTCCTGTCCCAAGCCTCTCCTGTAGCTTGGAAGGTCAGACACATGCCACTGCTCCCAGCTAGGGACTAGGAGGTGTGGAAAATGGGAGCTATGAGTAGGCTCAGGGAGTATGAGTGGACCGTGTGTATGGAGAAGGCCAGGCACCATCACGAAGCTGATGGTTGCATGGTTGCTTATCTTGAGTGTGAGTAAACATGCAGGACCTTGTTTGACGTGCCTGTGTGTGCTTGTCTTCTGCTCCTCCATGTCCTGTGAACTTCCCCTTGCAAAGAGCCCTGTCCCCACAGCCGCCCCAAGCACACATGGACCTGTGATTAGTGGAGGAGAGAGGACGGCCTTCATGTTAGTCAGATCTCTTGATTCAACTGTCCTCACTGGTGGGCAATATGGTCATAAGCCTTGGTGTGGATATTGTTTCCTGAGTCGTTCTTCATTTGCCATCATGCCATCTGTTGGACAAACCCAGCAAGGAGGAGTCTTGAGAACTTTCCTGTCCGTCTGGCCTCACACAGTGATCCCCTCGTTCTCAGCCCCCCAAGCTAAGAAAAAAGAAATCTCTTTTTCATTTACAAAATGAAGGTTATCGATGTCTTTTAGCAGAATTTGAACATGTGGAGGCACCCTCGGCCTACCTTTCCCTTGGCATTCCTGTCATTCCCAGGAAGGGAGATGAAGTTCGTGTCTAAGCTTCCTGGAGCTGCAGTGACTAGCGGCGACTGTATCCACCTTCCGTGGTTTAGCCGTCAAACAACTGTGGACAGCGGACCAGCTTCCTCTGCGCCCTTCTGGTCTAAATGCAAAAGAGCACCCAGCCCTGAGCATGCTAGCTGTGTTCCTAGATGCACTGGCTTACAGCGTTACCTCTACCTCTGTGCAGAAGAGAAATTAATAAAAGCATGTCCCAAACTGTGCCACCATCTGCTTCAAAATCCAAAGGCTCTCCCTTCCTAGGTCAGCGTCGAGGCTCACGACACTCACCCCCGACTGTGGAAGTCTAATATATCTTGTTCCAAAGAGCTACTCTTGCCTTTCATGCTCATGTCATCTGGTCATTTTTAAAGGCAGAATTGCAGGATGCACTTTTTGTGTTGATGACTTGAAGTTCCTATTTTTCCACCTATTATAAAACTTGCCAACTGTTCTCAGAGCTGTCTTCCTCTAGTTGTAAAAGTTACCTTCCTGAAGAACCCCAACATATTCCACTCTGCGCATTCGTGTTTCTTCTGTTTCCTTGTGTGCAGAGGATAAAGTATGAAATTCTTAAGAGAATATTATAAACCTTCAAAATTGTATCCAGTTTCCAATTCTTGTATCATTCCCCTGTGAAAATAGCATCCCATTTGACACAGATTTCTTCCCTCTGGCCTCCAGAACACGGTGATTTTTTTTTTCCTCTGCCATGCTTTTCAGTCCTTACCTAACACCGCTCTTGTCCCCAGCTAAACACTACACCCGTGCTTCACAACAATGGCTCTGATCTGTGAGGTCCTTCATGATTCTCTGTAGTGGAATTCTGCACATTTGTGGAGCCCAGTCACTGCTGGTCACACCAGCCCGCAGGCCACAAAGCACATAGCACATATGGGAGCATTGACATTTGATTTTATGTTCTTGTGAGCTCTGTCAGAAGACAATTATTCTGAGCAGTCATAATTTTGAGACATAAGGATGTGTGCTCATTGCAACTTGGTTACTACATGGTCCACAGCTTATGGAAGAGAAAGATTTCCTGTCTAAAACCACCCCCAGCCAAACTACATTTTCTGGAGAGCTGTGAGCAGCTCTCGGTGGGGTGGGGCAGAGGGGGATGGGGGGGGGAGGCTGGACTCCATGCCCAGCTGGCTCAGGAGACACAACCTCATGGCTAACAAGAGCGGCTTGGATATCCTGCCTGCCCTCTGTCCTGGCCCCTGGACAATCACTCAGTCCAGACTGCATTTCCCTAGTTTTTCTCATGGAGTAGATCATAGCTTAAAATTTTTGCTAAAAACCAATAGCAATTGTCAGTGTTCTTTATAGGTCTTTTGTCTATGGTTGGTAAAGTATTTTTTTTCCTGAAGCTTCAGATGGGACTAGGACTCGGGGGAGGGGGGAAATCTCATTCTTTCCTCTTTTTGGCCTTATGCACATTTGCATATAGAAATCTGAGTGGGATTGTGTTGTGGTGATGGTGAGCATGTTAGGAGGCAGGGAGTTCTTCAGAGTAAATTCTACGCCTGGACCAGGATGTCCTCTAGAATAAACACAGATGGTAGAGTGAGTGGCATTAGAACACTCGCAGACAGACGTGGTGTCTGTCCTCCAGAGCTCAGGCACAGGGAGATTATTTCCAAGCAACACAAATAGCACATGGTCCAGATGGAGGCTGCAGACAGAAGGCTGGTAACTCACGGGGCACGGTGAGGAGACAGCGGTACCCAGGAGCACCACGGTCTGTAGGGAAGAGGCACAACTGCAGCTCCTTTAGAATCAGTGGGGATCAGACGTGTTACTAGGATGGCAGGACGTTCAGTGACAGAAGCTAATGATGCACCAAAGTTTGAAAAGGCCTGGCTTGTGTGATCATTCCTGCATCCTGGGACCCTTTCTACAAGACAACCAGTGCTCAGCCCTCTACCCTCCCCTGGCCATTTCCTTTTCTAGTGGTTCTTGTGACATCACAACACAATGAAGTCCTTAGTATGATACCTCAACCTGGAAGCACATAGGATAAGCAACCATGTGCTTTATGAATCATCATTTTCCTCCTCCTCCTCCTCCTCCTCCTCATTATCATCACCAACATCATCATCATCATCACCAACATCACCATCCATCAGTGCTAGAAGTAATGCTGGTTGGCCCTGTCAGAGTCCTGTACAGTTGTATTTAGTGTTTTTACAGAACATCTTACTACACCTGTCAAAATAAACTGGTGTGGTTCTTAATTTTTCTCTTTCTCAGGGACAATGCTGTAACTTGGCTGGAGGAGTCTCACAAGCTTACCATTGCTGCACGGCTGAATTGAGCCCTGAGCTGACAGTCCTTCCCAAGTTCTTTCTCAATCCACAAATGACCCTGCGGTGTGGGCCAAGCACACCATTAGACTTTTTCTGCAAGGAGAAGACACCCATGGAGTAGTCTCTCTCAAAGCGCTTTCCCTGCCAGTGTGAACTATACACATCTCAGCATCTACAGGGTTGATCAGGCTTCCTGCAACTCCACATCTTCACTTCCTAGGAGCTGGTGTGATGTGGTAGGATGGACCTTTTCTCTTTCTTTTTTGAAACAGCTCCTACAAGCAAAGTGAGGGGGCCATCTTTCTAGCACATGCAGGGTGGAATACATAGCTACTGTCCTGGAGGACACAGCCTCCTGACTCTGAGCTGGGCTTGTGAGAGAGAAGTAGAGTCTTTAATTATGGCTGTGCTCCATGATGAGGGAGCTAAAGGAGCTGCAGTCCCTTACCTGGCTGCACCCTGCATAAAAGCACAGGTTTCATTGATTGGTTTGTGGAGAGCTTGTCTTTCCAGAAAACTTATGCCTTACCTTTCAGAGTTGGACCTCAGATTTTGACCCTTTCAAGCCTGAGACCCCAAACATGAAACCTGGCAGTGCTAATCTGTGAGGCAGAGATATGAGAACATGTCACACGGGACTTTCTGGAAAGCGCGATGCGTTGGCCTGTTCCTGAACGGCCAGTTGGTCTGGTCACCAGTCCTCTCCCACGGTTCCCTTCTCCAGGGCGTTGGAGGACCTCAGTCCATGTGCTTTCCATCAAGATGGTATTCTAGGTAGATGAGGTGGCTCTGTGAGGGGCAGCGGTCCCTTAACCCACAGAACACACAGTGGCACTGGAGATTGCACGTGGGAACAGAGGGGCTCGGAGGGGCCTCTCCCCCACCCCCTCACCCACCACGCATCATTGTTCCTGGCTTCCTCTTACATCTGCACCAGTGTCTGCCCATCTCCATCATTGTCCTCTCACTTTGGGAGTGAAGAAAAGAGGAAGAGCTGCATTCCTGAGAGCACAATAGTCAGTTTGTGTCACCAGGAGACAACCGGAAGCACCATGGGAAGCTCCTAGCCACAAGGTGAAAAGGAAAGGTAGCGCCGCTCTGCGGGACTGTGTGGCTTGGCGTCTGCTCCGTGGCCACCCCTCCCTCCAGACCCCCCCCAGGAGGCCCCTTCAGCCCATCCTCCCCCGGGCCACCCCCTCCACCCAGGCCAACCCCCCTCCCCCTGCAAGCCCTTACTAGCTATGATGCCAACATTAATACAGGTGAAGTCACCCAAGAAAGCACACCTTGAAACAGCTCACATACGTTCAAAGGAGGGAAAATGAATCATACTGAAGCAAAACAGGCTGTTTGGGGGAGTGGGGTGGAACTGGCAGAGATGAGGAGGGCGGATGGAGAGAGGGAAGAACTTTACGTGCATGTGCGTAAACAGAGCAGTGATTGTGATGAGAAGGGAGAGGTGTCGGGGATAAGGGGGCGATGGGGGATGTGGGATCCATCGGGATCCTCTCCATGTGTGTTTGGAAACAACACAAGAAATCCCCTTGAACTTCCATAGAGGTTGATAAAAAGCATCCTTATCTCTGTCAACGCAATGTAACAGTTCAAAGCTAAGGCTAAACACCACTGCCTAGTGCATGAACGGACAGCTGCCTGGCATTATCTGGAAATGTCATCCTTCTAAGTGAGAGAGTGATAAAGGAAATGGGCTAAGGAAACTGGCTTTGCCATGCTTGGCTGCCACCGATCGACTGCAGGGTTAAGCCCAGGCCTGTGGTACGGAGGTCACACGCTGCTGGTCCAGGAGCATCAGGCAACGCCCTGAGGTTCTCACTGTAGAACTGCAGTAATGGCCTGCAAACGTTTGTCTGGAGGATTCCTCCATGTATTGCACAGAAAGCATAAAGAACGGAATCTCTTTGCCCCATAGTTCCCTGTGTACTCAATTTCAGCATTATTCTTACTAGTATTAGATCGAGAAACACAAAGTGGGTGAGTGTCCACACCAGGCCCGTTTATTATTAAACACCACAAAAGTGCATGTATATGACCAGGAAAAAGATCCTGCTGACTACTATCATAATGCAAGCTAAATATTTTATTCAATGTGAAATTGCTCAGGCAACCATTTTTATGGTTAATTTTGTTGCAAGTTTTGGAGATGTTCCTATTACTCTGTTAGTTTATTTATACAGGATGCTCTTTAATAAACACTGCAAAGCAGGATTAAAAATAGATGCGAACAAACATTTTGAAATGTTAAAATCTGTCTGACAGAGAAAGCTGCTTGTGATGCAGCTGGGAATTCAAGACTTAGTGCTCTTTGATCAATGAGGTGTCTGCGGTCATTCCATGGCTCCTTGCTCTTTGCTAACACTGATGTCCGGTCAGGGCAGCATGGATGACAGACTTCCCGCCCGGCCAGGAGAGCTAGGAACAGAAAATCTGCCATAATCCCAGGTGGAGCAAGAACACTGTGCTGAGACTCTACCAGGCAGATAGTAATTGTCTGAGGACAGCCAATGTGTGTGCAGTTCACTTTGATAGGTTGTAGTTAGGCTTTATGGATCTCATTTTACCACAGAAGTCATTATCTACAAGACCCAGACCATCAGCCCAGAACGGATCCTAGCATTCCACCCGCCCCCCCAGGCTTTGCTTGTGAGGATGTGGGCTGTGAGTGAGTCCTGGGGAAGAAGAGCACGTGACTCCTTACCCATCAAGGAGTTGTCATTGCTGTGCTGTAATGACTGCAGGTTTTTAGTTTTTACGTTTGCACGGATTCTTCACTGATGTCTAAAAGAGGGGATGGGGCTAAGGGGAGGGGGTAGATGAATGACGAGGAAAGAGGAGGAGAATGCAGCCGACAATTCATTATATGAACGACAAAATTAAGAAAAATAAGGGCACGGGGTGACAAGGCTGGAAGGTGCGTCATCGATCAAGACACACTGCATTCATAAACTGCTTTGTCAGATATCAGCTCCTCTGTACAACTATTTAAAGAAGAGGGAAGAAAAAGAAACATTAAAATCGGGTGTGGTTTGACAGGAGCAGAGTTGAATGTCATGGGGAATGAATTTCTTTTCCCAAGTGCTATTTTCTCAGAAACACCTCGGATGTTTACTTCGCCTGGATTTGTCTAGGACACAGCCACAGGACATGCAGAGGATGAGAATGCATTTCCATCCAGCCCTCATGCCACCGTTTTGCTGCACAGCCATACAGAGTACACGTTCCAGTCACACTTCCCATCCAGACAGCCCGGGACTGGCCCCTGCTGCGCTGCTCAGCCTCTGTTTCTATCTGGGCAATGTTTATCGTACGATCTGTACTTCCACCGAGTGCCTCTCTCCCAGGATCTTTTCTTTCTTGGGATCTGGTCTGTGTTCCCAGCTTCCCACACAGTACTTACCTAGGAAACTAAGGTGAAGATGGTACGCATCTTCCCATTTGCCAGCACCGGGAGGAGATGGGCTCATCCCATAGAAAAATATTTAGTCCAGGGCCACCAACTGGAACGATTCTGGAATGGAAGTTTATTTTATTTACTATTATATTCAGACATGAGGAGAAATAATCTTTGCATTATGAGGTATTCCAAAAGAAATATAGTTTCATCTTTTATAAGTATGGATAGTGATACAGAGAAATGAGTGACAGTGATTAATGGGTAATATTCATGATTGAGAGTTGTTTTTTAAAAAATTGATTCCTAAGGACAAATATGAATGCATTAATAGGATTCGGTTGATATCAAGCTGTACCTTTGCAGCTGCAAAAGGGAGCCTCCAGTGTCTTCTGACAGAACAGAAGTCATTTGGTCCTGTGATGGAAAAGAATGTGACAGGTGACAGGAAACATTGTAAACACCATTGTTCTTTTTGTTGGTCACTGAAAAGTTTTAAAAGAGGAACAAACACTTTTTAAAGGCATGCCACACATCTAGTCTTTGATGGAGGTAGTCTTTTAACCCTAATTTTGACTACTAGTGTTCTGAAGTAAGTCTATTAGTTTAATTTCAGAGAAAATTACCTTTCAATAGCACAAAACAAGGAGGAGGAAGTCTCTTCCCTGTTTAATGCTGATGATAACAGTTCTTTGAGGATGTAATGCCTAGAGCTTGGCAGCCCTCCAAAGCTAGGAGAGATGGGCCAGGTACCCTGACATCATTGAAGTATTGAGCCAATTTGAGAACTAACACTCCAAGCCTATTCAGCACTTGTGAGGAACTGATTTTATTTTACATCCTTCATCTATACATTTAGTAATTTATATATTTTATTTTCATGATCTATATTGCTAGTGGCTTATTGTTTCAAAGACCATTTTTCTCTCTTACTTTGTTTTATATTTATTTTGAGCGATATTGGTCTTACTGTATTTTGTTATTATTGAAGATGTGCTTTGCAAATATTTTTCTCTAACTTTGTGATTGTCTATTTCATTCTCTAAACAATGTTTTTCCCTGAGCTGAAGTTTTTATTTTAAGAAAGTCCAGCTCATAATGGTTTTCTTCAGTGTACTTAAATGTTGCTGTTACCGATTAAGTTCATGACATTCAGTGTCACACATGTATTTTTCTCATGTTTCCATTGAGCATCATTGCTGTATCTTTTACATTAGTAACAAGACCCATGCATTTCCAGTTCATTTTTGTTCAAGAAGTACAGCTTCACATTTTTACCCATGTGGATGATATACAAATGTTGTACTACCATTTTTTAAGATGAGTCTTTCTGAACTGAGACGCCTTTGATCTCTTGTCCAAATGCCTTTCCTGTGAGACTGTGGGTCAGGTTCAGGGTTCCTCTTCCTGGTTCAAACTTCCAGTGTTTGTTTCTTATCAGACCCTCATTGTCTTATCTTCTGTGTGTCTTGAAGTTGGGTAGTGTGTATCAACCTTGTTTTTCCTATTCCTTACCTTGCCGGTGTCAGAACCCGTGTTGATGTCTACAAAACAGCTCTCTGGGGATTTGACTCTGATTTCATGGATGTAATTTGATTTCAATTTGACTTGAGGAGAATTGATACCTTAACATTATTGATTTTTATAGCTTATGGACATAAGGTATCTTTCCACATGATCAATATTTTTTAATGATTTATGATATCTAATCCCACATAGATTTTATTACATTTATGCCCAAGTATTTAATTTTGTGACATAATTCTAAATGATACTGATATTTAAATTTAAATTTAAATTTTGAATTGTTTATTTTTGATATATAGAAAAACACCTGGCTCTTGTACACTGGCAAGCACTAGTACCAAGATACATCTTGGTCTTATTTCTTATCTTAGGAGAAAAGTCTCCAATATCTTACCACTAACTAAAATGTTAACTTTATACCTTTTGTTTGTCAGTCATAGGGCCTGAACTCTGGGCCTGGGTGCTGTCCCTCAGCTCTTCAGCTCAAGGCAAGCTCTCTACCACTAGAGCCACAGCCCACTTCCAGCTTATGTGGTGTTGAGGAATTGAATCCAGAGCCTTATGCATGAGAGGCAAGCACTCTACCACCAAGCCATCTTTCCAGCCCCTTGAGTATTTTTTTTATAGATTTTTTATTAGATTTCCTTGTAGTCTTATTTATTTATTGGTTATGGGGCTTGAACTCTGGGCCTGGTGCTGCTCCTCAGCTCTTCAGCTCAAGATGAGCACTCTACCACTTTAGCCACAGTGCCACTTCCAGTTTTCTGGTGGTTAATTGGAGATAAGAGTTTTATATACTTTCCAGCCCTGGCTGGCTTTGAACCATGATCCTAGATCTCAACTCCTGAGTAGCTAGGATTACAGGCATGAGCCACTGGCACCCAGTTTGTAATCTTAATTTGCTGAAGGTTTATTTAAAATGATGAATGATGTTGGGTTGTCTCAAATGATTTTTGTATCCATCAGTAAAATGATGAATTATATTGATAGATCGTTTTGAAGTTGAGCCATCTGCGCATACCAATGAGTCTCTGTTGATAGTTGTGGTGTATTATTATTTTGTACATTATTGAACATGATGATATAATATAGAGAGAAGTTTTGCATCAATATTCACAAAAGTTATTTTTCTGGAATTTTGTTTTTAAATGTCCTTTATATATATATATAATTTAGATATTAGTTTAATGATGGCCTCACAGAATGATTTATGGTGTGTTTCC
This sequence comes from Dipodomys merriami, assembly GCF_024711535.1. NCBI lineage: Eukaryota > Metazoa > Chordata > Mammalia > Rodentia > Heteromyidae > Dipodomys > Dipodomys merriami. The sequence goes on along the minus strand of NW_027206612.1, from coordinate 2,501,264 downwards.
TATGCTGTTTTATGGAAGGAGTCATTGAGTATTGAGTAGTTGTTAGTAAGAATTTTTCTATGATTAGAAAGAAATATAATTTGGTCAGTAAAGACCAGTAGTTCTCAATACTGACTTCATAATGATTTTCTTTGGGAGCTTAAAGCATCAATATCAAACCCATCCTTGAAATAAAAAAAATCTAAATTCCTGGAATAGATGGTGGAAATTTATATATTTCATTTTGTTTCTTTATCTTATCTGTGTTTGAGACGAGATCGTGCTATGAATCCCAGCCTGGCCTGGACACACCTTTGTTGTGTCTCTGATTCCTGAATATTGAAATTACAGCCATCAACACCAGGCTGGGTATTAATATATTCAAGCAATCCTCTACAGAGGCTGCGTTGAGTGTTGTTTTTGTATATTGGCGATGCTATTCTTTAAGTCTTACCTACATTGGAGGCATGCTGTGGTGTAACCGACGTGCAGCGTGCAGCTGAGGAGAGAGGTCAGTGCAGGGGCAGCCGCTGGTGCTGCCCTGCCAGAGGCTTTTATATGTATTTATGTATCTAGGCATTTCAAATAACGAACTGTATCCTCCGGGAGAGGGTTTTACTCTAGCGTAGGAAGGTTTCCTTACAGATGATGCTTTCATTACCTCAGTCTCTTGGTCTGAGACAGAGTAAAGGAAAATGAGACAGAAATAATGTGCTCTTATTTGTCTTGCTTTTTTTTTTTTTTTTTTTAACAGATGATGCTTTTTCGCCCTGAGTCAAGAGAAATGAGGGCAGCAGGAAGATGGGTGCATCCTCACGGTATCAGTAGAACAAGCTCTCCTCTCCTCCCCTCCCTCTCCAAAGGGCAGACACCCTCTCCCTCCCCCCCCCCACCAGGGTTACAGGGCAGCGTGGCTGTCCTTCCTAGAAAGAGAAAGCGTGTCCTGGTGGCACAGTGCCTGGGATGTTGTCACCAAGGAAGGACACCGCCAGAACTAATTCCCACCGCTAACACGGCACCAAGTCCTTCCTCATCTCTTCCAGCTTCAACCTCTCCTGACCCGTCTCCCACGGGTTTACAAGATACGCTCCATGGAGTGACAGCGGTCCATATCCCCAAGAGGCCCACCGTGCTGGTCTGTGAAGAGTCTTTTCCCGCCTTTGGTTGCTCATCCAACAGTATTTGCCAAACAGATGATTGAGCAAATGTTCAGCGTTGTAGTGATTGCTTTGAAATTGTATTAAAAATTAATTGTAGACTAAAATATTTTAAATGATAAGCACATTAATATTTTATGGTTTTATTTAATGATGGCATTATGATTTCTTTGTCTTTTTTTTGGCAGTATAATAAAATCAAAGCCTGTGCACAAAAGCGCAAAGGACACCAGCAGGAACCATATCTTAACACATATGGCCCAGCGGAGAGAAGGCTCTGTCTTCCAGATAGAAGGACTCACGGATCATCCGGCAGAAGCACAGCCATTCCTGACCGCTAAAGCCAGCACTGCTGTCATTACACTGAGCACCTCTGTTCCATGGAGGTAACACCAGGAGGATGACTCCCACAAAGAAGAACAATTTCTTTTTGTCTTTGCTCCTTTTCTGTCCACACCACTAATTCCTCTAACCTTTTTCTTATTACTTTACTCCGTTCTGAACTGGGACATGTGTGGGTCTTGCCTACATCCACGAATGGCTAAACTCAGCCTTGTGATAAGATTCATTATTTCACGCCATGTTCAGTTAGGAGTAGCAAACGGGGACATGAGGCGTTCTGTGTGTGTAAAGCCAGACCCGGAAACGGCACCTGCTTCCCAAGCCTGGGCTTGCAGTGACTGTGTGACCAGATGCCAGGCTCCAGGTAGAGAAGTATTTCCCAAAACATGTTCCCAGAAAGAGTCAACGCATGCATTGGCCTAATGGTACAGATTTAAATATGTTGAAGTGAATAAATAAAATTTGTTTCTGCATACCTCAAGTCCATTGTTGATATAAATACAAATACATGCAAGTATATTTATATGTGAACCAGAGGGATTTCTGAAGAGGGGATAAATAACTTCCACAAACTGATAATGAAACAGAACATTTTTTAATTCATGGACAAAAATGGTCATGTATGTTCTTTGTGCTTATAAAGAAGACAGAGTCATGGCTCAGGTGGTACAGTGTCAGCCACTGAGCAAAAGTATCAGATCAAGAGTTCAAATCCCAATCTCAGACAAAAAGAGAAGAAGACAGAGAGAACCAGTTGGCGTATGCAAAGGTGGTTGGCATCAGTGCTCATCGAAGAAGAGGACTGTTTGGCCACAGGAACCAGTTAAGTTAGAAAGACTCAACCATGAGCCAGGTGACTCTGACTCACACCTGTACTTCTTGGTCCTGGGACAAGCTTGAGGTCATATAGGCAGCTAGACCTTCTCTTAACATAACTTGCAACAACCAGGCATGAGACATACTCAGCAGTAATGAATGCACCAGCCTAAGCCAAGCAAACACAAGGCTCAGAATCCAAACTTCAGTATTACACAGTCCAAAAAAGAGCCTCAAACATGAAAGCTTGAGCCTAGAGCATGTTCTTGTTGTGGGTGACAGTGTAATTCAGATGACCACTTGGGAAGAAAGTCTAACACTAATTTTTAGAAAATTAGTAGACACAACCAGATGTTTTCTTAAAAGATGTGAATCACATATTCACAAATGACAATTCATGAATGTTCAAGGTAGGTAGCTTTTTCAAATAATGGTAAAGTCTGAAAACACACAGATTTTACCCACCAGGAGAATGAGTAAGACTGTGAAGTGTTCTTAGGGTAAATCCAGAAACAAACTAAGTGAGTACGGCACCCCAAAACAAGTAGAAGCTCAGCTCACGATCCATGCACCGCGCAGAGGAGCTCGGAGGCCCGGGGCACATGCTGTCTACACATGCTGTCTAAAGTTCTGAGATGAGACGGATCACACAGGGCCTTTGTGGAAAAGTGAGAAGAGAACAGGGACATTGTGGTTCCTATTGACTCAGAAGAGCGTGGGGGTAATATTCTACATCTTGAAGTTTGAGTTATACGAGGCTGTACATCTGTTAATAGTGTCTGAGGGTAAGACTAAGTTTTTGGTCATTTCTCTTTATATCAACTTGACCTAAAACATAGAGCATAATTGGATTTGATTACAGTTAGTATTATAGCTTCTGTCATGCTCAAGGATAACATATAAACATTTTTGAGGGAATATATATATATATATATATATATATACATACATATATATATATGTATATATATACATATACAAAATGAGATGGATTAATTTCTTACTGAGGTCTGGGATCATGGATCAATGACTGATAAAGCGTGTGCAGCCCATAGTAATTGTAGACTTCAGCTGTTGTGGTTTTCGCTGTGATGCTTTTCCAACTTCATGGGATAACAGGATATTTTTACAATAAAATATCAGAAAAGAATCCGAATTTGAAAGGGGTCCATGTTCTCTCTGAGTTGTTCCCTGCTGGTGGCAAGCCTCACTGCAGACAGCAGTACCTCATGGGGCGTTCCTGTGCAGATGTGAGCAGAGCTCACGTAGCACCCAGCACGGCCTTCAGAAGGACAGTCTCGGCTAGCCTCTTCCGTGAGCTCACCGCCCCTTCCCCCTTTTCCTTTCCTCACTTGCATCTTTTTAGTGTCCTAAGGGTAAAATACCATGAGGTGTTAAAAACCACACAGGAAGGCTGAAGCCATTTGGTATTGGGCAGCTCTGTAGAGACAATTTCTTCTCTTTAGACTGATGGTCTTCGTTGTTCTTGCATGAAAAAATAAAGCTCTTGCTGTTTTAGACAGGTTTTAATGTATCAAAAAGCAGAAAAGCAGGGGTGACATCCTGGGCTGGAAGTTATCTGCACTGGAGGGAGGAGCAGGTGGTACCAATACCACTACGGTCCCCAAGAAGCTTGAGATAACTGTGGATCAGTGCAGACATTTTGGGAAACTGAGGCCCACTGTGCTTTAAGAACACACAATTAAACACCCACCAAGACTAGAGTGAGGGTGGGTGGCAGGAAAGACTCAGAATGGATGGCATATTTGTGGATCCCTGTCGTCCTCAGAGAAGAGAATGGGAGGATGAACCAGAGACCACAGTGTTCACATGGACAAAGAGAAGGAAACATTGCTAAAGGAGGCACTCACAACTTGTAGCTCAAGATGGCTTCACAGAGACTGATTTCCTGTTTATATATCTTTTATAGTTCAAGAACATGCTAGAATCAAATTAGAAATGAAGGAAATGGAGACGTAATTTGTAGCAGGTATGCATCCTGGGATGCTATATAATCCCATTATGGAAAATGTATGTGTAACTTTGGCTTAAATTTTTCTTTTCCTTCCCCACTTATACTCATTTCTTACTTCCCCATCCACAAACAGGTGTCAAATCTGGTTAAACTACGAGCTATTCTGAGCTGTAAAATTCTGATTACAGGGTCAGGGAAGCTGGTTTCTGAATCCCAAACTGAAATTCATAGGTGCTATAGCTGACCAGCACCAACAGGAACAGTAGATAAACTTTAAGTTCCTAGGTCTTCTCTAAAGCTCCAACCAGAGTCTGCAAGGCAGAGACCAGGTGGCCAACACAGAGGGCTTCAGGCTGCCACGGGTTCTCTGAAGAATGTTGCCTTGGATCGTCTCAGAAAATTGCCATTAATTTAAGTTAGGGAGTGGATGTAGACCTTAGAAAACACTAGAAATTATGACGGGAGAAGACCTAATGAGCATGTTCAAGAAAGCCCCACAGGGATCACCAGCTCTCTTCCTTTTTGTCATCTGAGAAAGCATGTCATCTCCAAATTTCAACACAGAAGTGGATTCGGTGGCATCCCGTGTTCCACACTGACGTCCAATTGTGGCGGCTCTGGTGTGGATCATGGAGAAGCTGACCAAGGCTCAGCTTGTGGGGGACAGAGCTAAGAGGGTCGCGAAGGAGAAGACGCGGAGGCAAGACCAACGGCCTCACTTGTCAGAGTTGGTCCTTCTAGCTCTGTCCATACGTTATCTTGGTGTGTGTGTGAGTGTGTGCGTGCACGCACACGTGCACATGCAGTCACACCCTCAGGCCCTAGCCTGGGCATGGCTATGCTGCCCTTTCTTGCAGGCAGGCAGATGGCTGTGCTGTTTCTCCACTATGATATCCCAAGTACCTAGTTACCCAGGGAGCAGCATGCGATGAAAAGCCATGTCCTGCCTGAGGCAGAGGATTCTATCTTTCCAGGAGCTGCTCTTTGAGGAGAGTGGCTATTTTATAGTTATTTTCCTGGGAGACTTTCAGGGCTGGAAAACCTTTTTCCACCAATTTTGTATAGCCCAGAAGTGACATTGTAAATATCATGTTAAAGTAATGCTCATGACAACATTTGTGAACCACACAAAAATTTAAGTACAGGGAGACTGCTGAGAGCCACAGACAAGAAGTGTATGAAAAGCGTGCCTGTCTGTTCCGACAGGTGACAAATAATTTTGTGGGCGTTTTACAATCGGCAGCACGATTTTCCCAGTAATTCTGCCAACCTCTGATTCGGGGAGTCTTTCCATCTTCTTTCAATCCATTTTATGCGATGTATGATGCTTACTGATTTGTACATACTGAACCATCTCTCCACACCAAAGATGAAACCAACTTAATCTTGCTGAATGATCTTTTGGATGTAAAGGTTTGTAAAGATTTTATTCTGAATGTTTGCATTCATGTTCTTCAAAGAGATGGGGGTCTATCATTCTGTTTTAAAGATTTTTTTTCTGGTTGTCTTCTCAGTTCAGAAGAAGAGTAATATTGCCTCATAGTTTGAGTTTGAGGAGTGTTCCTTTCTGTCTTGCATGGAAAAGTTTTAAGGATTTTGATGTTAGCTTTTTTTTTTTTTTTTTTTTAAAAAAAAAGATTGGATAGAATTTGTGAATTCATCTGGATTTGAACTTTTTTCTTAGCCATCAATCTCATTGGTTATTATAGGTACATTTATATAGTTTGTACCTTCTTGGTTCAATATTAGTAGCTCACCTACATTTAGTATTTATCCATTTCTTCTAGGTTTTCCAGCTTATATGAGTAGAGATTTTCAAAGAATTCCAGTGATTATTTGGCTTTCTTTGATCTCTGTTATGATCACCCCTTTTAATCCTTAGTTTAATTAATAGCTTCTCTCCTTTTGGTCCAATTAGCTAGGAATTTATCAATCTTAATTATTTGTTCAAAGAATAAACTTTTTGTTTCACTGATTCTCATTATAGTTTGAGTCTCCATTTCCTTAATTTCCTGCCCCAATCTTTACTATTTCTTTCAATTTGCTACTTTTGAGTTTCATTTCTTTCTGATTTTCAATAAATTTGAGAAGCAATGTTAGAACATTTATTTGAGATATCTATATTTTTAATACAAGCAATTATAGCTATAAATTTTCCTTCTAGTAGTGCCTTTTCTAGACCTAAAGGTTCTTGAAGGTTTGTTTTTATTTTCTTTAAACTCCAGTCAATTTTAAAACTTTCTCCTTGGGCTGGGAAAGTGGCTCAGTGATACAGTGTTTGCCTCACATGCATGAGGCCCTGGGTTCTATTCCTCAGCACCACATAAGCAGAAAAAGCCAGAAGTGGTGCTATGGCTCAAGTGGTAGAGCATGAGCCTTGAGCTGAGGAGCTGAGGGACAGCGCATAGGCCTAGAGCTCAAGTTTCATGACCGACAAAAAAAAAAATCTCCTGTATTTCTTCACTAAGTCTTCATTTACTAATTGTTGTTTAATCTCCACCTGTTTGAATAGTTTCTTAAGTATTTATTTATTTATTTATTATTGTGAAAATACTGTACAGAAGGGTTACAATTACATGGGCAAGGTAATGAGTGCATTTCTTATCAACAATTGTTGCCTCCTCCTTTGTTTTCCCTTTCCATCACCCCACCACCCATTTGCCCCCCCCCCACAATGCCAAATTTGAAAAGTCCATTTTTGACATAACATCTTGAACATTTCATTGTGGCAATGGGTCCAGCTGTAACCCTATTTAAGCAATTTGTCTTTTCCCTTTCCCTCCACAAACTATACCAACATCAAATACAGTGAAAACAGGGGTTATACTGTGGGGGAGGGACATACAAAGCAACAAAGAAATAATCTTATAAATGTGTTAGAAACAATTGCATGAAAGAAAAAAACATTTGAGTATTTATCTTGGGGTTCATTTCGCTTAACATCAACTTCTGTGACCATTTCTGCTTCTCTCAGACATATACTAGTTATTGCAAATAAGGGAAACCATGGGACCTATGTTTCTTTGGGCCTGGCTTACTTCACTTAACATAATTTTTTCAAATCTTTCATTTCCTAACAAATGGGGAAATGTCATTCTTTCTGATGGAGGCATAGAATTACATTGTGCATATATACCACATTTTCTTGATCCATTCATCTACTAAGGGGCATCTGGGTTGGTTCCAAATCTTAGCTATGGTAAATAATGCTGCAATAAACATAGTCGTGCTGGTAGCTTTAGTGTGGTCTTGTTCGTGAACATTTGGGTAAATGCCCAAAAGTGCGATTGCTGGGTCATGGGGAAGCTCTATGTGGAGTCTTTTGAGGAACCTCCATACTGCTTTCCAAAGTGGTTGAACAAGTGTACACTTCCACCAACAATGCAGTAAGGTTCCCTTCTGTCCATATCCCCTCCAGCATCTGTTGTTATTAGAGTTATGATTTATAGCCATTCTAACTGGGTTGAGGTGGTATTTCAGTGTTGTTTTGGTTTGCATTTCTTTTATGGCTAGGGAGATTGAGCATTTCTTCATGTGTCTATTGGCCATCCTTCTTTCCTCTTCAGAGAAATTTCTCTTTAAGTCTTTAGCCCACTTATTTATCGGACAGTTAGTTGTTTCTTTAAGGATTGTTGTTGGGGATTTAATTTTTTGAGTTCCAGGTATATTTTAGATATGAGGACCTTGTCTGTTGTATGGCTAGTAAAGATCTTCTCCCAATCCGTGGGCTTTCTATTGTTCTTGCTAGCTATGTTCTTTGCCATGCAGAAGCTCTGCAATTTCATGCAGTGTCATTTGTCCAACCTTTCTTTGATTTGTTGTTTCTGGGTCTCTTTTAAGAAAATTTCAGCCTGTGCCAAGGAGACCGAGGGTTTCTCCTCTTCCATCCTGTAATGTTTTCAGAGTGTCTGCTTTGACTCAGAGGTCTTTGATCCTTTTGGAGTTCATTCTGGTACAAGGTGATATATAAGGTTTGAGCTTTAGGTTTCTACAAGTGATTAACCAATTTTGCCAGCACCATTCACTGAAGAGGTTGTCTTTCTTCCATTCTATTTTTTTAAACTCCCTTATCAAAGATTAGGTGGCTATAGGTCTGTGGGTTCATTTCTTGGTTTTCAAAACCATTGCACTGGTCCTGAGGTCTGTTCTTGTGCCAGTACCAAGATGTTTTGATTACTATGGCTTTGTAGTAGAGTTTGCAATTTGGTATTGATATTCCTCCAGCACTGTTCTTTCTGTTAAGGATTGTTTATTTTTAAATTTTATTTATTTATTTTTTATTGTGAAAATACTGTACAGAGGGGTTACAATTACATGGGCAAGATAATGAGTACATTTCTTATCAAGCATTATAGCCTCCTCCTTTGTTTCCCCTTCCCATCCCTTCCTATCCTCCCCCCTCCCCCCCACCTAATCCTCCCCGCCCCCCCACCAAAGTTGTAAAGTTCGTTTTCGACATAACGACTTGTACATCTTATTGCTGCAATGGGTCCACCTGTATCCCTATTTAAATGATTTGTTGTTCTCCTTCCCCTCCACAAATTATACCGACATGAAATACAGTGAAAGCAGAGGTTATACTGTGGGGGAGGGACATATAAAGCAACAAAGAAATAATCTTATAAATGTGTTAGAAACAATTACATGAAAGAAAAAAACACTTGAACACATATCTTAAGGTCCATTTCCCTAACATCACCTTATCTGACCTTTTCTGCTTGACTCAGACATATACTAGATATTGCAAATAAGGGAAACCATGGGACCTATGTTTCTTTGGGCCTGGCTTCCTTCACTTAAGATAATTTTTTCCAAGCCTTTCCATTTCCTAACAAATGGGGCAATGTCATTCCTTCTGATGGAGGCATAGAATTCCATTGTGTATATATACCACATTTTCTTGATCCTTAAGGATCGTTTTTGCTATTCAGGGTCTTTTATTTTTCCATATGAATTTTTGGATTGCCTCTTCTATTTCCTTGAAGAATGAGGTTGGAATATTGATAGATATCGCATTGAATTTGTAGATAGACTTGGGAAGTATTGTCATTTTCACGATGTTGATCCTTCCAATCCAGGAACATGGGAGGTTTTTCCATTTTCTAAGTTCCTTTTTGATTTCCCTTTTCAGGTTTTTAAAGTTTTCATCATAGAGATCCTTCACTTCTTTAGTTAAGTTAATTCCTAGGTATTTTATTTTTTGTGGGGCTATTACGAATGGCGTTGCTTTCCTGATTTCAGCCATGCTTTTCTCATTGTTGGCATACAGAAAAGCCATTGATTTTTGAGGGTTAATTTTATACCCTGCTACTTTGCCAAAATTTTGAATCAGCTTGAGTAATTTGGGAGTGGAGTCATGGGATTCTTTAAATATAAGATCACATCATCTGCAAATAGGGAGAATTTTACTTCATCTTTCCCTATTTGGATCCCTTTTATATATGCATCTTGTCTTATTGCTGTAGCTAGGCATTCTAATACTAGATTGAAGAGAAGTGAAGAGACTGTCAAGACTTTCTACTTTGTTTTTCATTTTATTTCTTTCTCATTGGTCGGTTTTGATGGCTTCAAATTCTTTGTTGGAGCTTTGTTTTAGATCTTGTATGAACTTCTTTACTTCCTTAATTTGGTGTTCAGTATTTATTCTCAACTCACTTAATTGCTTGGTTATGGTTTCCTTGGACTCCCATTCCTTTTGTTGGGCTCCATTCAGCATTCCCTTTGTGGTCTCCCTGAATTCTTTCAGCTGTCTGTTTATGGATTCCATGAATGCCTCTATTGATCTTTGCCTATTCTCATCTCGCTCTCACAATTCCTGTATTACTCTTAGATTAGCTTCTTCACTTTCACGCAATTTCTGTAGTTCTCTTTGACTCTTCTCAGCCTGCTCACACAATTCCTGTGTTTCTCTTTATCTGTTCTCAGCCTGCTCATGCAATTCCTGTCTTTCTCTTTGACTGTTCTCAACTTGCTCACACAATTCCTGTATCAATCTTTGAGTAGCTTCCTCACGCTCATAAGATTCCTGTATTAGTGTTTGTTTTGCCTCCTCTCGTTCCCTATCATGCTCACACTGAGCCCTTTGTAGGTGTTCAATTTTTTTCATTCACCATGTTTACTAGAAGTGTTTGTAGAGCTTTTTGGGAACTCTCCTCTGGATTATTCATTATCTGTTCTATCACCTGATTATCATGAGTAGTAGTTGAGATACCCATACTTGCCATTTTTCTTGTGTTTTTCTGACTTGTTCTGCACATTTGGTATGAAAGTGACACCAATTTTGTGCTAGAACACTATTTTAAGCATCAACCATAGTTCTGTAGTTGCACAGTCAAAATGGCTGCAGATCCAATCTAATTCAACAGATACAATCTATTCAATATGAAACAACTGTGCATTAGTGGGCTAAGAACAGCAAAGAAGAATTTGACAAACTAGAAGTTATTAAGTTTAGGGAGAAATGTGGGGAAAAAAGGATTAGACGGATTTAGAGAGGTAAAATGAGAGTGAATTTAACCAAGTTCTAATCTCAGAGAGGGAAATGGATTGGGCAGATAGGAAAGAGATTTAAAAAAAAACAAGGAAAAATAGAAAAATAAAATTTACATTTAAAAAGTGAAACACTTAAAAATTAGTAAGCATAAAGAAATGATAATGAGAGACGAAAAGGATAGGATGAGAGGAGGGGAGGGATAGAAAGGAGACATGTAAAACTAAAAAGTAAAAATTCTTAAAATTAGTTGCCTGAAAATTATATAGGTATAAAGAGATAATACTGCTATTAAGGAAGTTAAGCCTAAGAGGTTGTGAATTGAGCAATAAATTTCTGGATTAAGTATGTACACAATTGGGGATAAGGTCTAATAATAGATGATGGGTATATATCTGGGGATGAGCAGAAGAGCAATTAAGTCATGCAAAAAAGAAAGAGAAAAAAATGAAAACAATAAAAAAGGGACCAAAATGTCAGAAGAAATAAAAAAAGCACCCACACACATGCACCTCAAATAAAAATTATAAGAGGGAAAAGAAAGATTAATAGAAACATAATAATTAAAGAAATGTACAAAAAGAGTTCTTTGATTTTTTTGGGGGGGGGCGGTGGTGAGAATGGGAAGATCCTGTATCTCCTCTGTCTTTATGACTAATCTCTTGGTGGAGTCTCTGGTCTGCTTGTGGTGTGGTTTTCCTGTGGCTTGATTGGTTTCTTGTCAGTTTGTTTAAGCAAGCAGAAAAATGCTCTGCATTACCCAGGATTTTGTGATCCTCTTCCCAGGCTAGTTCAGTGGGAGAGAGATGTGCTTTGAGTATCACAAAAGAGGGAGATGGGGCTGGGAAAGTGGCTCAGGGGTAGAGCACTTGCCTTGCATGCCTGCGGCCCTGGGTTCGATTCCTCAGCACCACATAAGCAAAAAGGAAAAAGCCAGAAGTGGCACTGTGGCTCAAGTGGCAGCGCTCTAGCCTTGAGCTGAAGAGTTGAGGGTCAGCGCCCAGGCCCAGAGTTCAGGCCCCACGACCAGACCCCCCCCCCCAAAAAAAAGAGGGAGATGGCTGTTTCCTCTAGTTTGGAGATGCTGTGATGAGGCTAGGTTCTGGGTAGGGTTGAGGCCTTTCAGCTAACAGTAGCTTTTCCCCGAGGGGCTAGCTCTTGAGATACTCACAGAGCCCAGCCTGGAGCCATTCTCAGGATTTATGTTTACTGAATTTCAATTGATTGTCTAGGCTGCTGTAGGGAGGGGCAGCCTCTGGCTCTGTTTACCCAGTGAAGAAAGCCCCTTCTCTGGGGGCAGATCTTTCTCTGCCTGGGCGGGGTGATTTGCCTCTTTGTGGAGCTCAGCCTGGCAGATCAGGTCAGGTTTCTGTGACCTGCTAAATGACTCTTTTGTTTTCTTCCAAATCCTGAGTTGGAGCTAGCTGCTCACCAGGGCCTTTGTCAGTATCAAAGATGGAGATCTCTGGTGGTGGGGGAAGGGCAGCCTTCCCTCCTCTGCTCCCTGAGAAGGAGTGAGGATGTCAGGGTTCTACTCACGCCAGAGTCTTGGTTCCTGGGCCGTCTCTGGTCTGTGATCTGCAGGATGAAGGTATCTGTTCTTTGTCAATTCTTGCAGGTGTTGAGTAGAATCTGCTCACCTGCTGGGTCTGGTGCCTTTGTCCCAGGCTCTCTTTGTTTTAGGTATGATGGCTATGGTCACCACCGCTGCCTCTGCAGCTGCAGCAGCCTTGGCTACCAACAAGTGCTCAGCTTTGTCTCCTTGCCTGGATTTTCCCTCTCTGGCCATACTTTCTGTACTGTGATGGCACACTTGGTGTGATTCTCTAGACTAGAACTGTTCACTGGAACACTTAAACTGCTTTCTATGCGAGAGCTTGTTAACCTCCAGCTTCTCCTTCACCATCTCCCTAGTATTTTTTTTTACTATTGAATTCTTCTTTAGTTCCATTATTGTCTGATAGAATAATTCTATTTCTATGATAGAATATTTCAGATTCCTTGTATTTGCTAAAACTTGCTTTATGTCCTAAAATGTGATGTGCCTTTGAAAGTTCCCTGGGCTGCAGAGAAGAAAGCATCCTGAGCCCCTATACATTAGAGATGTTGGGTAGGAACATTTGATCTATGGTGCCACTTAATTATTTTCTTTTTAAAATTTTTTAATATTTTTATTATTTTTATCTTATTTCTTTATTGTTGAGGTGATGTACAGAGGGGTTACAGTTACATAAATAATGTAATAAGTACATTTCTTGTCAAACTTGTTACACAGTCCTTCATTTTTCTTCCACTTTTTCTCCCATTTTTTTCTCTCACTTTCCCTCCCCCAAGTTGTACAGGTCATTTTCAACATAATGTCTTTGAATATTGCTGCTGCCTAGGTTCCTTCTTCTTCTGTCTCACCATTTTGTTGTTCCCCTTCCCTAACTCAGATGAGCATATATACAATACCCAGGGGACAAAAATCAAATACAGTGATAAAAAAGCAAATCACATAGCACATTAACAACAACAACAACAACAAAGAAAAACCTCTTGCATCCAATCTTTGAGTTCATTTTGGTTGACATCATCTTGTATAGTCATATGTATGTAGCTATTGAGGTATTCTGCTCATCTACTAATGATTTAACAGAATCCTACCAGAGAACTTCTAAAACATCCAAAAAGATAGGCCCATTCAGGTACAAGAAGCCTTTAGAACCCCAAATAGGCCAGACCAGAATAGGACATCCCTCTGGTGTCACTTAATTCTAAGGTCTCTTGGTTGATTTGTTTGCTTGTTTTTGTTTGTATGACTTATATATTGGTGAGAGTGTGGTACTGAAGTTTGCCGTTATTATTATCCTAGGGTCTATGAATGCTTATTTGGTTCACATATAATGACAACTGTGATTTTCTCCTTGTGGATCATTTTCTTTATTAATATGAAGGAAATTCTCCTCTGAGTGAGTTTTAGATTGAAGTCAGCTTACTGGCTTGTTTAGGAACTGTCTGTGGAATTTTTTATCAACACAGAGTGATGATTTTGTCCACAGAAGCTATTGCAGTTGACAAACCACCACCTTGTGTTTGTATAAATTCTCAGTGTAGACTAGTCACCACTACTGCTTCAGTATCTTAACGAATACAAAAGAAGCAAACATCATTTATTCAGAATCTTTCTCTAAGAGAGAGGAAGAATGAGCTCAAATGACCAGTGACAGCACTTGGCTCTAGCCTGAGAGCTGCTGGACTTGACACCACATCAGCCTCACTCCTGCCCATTCCAGGAGTGGGGACCTCTGGGCTCTCCTTCCTTCCTAGTGTTTGGTTGTTGCTGTGGTGGTGATAAGAAGCTAGAGTTCCCTTGCAACTCTTGATCTGAAGTATGAATATTTTAGTCATATTCTTCTCCCCAGGTCACAGCCTTGGTTATAAACTTCCCCTGTTTCTACCAGGACACCCGTGTGGATCCCACAATCTGCCATAGGTATACTGACTTGGATAATAGCACAGTCTAAAACTATCATTCTGGGTTCTATCCTAGTAAACACTAGCAGGTATTATAGCTTACAATACCTGTTGCTGCCCTTGAAGTGACATACCTTAATGTTCAAGGCTACATAGGTGACAATAAGCCATGGGCACTGTCTGGATTTTAGGTCACAGTGTTTATGAGTGTGTTTGTAATGGTTTGAATTATGGCTGGAATAAAGGTTCAGATGGGTGTGAATATGGACCACGTGAAATCATGTGATTTAATGGCAACTTCTAGAAGTAGCAATCTACAACTGTAATCTTGCACATTAGTGAGGATAAATGGAAGAGGTGAATTAAGAATAGTAGGCTATAGTTAAAGAGATGATGTATGCAAAGTATGCAGTGCTCCTGGCAGAAGTAAATGCTCCAGAAGTATAGGCTCTTCTTTCTAGAGTTAGAAAGAAGACATCTGAGTGGGGGTTTAGTTCACAGCATTGATTGGTTGGTAGGACAGTACATATTCATGTTGGTAGAGCTGAGAGCCAAAGGCAGACAAAAGGAGAGTTAAGAAAGAAAACAGCTGTCCACAGCGGAAGTTGGGATGCTGGCAATACATCCACTCCCTTCTTTTCTTTGTGCAGGGGAGTTGGACACCCCCAGGTGATAAATGTCTACATTAGTGCCTGGCAGGTGTGAGTTACTCTGTGTTTGGGATGTGTATCTATCAGGTGAGTTTACTGCCTCAGTTACAACCTACACAACCCTTGTTCCTTATGTCCATTTCCAAGGGCTGTGGAGGAGTGAAGACAGCACCGCACTATGGTGTCGGGCACCGCTGGTGTTCACTCTGAAGTGAGACTTTGTGGTAAAAAGCTTGGCTCACTGCACACAGAAGGCATCTTGGAGGGATGCTCAACAGTCAAGGGTGCTGGTATGATTTGGGAAAACTCATGTCAGGAGGACTCAGGACACCTCTTTCTTTTGTGGAGATCAGTGACAGTGTTGTCAGTGACAGTGTGTGTGCATTTCCCTTTAAAAGGATGAACAAGGAAGAATAAAACTCCTATAAGTGAGAGAGATTCCAGTGGTCCAGCGAAGCTGGGTGGGGGAAGTGGAGGGGAGCATTGGGCATGGGTAACTCTTGGCTGGTTATTGGTCATTGTTTGATCTTCCTGTGCATGTCTCACAGGCTCCTTCATCTCTCACGTGGTGGTAATCTGGGCTCCAATGGTTTCCAGACTTCATGCACCTCAGAGAAAATAGATCACCTGAGAGTTAGTGCTAAATTTATAAACCATGTGTTCCAACATTTCATTCTTTGTTTCTCATATTCTATGACATTGTCTTTCAAGGATATGGGAAGAATATTGGAATCTTTTATGGAAAATATGTTTTACATGATTTGGAAAACTTTTGGAGTTTGAAAGGTATATATGTCTATACATCTATATCAATATATTCTAACAAGACTCGATGTCTAATGAAGATAAAACAACAAAAGTCAGACAATAAGGGAAAGAGACAGAATGAAATGAAGTTGACTGCAGAAAGTAATGGTTTCCCCTCTACTGTTCACATCATTGGCAGGGTATATCTAAAAAATCCAGTTCCTAGGGTGGGAGAGTAGGTGAGCCCAACTCTGTGAGCCCCTGAACTCAATGCCAAATTGTCACAACTATTGCCGGGTACGAAGCCAGTAATGGTTGAAGTTCACATAGGTTTCATACATGTTAAACTCTTCTGATGCTTTGGATAAGTTATTTTGTTTCTTGCACTCCCTAGATATAATAGCTAATGTCATTTTCTTTGCTTTACAAGGGATAAAATTAATAGTAAAATCAAGAATGTCCCTGAAAGTTCCAAAGTTCCTCAGCAGAGAGGGGAGGAGAGAGCAGGTAATCTCCCTCGCCTCCCCCCAGAGGAGAAGGCTGACATCCTCCATGTTATTTATGCAGGAGTTGCAGAAAGAACACTCAGGAACATACACACAGCCTCTGCTGCATTGGGAATGCCAGCTCCTTGGAAGAGAGACATTTTCACTTGGTTCTGGGCACCAGAAGAAATGACTGGACTGGCGTCTAGTGGACATGAATGCTGAAAAGGTATAATTTGCTTTCCATTTTATCAACAAAAGCCAGCAAGCAGCCTTGTGAATCCACAATTGTCAAAGAGGTAACCAGGAAGTGAAATAATCACACGTGTTCCTCAGAGCTGCATGGTGGACTGGGGACTCAGAACTTCACTGTCTCCCAGAGTGATATGAGTGGTTGTTTTATGGGAAACTCACCAGGTTCTTACTGACATTTGTTGGTCGCATGGGAAGCTATGGTATCTGATACTCCCCCTGTGTTCAGTGTTAGCTTACAACGTTGCCATGAAGCTATGTTTTGTTCTCTTCCTCCAAGATGGTCCTTCCATTCAGAAAGGTCAGGGAAGTCCCCATCCTGCCATTCAGCCTCACCAGCCCAAGATTTGGTCAAAGGCTGAATCAAGTGTAACTGTCACTGATGGCAACTATCATTGTCATTCACAGGAATGTCATGCATGGCTTCCAAGTCTTTACTCAGGGAAAAGGACACATACTCTCAAGCAAAAGCTGGACTTCACCGTGTGTGTGCTAAGAAAACAGCATCTAGATGACTCCTCAGGCTGACCTGCACTTGCCTGGCTCCCTCAGTTCCATTCCCCGCAAGAAGGACTCTGTGTGACCAGCCTTAGTCACCGTGTGACCCACTGGGAGGAGCTTCCAAAGTCATTGAGGCTTTTCACCTGCTGTCTGCTGACAAAAGGTCGCAAGGTTTACCTTTCACATTGAGCCTGCTGCTCTGTCAGGTGGAGATGGAGCTCAAGTGCACAGGTCCATCTGTGGTGGGGATGCTGGTGGGGCTGCAGAGGGACAATTGAGCGCCTTTGTTCTGTGCTGTCCTGTCATGCAACACTGGCAATCTTGTTATTTACAAAAGTTCTCTTCCATGCTGTAGATGCTTCCGGAGTGTTGAATTTCCATGGTAAAAATGTCAGTAAGAATTCATCAGTCTCTCATTTAAAAGCACACTGGGGAATCTGTCTCCATTGGGAAGTAATTTGTTATATAATCAAAGTCAATCTGAATTTAGGAAGAAATGTGAAAATGTCTAAGCGCGCACACACACACACACATCCACACCACCATCACCATCACCACCACCACAAACATCAAGACTCAGAAGACCTCCTAGCATTCCTTTTCCTTGTTGGCGTCTGTGTGCCAAACATGTCTGTCAGATGCTTCCATATGCCACTCAATATGTGCCTTCTTATTCCATCACGGCAGGTGAATAGATGTGACAGGTGCGATTAATTACTGCTTAGAACTTTACACAATTTTCAGTTTCCAGTTTCTTATTCCACAGGAAGAAAAACATAACTTTCAAGTACAATACTTCTAACAATATGACTGATTTTTCTTAAAAAAAAAAACCTGTCAAAACATGACATGTCAGATTAAACTTCCTTCCACCAACATAGCACAATCTGTTTTGATGGAAAAGGCATATATTTTAATTATTTGTTTTTAATCTGACTCCAGATTTGACATATGGCACCTCATTAAGTTCTCTCTACATATTCTGGTAAAAACAAAAACAAGCTGTACAAAGTTATTCAACTTCTGGCATAAAAGTTATTTTTAAGAACTCCTATTGATTCTGAAGTGGTTAAATCATTCAAAAAATATATCCTCCCAAGGACTGGCATGACACTGGTTTTGAAAGACTTACCAGTAATCAATCATGGTAGGCATTCGCTGTTAGCAAATGCATGTCTTGGTGAGGGAAGACCAAAGATAAAGACAAATGGCAATGGTCTTTCTATAAGCTCGCTCCTCTCCTCTTTGGGGGAGAAGTTTATACTACATAGGATGTTCAAAACTGTGGAAGAAGCTTTCTGTGTCTCAGCTTAGCCTCCATTGTGAAAGATAACAGACCATTTGAGTTTTTTTAGCTTTATGCAGCATGTTTTATTAATCTCTCTTCCAATATGGCACAAAACAGACCATCTGACAAATGTGAATTTTTCTGTTACATGCTGGCCAGTTTAACAGAACTGCCAGTTAACTAAAATTGATTTTTAAAGAAGTTATTTATTTATTTTTATTGTAAAGTTGATGCACAGAGTGGTTACAGTTATACTTTGACAACTACCAATGCTGCTACTAGTACTAATACACCTTCTCATTGAACATTTCATTTAAAAAGTTTAAGACATTTCTTCACAGAAAACATGACATTCAGAGAACCTACTAATGCCATACAGTTATGACTGAGTAATTTGTTTGTAATAGTCTGTGTGCCAGGAAACGGTCAGTTAATTCTCAGAATGGTTTGTCCACTTATTTATCATTCACACACTAGTCCACCTTTTCAGCAGCTGAGGCCCGGAAGGAGGGGGTCAGTGGTGCCCCCAGGCAATCCATCATCCTAAAGAGAAGCATTTGCTGAGCATGATCGCAGAGTCCCCAGACAGGAGCAGGGAAGAAGCCAAACCAGGGGTCTGTGCTGTACGATAGGGCAGCCCTTCCCGAGGCGCGGGGCACGGGGCTCCCTGGACCACCTTGCCCACCACAGCTCATCTTTGACATCATGTTGCTACTTAACCAGCCACCGCTTCCACAGATGAGAGTCGGATGTTCATGACACCGGCCAGGGACGCGGGTGGCTGTTGAGATCCATAAGTAGAACTGAGCGATTAAGAAATGGGACTGTTCAGGGTATGTGCTCTGGGCACCCACCCTGGGCCGGGAATAAGTAGAAGGGAGACCGCCATAGGCCAGTGTGAAGGTGCATGTCCACACACTGACCCCTAAGCCCGAGGGAAGCACCTGGGTGAGCATGGACACAAAGAAGGCGCCTCTCTCCAGAGCCAGACTCAGGTTGGCCATTCACAGCTGTTCAGCACCAGGTCCTTCCCTACAATTACTGCAGGGGATTGCCAAGTCTCCTCCCCTCCCTTCCTCTCCCCTCCTCCCCTCCCCTTGTCCCTTCTGTGCCCCTTCCCTCTTCTCTTCTCTCTCCTTCCCTCTCATCCTCTCCCCTCCTCTTCCCCTCCTCACTCCTCCTATATTCTTCTTTCCCCTACTCTCCCCTCCTCCCCTCTCCTCCTCTCCCCTCCTTTTCTCTTCCCTCCCTTCCTTTCCTCTCCTCTCTCCTTCTCTCTCCTACCTTCCTCTCCTCTCTTCCCTCCCTTCCCCTTTCCTACTCTCCTCCCCTTCCCTCCTCTTCTCTCTCCCCCTTTTCTCCTCCCCTCCCCTTTCCTCCTCTCCTCTCTCTTCCCCTTCTCTCCTCTCACCTCCTCTTCTCTTCTCCCTCTTTCCCTCCCTCCTTCCTCCTTCCCTCCCTTTCTCTCTTTGTTTCCTCTCTCTCTTTATCTTTCTTCCCCCCCTCCCCCCTTCTGCAGTCCTAGAGCTTGAATTCTGGGCCTGAGTACTGACTTCCAATTTTCTAGTAGTTTATTGGAGATAAGAGTCTTAGGGACTTTCCTGCCAGGGCTGGCTTAGAACTATGATCTTCAGATCTCAGTCTCCTGAGTAGCTAGGAATGTAGGCATGAGCCATGGGCACTCAGCTCTCTCTTTTTTTCTTTTCTTTAGTTCATTATGCACCAGTACTGAGGCTTGAATTCAAGGGCTTTGCACTCTTGTTTAGCTTTATCTTCAAGGCTGATGCTCTACCACTGGAACCACACCTTTACCTCTAGCTTTTTGCTGAAAAATTGGACATCAGATCTCACAAACGTTTCTGTCTGAGCTGGCCTTGAATCTCAATTCTCACATCTCAGTTTCCTGGGTGGGTAGAATGACAGGGGTGAGACACCAAACTCAGCAAGTGTTTTCTAAGCACTCAGATGACATACAAGCCATAGATGATAGAAGACGGGATACAAAGGTAAGTAAAAACACAGGCAAGCCACAGGAAGGGGCCACCCAGCCGGCCGGGAAGGAAGCGATGGAGAGTCTATCAGAAGGCCTTCAACTTGAGGATAGAAAGTGACGCACTTTCTTAAATGAGGAGCAAACAACGTGCAGGCCAGAGCGTGAAGAAGCAATGTAATGGTCCAACTGTGATTTTCCAAAGATGTGAAAGAGGCACACATTTAGCAGGAAACATAGTTTGGGTTTGGATTGTGACTGTTCCCTCCCCAGCAGTGCTCAGGAGTCTTCCCCACACTGCTGGCAGGAGACCCGGCGGGGCGGCGTGCTGCTGTGGTGTGGGGCTCAGGGGCTTGGAAGACGCAGTGTCTTCCAACTTCCCATGAAGTTGGTGGGCCTGGCTTCTTCACAATGAGCATTCGTGGTATTTCCCAGGACACAGAGCAGATGCCTCTGAGAGGGAGGTGTAGCCAGCAGAGGGTGGGTCCTCTCGTTTGCTAAATGGTGACAGACTCAGGACAGCTCACAGCCTTAGCAAAGGGCTATCCCTCCATAGCCATAGAGATCAGGACTCTTGTTGTACTGATGTTTTCTCCAAATTATATTTGATTTGTTTATTAAAAAAGAATCTGGAAAGAAATGTCACATGTTATTTGTAGTCGAGTGGTGCTTGCTAGAGGAAAAACATAACCATTGGACTTTTGACTTTGGTCATTCCAGGGCAAATTTTCTAAACACACATTTGTACTCGAGAGTCTTTTTCTGCACTGCTAAGACTGAACTGTAGACATATATAGTGTCTTCTAGCCCTCAGATACCCAGGCACATCCCTACATTTGTTAACAAGTTGTTAAAATCTTTGACAGCTTAGACTCAAATGTATATTTTTTGAACCATGAAGAGATAATATGAGAACTATGTTTCCTGTCATAGTGAAGATCAAGTTGAGTCAGATGACTCAGGGAAGAGCTGTCTCATTCTCTAACTGATGTGAAGTATTGTGCAGCCCCTAAAGATGGTCCAAACATAGCAATCACTTTGTGAAACCCACCTGTTGCTTAGCCTTTCTCTGGCTCCTTAGTGTTCAATCAAATTCTTGATTGGTATCAAGCAGACAGTGCCGTGGAAGGAACAATCAATCTTCACATCCACACATTGGTATTGTAGGAAAAACACCACCCTTCTAGGACAAGACTGCTAAGCATCACCAGCAATGAAAATAAAGACTTGGGCTGGGATGTAGCTCAGTGGCAAAGCGCTTGCCTAGCAAGTGCAACGTCCTGGGTTCGATCCCCAGTACCAAAAAAGAAAAGACAAAAAAAAAAAAAAGAAAATAAAGACTTCATCTCACTGAGAAAATAAAGATCGTACTATGTGACGTGTAAACATCCATCTCTGTGCATGCACAAAGTGCCATTCTGGCTGTAGGAGCTCTAGGCCAAAGTGAAATATTAGGTTCTTATTACAAAACACTAAAATGAGGAGAACTAAATTTGTAAAGCGTTTAAGTCTTCCTGCTGAACCATCTCGTGTTAATGGTACACAGCAACATGACACTCTTAGGAAGTGGTCCTGTGACAGAGGAGAGAAAAGCCAGGCACTCTGCATCCTGCCTCAGCAATCATCTGACCTTGTCACTCTATTTCTCCTCTCCAGGATGTCCACACAGTCTTTAAAGAAAAATTGCATTTCCCACATGTTTAATACTGCGGAGAGGCTGGGTAGAGGACCTGGACCCCCAGTGCGTCCTGCGTGCTGGTTCATAGCACACTCAAGACGGGGGTGGGGGGCTGTCCACTGGAGGAGGACCTGACTTCTGAGAGGTTCCCTCCCCCTGGCTTCCAGCCCACCCGAGGTCAGGTGGGGGTGGGCATCCAGTAGTGGAGGAGTCATTCCTATGGCAGACACCAGCGGATTCCAGATCCAACCAGCACCCTGAGTGCCTGGCAGAAAACGAGAGGCGCAGACCAAGGTGTTTGGAGCTAGCTTGCACTGCATCTCCATTTCCAGAGGCATCACAAGTCTGCAATGAATGGTTTGAACCTTTCTCCTACAGACAATGCTAGGGGAATTTATGAGGAAAGGAAGTGTCAGGCAGAAATTAGGATATCCACAAAGGAATTCTGAAAGCAACAGTAAACGTATGCTGTGTATGTGAGACTCTGCTCCCATGTAATGGTCACTGAGTAAATGAGTGAAACAACGCAAAGGACCACAGGATTTATGACTGAGGAAATCAAGCGTAGAGCCTGGAACGGTGGCTAGAGCGAGGAGGGACAGTCCTGTGAAGGCCAACGCGTGGGTGGAGACCTACACTGCCCATGCTCCATCCACACCTCTGTCTACCTCTGGAATCAAAACATCTGCCACACCTCACACCTGTGGATATGTTTGTAGTCCTCTTACCACACAGCTGCATTTAAAACTTCGTAATGCTCTGCACATCTTGGCTTCCTGACCATGGCACTCACTCAGTAGGTCATAGGCCACACACTTGACATCCTGCCATCTGCGCTATTCAAGATGCTGTCTGTGAGTTCACACAACCTTACCTAAACACAGTGACCTATAATTTGTACTTTTCGCTATTTGTGTTTACATGATTTTTCCCCCAGATATTTAACAGCAAAGATGCCCATCTGTTTTATCCTTAGCTATGGTTATCTTAAAATATCTTTCTTATGCTTTTCTCTTTATATCTTACTTGACCTCTGTTGCTTATTTTTATGTTGGTATTCTCATATTTGTTATTAGAACCAATGCTAGCCACCAGGAGATTAGGCATCGTTTTAAGTCTGCACAAACTATTAGATAATTAAGAAATTCACATTTCTAGCTGTCATTAACAAACTTTAGATTCCAAAGACTGATCAAATGACTTTTCCCACTTTAATTTGTGCTCTGTATGTAAAATTTCATTGTAGCTGTATGAAATTTGGATTTTGGTCAGTGTTTTAGTAAAAATAAAAAGGAGGGGGAGCTGGGCTGGGAAGCTGGCTCAGTGGTAGAGTGCTTGCCTTGCATGTATGAGGCCCTGGGTTCAATTCCTCAGCACCACATAAGCAGAAAAAGCCGGAAGTGGCGCTGTGGCTCAAGTGGTAGAGTGCTCGCCTTGAGCTGAAGAGCTGAGGGACAGCGCCCAGGCACAGAGTTCAGGCTCCATGACCAAAAAAAAAAAAAAAAAAAAAAAAAGACAAAAAAAATGAAGCTGCACATGAAGTGAGGGCCAGGGGTTTCTTGGAAGCTGTGCTGACTTCCGTAGGCGTAACTCTGGGTTTTCCCATAAGACTGTGGGACCCCCAAGCCCGCAGGTACTTTCCAGTAGTTGAAGTTGTGAGCCCCGGGCTGCTCTGGGATGCATCGCTGTGAATGCTAAGGTGCAGACCAGTCCGGGCTGCGTGACTGAGCCTGGGGGATGCGAGGTTCTCCAAAGGACCAGCGAGGTGCTGCTGGTGTGGAGATGAGATGTGGGACGAGTCAACCCAGCAGGTAGCCATGCTTCTCCTGCACAGGGTGACAGTGCCATGTCAAGGCCCACCCCTTTCGTTTCTTCACAGTTATGCTGAAATCCACGTCTGTGCCCGGACAATGTTTGTCCTCAAGGTTCTGTTATGGCTTCACTGTTCTACGCGTGTGCTGTGGAGAATGAACAAAATTGACTGGTTCCCAGGGAGGACAGACGTGAGGAGAGAAGACACGGGAGAGAGGAAATGCAGGCAAACGCCTTTCTTGCTCCCCACTGTCACCAGGAACTAGCAAGGGTCCAGAGCGGCACAGAGAGGGATCCAGGAAGGGCTTCTCAAGCTGTGGCATTTGGATTGGACACGGAGGGAAGCTGATAACTAAGCCAAGCCATCCTATTTGGATGAAAACCCAGACAACTGCAGAATCCAGAGTTGTATATTTCCACGTGCCTGGGAACCTACCTTTCTCCATCCAGAGAGGTTTCCTCACTGCAAGCAAACCTCTGTGCCACTTTTAAAATGTCTTGTATGTTATTGCAGACAGCTGGCCTGCCACAAGACACAAGAGTCTAGCTGCATACACCATGGCCTCATAAAGTGCAGCAATGGTGTGAGTTCCATTGCTTTCTTTGGTTGTCTCTCTTTTTTATTGTAGAGGTGATGTGCAGAGGGGTTACAGTTATAGAAGTTAGGTAATGACTTCTTTATTGATGACACTGGATGAAGAAAAAGTGCACAAATATTAAATTGAATTTCTTGTCCTCTGTGGTAGGTAAAAAGTGGTGCCATAGAGAAAAGTGAGCTAGGATTTTGTTTGCAGCAATTTAATTGAGGGTTCTTTAGCGCTAAGATCCTAAGCAATCCTCATAAAAGATAGTTATTACAAACTTGATTATTTTCCTAAGAACTGCCCTTTAAAAATTCATATTAATTGTCTCTGGAAATTTCTATACTTACAGAAGGTTAAGTTTTAATGTGTTAATAAAAAAGAATGACTAAATGTCTTTTATGTGGTTAAAATAACCCATAGTTCCAAGACAAGTTATTTGACTCCCACAGAATGTCAGAAAAACAGAACCAATTAATAAGTGAACTGAAGCCTCTAAGTGTTTTGTATCTTCCTAGCTCATAGAAGTAGAACTAGTGTAATAAACGGCATCATTAACAGAAAAAGAGGAAAATCTAAAATGCACTGTGAAGTTGGTGGCTGTGCAGATATTTTGATGACTTGAATAGTGTTAATTAGACATAGATATGTACCAGGTACCAGGGTGAGCAGTTTCCATATCTTATTGCATTAAACATCTCCATTTTGCAAGTATCGGGGACCAAGGATTGCTGTGATTGCAAGACAGTGCTTGGCCCTAATCCAGATTTTTTCTTTGTGAATATGCTGACTAGCTGTGACGTGGCTTGGATGTGGTTTGGGCCCAGGAGGTCCGTGGGGGCCTGGGCCTTTGCATGGAAGTGGCCCCAGGGAGGTCTTAGGTCACCAAGAAACCTCTGAGACAGCAGCTGTGAAAAGATCTCTGGCTTCCTGTGTTGCATTGTGGTATCTTCTTTTTCCACTCACCCTCCTCCCCATGTATCAGTGATGAGTTTCTCTCTAGAACCACGCCAATGAGGCTGCACCACTGGCCCATTGATGGGACCACTTAAACTGGGGCTTTCAGATTCCCAAACAAATCTCTGTTCTTCAAATCCATCTGTTGGCAACAGCCAACACAGCTATTTCTTTTGTGAGTATTCATGGGGGGAATACTTACTCATCAGTTCATGATCAGGATCCATTACAGCAGTTCTACGTAAAGCCATGTTTATAGGTTGCCTTGTGTCTGAACAACAATTTTCTGTGAAAGTGCTAATGCCTGCTATCTCAGTATGTGACATATTTGCTGGCCATATTTGTAATTGAAGAAGTGGTTACCACTTGACAGGCGATGTTCTGCATTTTAACACGATACATACCTTTATCGGGTCAGAGACACACCAAGGAAGAATCTGCATGAAGATGAAGGTAGAAATGAGAATGGTGTTTCTACAAGCCTAGGGACATGAGATATAGTCAGAAGAATCACGTGAAGCAGAAACCAGCCCAGTGTGGATTAGCCTCAGCCTACACCCTCCATAGCTGTGGGGAATAAATATCTGCTCATGAAAGCCACTGACACTGTGATGTTTTATTACCGCAAACCCAGAAAGTGAATGCAAACGCAACCATCCTCCTACCAGCAGTGAAGGAAACTAATACTAATACTAATGCTGAGATCTTCCTTCCACCCACAAGAAACCGAGAGCCACAAAGGATTGAACCGGGCTTCCTGGTTGGAAGCATGACGGTGCTGTGATGACAAATATTACATCCGGGGCCCACACCACTCATAGGATGCTGTGCCTAAGAAGAAATTCCACGGGTGGGTCCTGAGTTCTTGGCGACAATGCTCCTTGTAGGATTCAGTTAGCAAAAGGAGAAGAGAGTTTCATTTCAAAAAATGTTGATCATTTACTTGTTTAAAGTCTTCTCCTGTCTCTTTCCTTCCTAATAAGTCTGTTCCCTTGACCTGTACTTTTTACTGATAGAAATGCATTATAAACACTTCTGTTTCATTAAAGAGTAGGAGACAATCGGTATCATTGGTAGTGCCACAGTCACTGATTTACCCATTTTAGGTTGCTGAATGTTTTCCAGAGCTCTGCACAGCAAAGGCTAGAGTAGACACTGCGTGTGACGATTGTCACACGGAACTCAGGTAAAAGTGCACCTAGCTCAAGCGCTCATATCCCTGTTATCTTTATCTCTTTAAAGAATTATTTTGTCTTCCTAATCTCCACCCCTGCAAATAAATATCAAGCAAACTGATGATAAAAGTTTTTAATGCTACCTACGGTTTAAGGCAAACTCCTAATAAAAATCATAGGTTTCAGTCTCAAATGGCTTTTCTCTGTCTATAAGATGCTTGTGATCTAAAATGTTTGGTGAAGTTCATATTTTTTTAAAAAAAATCACTGGCTCCCCCACAGTATAACCCCTGCTTTCACTGTATTTCATGTTGGTATAATTTGTGGAGGGGAAGGGGAAAAACAAATTGTTTAAACAAGGATACAGGTGGACCCATTGCAACAATGAGATGTACAACTCGCTATGTCGAAAACGAACTTTACAACTTTGGTGGGGTGGGGCGGGAGAGGGGCAGGGAGGATTGGGTGGGGGGGATGGGGGGAGGATGGGAAGGGATGGGAAGGGGAAACAAAGGAGGAGGCTACAATGCTTGATAAGAAATGTACTCATTATCTTGCCCATGTAATTGTAACCCCTCTGTACAGTATTTTTACAATAAAAAATAAATAAAAGGAAAAAAAGAAAAAAAATCACTGGCTGTGTACTGAGTAGAAATTGTTGTGCAATGATACATTAATAATTTTCCCCTTGAAATCAATATGGAAATTGGACACTGAGGGACAGCATCGATCTGCACTTCAGTCAACATTGAGTTGCAGTTATACTAAAGCAGCCCCTCAGCAGACACCAGAGCTTGCAAAAGTGTGCTTCAGTACTGCTGGGAGCAGAAGCTTTGGTGATTAGAATAGACAAAGATTTTGAAAAATCATTATGAGATGTGAAGCAAAGCTGAGGAAGATTGACTAATGTAACTACAAATGTCATCTGGGTAAGGTGTGAGTGATGTATGCAGAGGTGATTATGTGAGCATGCATGGGTGTTAGGCAGTTTTTACAAAAGTGTTATAGTAATGAATGCTGTCTCAGTATTTGAAGTATGTTCTGATGGAGAGTATATGTACTGAACATTTGAAATATAATCATTTTTGAAAGTTCACTGAGATAATCTTTACCCAGATATAGAAAAAGGCCACTATCTTTAAAATAGTCAGAAGTGGTCAGGTCAGAGAACAGAAAGGAAGGATGAAGAGTTGAGTAGCAAAGCAGTTAGGAAGTCTTGATAACATCTGAGAAATATTTGAAATCAGGATTTGGGGAGGGATCTCCTGTCACATGTTGCCCAGGATGAGCGATAGTAAACTTGAACATGAGCTTTTATTATGAAAGTCACCAAGAAACCCGAACTTCTGTTTCAAAAGTGTATGTGCTCAGAAATGGGAAAAACTCTTAGTAAGGTCAGTAAATTGTCTCACATTTGATGATCAACATTAGGTTAGCTTGTCCTATTATGTAGGTGGCTCTTGGCACCAATAAGTTAATTTCTTGTCATTAAGTTAATTCTGATGGATTGGCGGATAGCTTCAGTTTTCAATATGTCATGAGAAGAACTGATTCACGTCTCCCAGGCTCTGGAAGGCAATTTTTTTCTAACACTCAAATGAAGTGCACTTTCATAGTGGTAAGGTTGCTTATTCTCCCAGGCAACAGCTTGTAAAAGTAGAAAAGGAGACATGACTGGTGAGATACAGGAGGATTGCTGTGTAAGAGTAGTAGGCATAAAAGCAGAGGAGTTTACCTTGGAATCTTCATTAACTTCCTGTTTTAAGTCATTTTCATTTGAATGCCAGCAATCTCTCCTGTCCAAAGTGAAATAAGCAAAAGTAGGTATTCTTTTTAATAATTATTATTTTCATTGTATAAACTTAGGAGGTATAGTTTATACTTTGACATATGTCTGATGATCAAACCAGGGTAATTTAGAGTATAGTCTCCAAAAAATTAAAAATATTGATTGGCACATAATCATTGTACACATTTTTGAAGGACAACGAGACACCAGTACATGTATACATGTACACAATATGTGTGGACTGATCAAATTAGGGTAATTAATGTTTCCTGCTGCTTGTCATTGCTTCATCTCTCACCTGACAAATGGTTTATTCAATTTTTTTTCACACTTTGATTGTGAGGTTGTTTTTTTGCAGAATTACTCTTGAATGAAGCTCAAATTACAAGTCATCATTTAAATGAGTCTGTTTCTCTAGCTACTCAGCTGCATATTTGTGGCATATTCATCTTTCTTTACTACAGACCAGTTTGCCAGTGCAGACACAGGGTGGGTGTTCCAAACCTTTGAGATACAGAAATGTAAAAAGATTGTGTCAGTAAACTTGTACTCAAATGTCTAGAGTGCAAATAAAAGAAATTATCCTATGTGTCACTGAATGTCTTTGAAGAGTCACACAATTAAGATATGAAAGATACATTCTTTCTGTATTAATGAAAAAAAACCCAGGAAGGCAAAGAGGACAAGGTAGAATATGTTTCATCCAATCTAGTTTTTCACAAATACTTAAATGCTTACTAGCATCTGGGCACTAAATCAACACTTAAAGGGCAAGCTGTGTGATGTCTTATGTCTGTAATCACAGGTACTCAGGAGGCAGAGATGAAGATGATCATGGTTTGAGGACAGTCTTGGAAAAGCGTTAGTAAGACTCCTTCCCCTATGAGCTGAGCATGGTATTTCAGGCCTGTGATATCAGCTATATTGTGGGCAATGGTATGAGGATCACTGTCTGAGGATATCCTAAGCAAAAGTTTGTAACCATATCTGAAAATAAATTCTCATCACAATAACCTTTATTGTTAACATTGTGTTGTTTAAATGCTGAAGAATATCAGGACTTTGGAAGTCTTCTGGTTATGAATTTTTCTACAAAGATTGGTGAAAGGATATATCCCACTATTTTTCTCTTTAGAAAAACTAGATAATAAATTTCAGTATTACCAAGACTTAATGTGATTGAGTAAAAGAGCAAAGAGCAAGTAGGGGGCCTTGGATGTGACATCCTATCTCTTCACATGGCCTTGAATTAGGCATACAGTCTACACTGATGGCCTGAGATGTGGCTTCCTATTTTCACCCCAGAACAGACATGACTATATTTGAATATATAAAATGGACAAAAGAATTTCCAGCAAAATTTCTATTTTTTTCAGTTCCATTTTCCATTTTTCTAGAAGGCTGTTATCTGTTCAAAGCTTATTTGGGAGATGATAAAGTCATTTCACAGCAGGAGTAATTTAGAAGTTCAAACTTACACCACATTACCTATGACTTGTTAGCTTGGCTGCACTTAACAGAATCCCCATGGATCATAAGCAATTCTCACTCATCAATTTACTGTAAAGATTACACAGATAAGAAATTCGTAATGAAAACTTAAGTCATATTTTCTCACCCAACTTTTGTACTCTGTAAATAGATACATTTATATATTTATGTTGTATTATGTTTATTGGTTTGCAAATATTGAACCGTCCTTGCATTCCTGGAACAAAGACAAGTACGGAGTATTTATTATAATTTATGCAAACTAGGGGAAACAAAACAAATAAAGCAAAAAGTCAAAGTCATAAACTAAGAGAGGGACTGCTAGGAAGAGGAAGGGGAAATGGAGAGGGAGGAGGGGATGTGGAAATGGAGAGGGAGGAGGGGTATGAAGGGGAATACCAAAGACATTATCAAAGTCCATTACATGCATGTATTGCAATGCTGTGATGACATCCCTTAAACTATGTATAGTTTAATATGTGCCAATAAAAGTCAGAAAGAGACACTTCCAAGAGTTGTTATGTGTCTGGTGTTATATGAAGTATCTTTCACATTAGGCATGGTGGGCCTTCAGCTTTCATTAAACAAACTAAATACCATGATTGTCATTGGATGAAACAAGATATTATAGCATGCCTTTAAAAAGTTCATCATAAATGACTATGAGCAGACGGGCCAGACTTCAGAGAAGCCCGGTGGGTGTCTCACCAGGTAGGGATAGAACATTCCTGTTCTTGCTTTGCTGTGTGTAGTCAGAGCAGTGTGCAAGGCTGGACCCAGATGCTGCTGGCCCCGCCCTATTCACTGAGACACTTGCTCAGCACACCAAGTAGCCAGCCTTGCTGCATGCTGCACCTGAGAAAGATTCCAAATTCTTAAACTCCCAAGTGCTAATATTTTAATATTGAATATGGTGTTTTGCTACTTGCATATTTCATATTTAATCATCTAAAACCAGGTTGGTCAGCAGGCATTTTGTTGGTTCCTTTGTCAATCCCTGTGTGAATTGCTTTTCCACAGGTGGCCTTTAGGAGACTGGCTGTGGGCCTAGAACCCATGTCCTTTGTGAAGGTTGCCCACAACGATCCCTTATGACTTCTCCCAAGATCTCCAGCATGGCCTAGCCTGGTTCCACTGGCTGTGGTAGAGGATGAGTTAACTCCCTGCCCTGTCAACTGTGCTGCCAGCCTTCTCCCCCAGTGAGTGTCAGTGGGGCTGCAAAGAGAGTTATGGAGGGAGAGTGAGTGTGTTCAGGGAGTGTGCATAGGCTCCTTGCTTGTCAGGATTCCTACCATGCCACACTATGTCATCCGGGTTTTATATATATACACACATGTCTATATCGATATGCAGAATATTTCATCTAGGCATTTAGATGCACGTGCATGCACTCATATAAATATATACACATATATATTTATATATACAAAATGTTTGAGTAACTCACTGGCCACAGGGTTAATGATTTTTGTGTCCTATTTTGGAAACAAACTTTACATACTTCTTGCAAATGGACTTTATTTTCCCACCGTGTGTTGAGAACACACTGTAATGGTAGCTGTGCAGTTAGATATTAGAGAATGAGCCAGATGTCCTTGCCCTGACAGAATTTAGATACTATTTAAAAAGGAAAATTTAAGTAGATAGCAAGATGTTATGTGTTGGGAATCATATGACAAACCTCATAAGGAATGCAGAATGCCAGAGACAGCTTGGTGATACTGTTTCAGCGCAGGTTTTAAGGTCGGTCTCGTTGAAATGTAGCACAGAGCTCTGAAGTCAGAGGATGTCCAGCACGGCGGGAAATGCTGTCCTGGAGGTGAAGTGAGACCCGAGGCAGGTCTCAGGTCTTAAGTCCTGAATTAAAATGCAGGAGACCCAGCAGAATGAGGTAAAGATCATCATCGCATACTGGTTTTATGCTGTGAATACTTGCATGTGATGAGAGAGAGAGAGACAGACAGACAGAGGAACAGAGACAGAGGCAGAGAGATAAAAAGGAAGAGAGAAAGGGAGTCTGTCCATTATGGATAGCAAATGTACATGGCACAACAAAGCAAATGCACATTGTCTTTGAAACATTCAGCACTTTGTTTATTCTCCATGCAACAGGGGATTTTGCAGCAATAGTGTTTGAAGTGCTAGGAGTGCTAGGCCTTGGAGTGTGAAGGAATAACCAGAAGAAAACTCTCCATTGAGTCTGTTGCTGGTTTCTAGCTATAAACAGCCCACCCAGTGGCTACTCTGAAGCGACCACAGGAAGTAAGCAGATGAGGAGCAGGGGAGAGAGGGCAAGAGTGTACTGTGACATAGTGTTTCTGCCTCCTAGATATAAAACATGCAAGTAAACCGCAGGTAATAATAAAACGTGAATTAGAATTTGATATATTTCGAAGAGTCCCTATGTTTGCTTTAATACAGCTGGTTGTGCTGAAGTTTACATGGCTTTATTTTCATCACTCCGGTGCTTAGCTCTGCCTTCCAAAATTCTAAAAAACACGAAGAAAACACCAATAGTTGCCAAAACCAAAATGGACTGGTGCCAGCAGCCAGCAGGACAGTGTAGCAGTGAAGGATTGCTGGCATGCTATGGGATCTTACTCCCTTGGGGCTGGAGAAATGCTTTAGGTCAAGGGATGATGATGTTCAGAGATCAGAGCCAGGGAGCCATGCTGTGACGTTGCCCAGATGCAAACAGCTTTCCTCTGAAGCATCAGAACCCAGTGCAGGGCTCTGACCTGGGCCAGGGAGGGTCGAACCTCTCACACCTGGGCGGGTCTGAGGCACAGCATCAAGGAGGCCTGCTTTGATGGTTTTATATTTTTTTCTGAACTACCCTGTTTTCACCTTAATAAGAAATGACAACTTTGGAGAATGCAGCTTTTAATCTTGGGGAGATACATCTTCTACTGATGTGGCAGAAACATTGATTTCCTCGGAGCTGATTTCTGTGTTGGAACGTGTCCCCGACATGAGCCACTTTCTAGAGCATCTTTTCATCTTAAAGATCTGAAGGGCTTGTGAGGGCAGTGTGACGAAGGCTGGCTACCACCTTGTCACCAGCGCAGGTGTTCCCCAGCCTCGGTGCTGGGACACGGGAGAAGCAGACAAAGGATTCTTGGCTGCCTGTTTTGGCTACTCCTGAAGCGCCCTTCAGGATGGAGGAGTTGCTTGAACAATGTGGAGGCCGGGCTGTGGGAGCCCAGGTCTGTTCTCCTGTGAGTGACCCAGGCCAGACTCGTGCTTGGTTTTGGTGTTGCTCTCTCCCTGGTCTTCCTGTGAGTGCAGGAACACAAGTGGACAGTTCCCCACAGGAAACACCAAGAGAAACCGTTGTGTGGTCATTCTTTCTAGAGTTGATTACCCAGGAGTCTGTCACCACTTAAAAACTGGCTCTGGATAGAATGGGATGAATATTTACCCCTCACCAAGCCTTTGGCTTATTTTTTAATATTCATGAGAAATTCGTGAGACAGAAGATGCATTCCTCGAAAAAGGAACCCCACAGATTTTGTCTTCATCTGTAGAAACTCTCTTCACGTTTGTTCATTGAAAGACACAGCCCCAAACTGTCAGGCTCAGGAAAGCTGGTTAAATAATCCCACTTAAGCCGACTAATAAATGGCTTCATTTAAATCTAGGATTTTCTAGATTCAAAGCCATTTCTTTTACCAAAGCGCCATGATGCTCCCACTCTATCCCTACCCACTCTGTCCACACCAAAGCAAACAAGGAATAATGGAAAGAGCACTAAATGTCGACTTTCAAACTCAAGGTTTGGCACACAGATGAGGTGGCCACAGAGCTTCTTAACTGCTGTCATTTTGTCTTCTGTAAATGAAGCTCCCTCCTGCCAAAGTACAAGGGATTCAGCATCTCCTAACATCTGAATACAACATCACCAGCGATGGCCTTCTCTCTCTTCCCTTGATGAATCACTTGCTGGTTCTTTGTCTCCCAATACCATCCCACAAGATGGTAAAGAATTCCACCTATGACTTCCAGACTTTCAGTCTATAACCATCAGTCCCTCACATGGTATGGTTGGGACACACACCAGAAAGTTGTGTGCAGTTCCCTGAAGGACTCTTGTGCCCCCCGTTTTCATCCTGTATTCAATGTGTGGAAAACCTAGTCAGGGGCTCCAAGACTTGTACTGACGTTGAACTCTATTTTTTTCACTTTCAGGCTTTAGTTTCACCATCTGTGCAACAAGAACCAAAGATCCATTAAACAAACCACACATGGCTTTGTGGGTTTGTGTAGTGAGCAAATAATGCGGCACCATCCCAATACCCCGCCGGCTGGCCACTGCCATTAGTGGCACAGATTTGATGTAAGATTTGTCCCTGCTCTTCTGTTCAGCCAGACGATCCAGGCTTGAATGCTAGATAGTAGCAGGTCACTGGCCTCAGAGTCACACATCCACAACCACTCTGTGCTGTGGAGTGGAATTAAACCACTGCGGCAAATGGCACAAAGGAAGAGGCTAAGGAGAGCAGCCCAGGGAGCCCAGACACAGGGCATCTCACAGGGAAAAGCAGAATGTGGGACAGAAACCAACTTCTGTCAGGGACCTGGGCTGGGAGGAGGGTGTGGCTGGGGCAGAAGGGAGATTTGAACATTTTAAACTATGCAGAAAGTTCATAAGTTACAATGCATCTGGTAATCAGCACACTGTATTATCTGTACAGAATAGAGAATAAAAGATTTAAATGAATCTAGGCTGTTTTAGGAAAAGGATGTATGTACTTTACTTTTTATTAATTTTCTATTTTGTGAACTTTTCATGTATTATTTGAAAAACATAATGACTCTCAACGTCTGGGGGAATTTTCCCAGACACACTTTTGCTCGCGTTTAGACTCATGGTCACTGTAAGTGATCGGTGAGGTGCAGTCAGAGCTCCCTGGACAGGTAGACTCCATAGCCGGCCCTGCATTACTCCACAATCTCAGAAGATTCCATGATCTGAACCTCAGAGACGACTTCAGCACAGCACACTTTCAGCACCACTATGACATTTGATTTTTTTTCTTTTCACCGGGGGGGGGGGGGGATGATGGGGGTGCAGAGATGATGGAAGATTGATGTCAGACGTTGCAAGCTGGGTGCCACCCTGGAAGCGGGAGTGACTCACTGGGCTTGAGTCAGCCGTCCTCAAATAGACGCAGAGCCTGCCACAGAGCTGGGGTAGGTGAGCAGGCGTGGGGGGCACACCTGTACCCCATCCAATGCCAGCTCAGCCCGTCTCTGTCACAGGGCCCTGAAGCCCAAGAGTGTCCATGACTCAGATGGGCGGAGGAGAGAGGAGTGGGGCTGATGCCTCTCTCTTGCTCTTTCCTTTGTAGAGTTCGTCAATGACCGTGGGTGGCCCCCGCCCCCCCTCCAGTCACAGAGGCAAGCCAGCGCACGGACGGAATGGACATCTCTTCACCAGGAACCATGGATACACACCCTGCCCTCTGACACCATGGGTGCTTCTGCAGAAGCCTGGCCGTGTGGGATACGGCATGAGTACTTTTTTACTTTTTTGTTTTTGTCGGTCGTGGGGCTTGAACTCTGGGCCTGGGCTCTGTCCCGCAGCTCTTCAGCTCAAGGGGACTGCTGTACCACTTGAGCCACAGCTCCATTTCCAGTTCTTTCTGCTTATGTGATGCAAGGCCAGCACTGTACCATTTGTTAAGAAGAAATGTGACCCTCTGAAAGTAGACCACTGCTCACATCCGGTTTACGGCTTCTATGAATTTGCATGCTATGAAGTTTAGGCTCAGCAATGTTATGTGTGGATCAGAGCACCAGCCCACAGACGCAGGGATTGTGGGATTTTACCAACGTGGTAGATGTCCTCTGCATTTCCAGGCCTCTGGAGTGAGGCTGAGCTCCCAGTCTCCACAGCCAGGCCTCCATAGTGAGGCTGAGCCCCCAGCCTCCACAGCCAGGCCTCCGGAGTGAAGCTGAGCTCCCAGCCTCCACAGCCAGGCCTCTGGAGTGAAGCTGAGCTCCCAGCCTCCACAGCCAGGCCTCCGGAGTGAGGCTGAGCTCCCAGCCTCCACAGCCAGGCCTCCATAGTGAGGCTGAGCTCCCAGCCTCCACAGCCAGGCCTCCATAGTGAGGCTGAGCTCCCAGCCTCCACAGCCAGGCCTCCGGAGTGAGGCTGAGCTCCCAGCCTCCACAGCCAGTCCTCCATAGTGAGGCTGAGCTCCCACACTTCCACCAAGGACTGACCCACAGGTACCATGCATAGGCTCATGTAGCCCATGGCCAGGATGCACACAGCTGAAGCTCAGTGTGTTTCTTCCTTCCTTTATGTGCTTTAGGGGTTCTAGATCCCAAGGAGAAAGCTGTGCGTGGTAACTATACCATTGATGCTATGCTGCGGTCATCAACCATCAATGCAGCAAAGCTGCACCAGAACCAAGCTGCTGGGGAACAGGAAAGGGCTCTTCCTACAAAACTGCCCTGAGTGGAGGGTCTGGCTGAGGGACAAGGCAGGGTCAAGGTCCAGCTGTGGGACAAGGCAGAGTCAAGGTCCAGCTGGGGGAAAAGGCAGGGTCAAGGTCTGGCTGCAGAACAAGGCAGGGTCAAGGTCCAGCTGGGGGACAAGTCAGGGTCAAGGTCCAGCTGGGGGAAAAGGCAGGGTCAAGAGGAGGAGGAGCAAGCAGAAAGAATGAAGGTAGAAACACGGACCAACGTGGAAAAACCGCGGCTGGCATGATGCACAATGAAATTTTGGTCTGGGAGATCCTTACAGAGAACTGTGCCAGGACTGCATGAGGGTCCACCACATACACAGGGAGAAGAGGCTTTGTGGCAGCCGTGGCTCCATGGGAGATGGAACCTAAGATGGGGGACAGCAGAAGGCAGAGACAGAGACTGACCCTCATACTCTCAGAACACCATTGGGAGAAAGGTATTCACTGCAAGGAGCACTGACTATGGTGTCCACAACTCACGTACTGTGACACCCACACGTTAGGGGGACATCCACACTCCACTGTGACGTCCACACGTTAGGGGGACATCCACACTACACTGTGACGTCCACACTCCACTGTGACGTCCACACTCTACTGTGATGTCCACACTGCACTGTGATGTCCACACACTACTGTGACATCCACACTGCACTGTGACATCCACACTCCACTGTGATGTCCACACTGCACTGTGACATCCACACTCCACTGTGCTGTCCACACTACACTGTGATGTCCACACTGCACTATGACGTCCACACTCCACTGTGATGTCCACACTGCACTGTGATGTCCACACTCCACTGTGGTGTCCACACTCCACTGTGACGTCCACACTGCACTGTGACATCCACACTCCTCTGTGACGTCCACACTGCACTGTGATGTCCACACTGTACTGTGATGTCCACACTCCACTGTGCTGTCCACACTGCACTGTGATGTCCACACTGCACTGTGATGTCCATACTGTACTGTGATGACCACACTCCACTGTGACGTCCACACTGCACTGTGATGTCCACACTGCACTGTGACGTCCACACTCCACTGTGCTGTCCACACTACACTGTGACGTCCCCACTTCACTGTGACATCCACACTCCTCTGTGATGTCCACACTGCACTGTGATGTCCACACTGTACTGTGATGTCCACACTCCACTGTGACATCCACACTGTACTGTGATGTCCACACTCCACTGTGATGTCCACACTCCACTGTGATGTCCACACTCCACTGTGACGTCCACACTGTACTGTGATGTCTACACTGCACTGTGACGACCACACTCCACTGTGATGTCCACACTGCACTGTGATGATCACACTGTACTGTGATGTCCACACTGCACCGTGATGTCCACACTCCACTAACGTCCACAATGCACTGTGATGTCCACACTGCACTGTGACGTCCACACTGCACTGTGACATCCACACTGCACAGTGATGTCCACACTACACTGTGACATCCACACTGCACAGTGATGTCCACACTACACTGTGATGATCACACTGCACTGTGATGTCCACACTCCACTGTGATGTCCACACTCCACTGTGACGTCCACACTGCACTGTGACGTCCACACTCCACTGTGACATCCACACTGCACTGTGACGTCCACACTCCACTGTGACATCCACACTGCACAGTGACGTCCACATTGCAGTGTGACGTCCACACTCCACTGTGACATCCACACTGCACTGTGACATCAACACTGAACTGTGACATCCACACTGCACTGTGACGTCCACACTGCACTGTAACGACCACACTCCACTGTGATGTCGACACTGCACTGTGCTGTCCACACTACACTGTGATGTCCACACTCCACTGTGATGTCCACACTCCACTGTGATGTCCACACACTACTGTGACGTCCACACTCCACTGTGACGTCCACACTGCACTGTGACGTCCACACTCCACTGTGACGTCCACACTGCACAGTGACGTCCACACTGCACTGTGACGTCCACACTGCACTGTGACATCCACACTGCACTGTGACGTCCACACTCCACTGTGACATCCACACTGCACTGTGACGTCCACACTCCACTGTGACATCCACGCTGCACTGTGACGTCCACACTGCACTGTGACATCCACACTGAACTGTGATGTCCACACTGCACTGTGACGTCCACACTCCACTGTGACGTCCACACTCCACTGTGACGTCCACACTTCACCCATTGTGAGGTTGTATTCCACCACGGCGATGTGTATACTCCTCTCATTTTATTGTATGTAATGTCATTGTGCACTTGTGGAAACCACACCACACCAAATGATGAACTTTACTGACCAGGTCTAGTGAATTTCAAATGGGCTGGAAATGCTGGCAGTGTCTGGTTACAGATTCTACCTTCCAAATTAATTCATCAGTGCCTTGTTTGTGTATCATCTAACCAACCTGAGCACAGGGGTATGTCTACACTTGCCTTCACTTCCCGACAGTAATGAGTCAGGGAGAGTTCGTGTCTGTACTCAGCAGCCAGACAACCGGTGAAGGTGAAGTTAGGTGTCGTGTTCCCTGCTCATTCCATTAGCATGGTTTCCTTTCACTGACATCCCACATCCATGGCTTTTACCTAGGGTTTAGAGCAAACTATATGAAGGTACAGGCGCGATACATTTTCCAGATCATGAACAGTGGAAAGACAGCACTATTCCTTAGAAAAGGTGAAGGTCATGAACTCCAGTTCTAACTCCAGTTAGCTGAATGAGTGTCAGCCCAAGGTAAAAGCAAGAGAAGCAAGAGGCTGGTGACGAAGGCATGTTTTAGAGAGCTCTTTGGAAGTACTTTTTGTATCTGTTTTTTCCATCTTCTCATGTCAATTGCTTGCATCTTGGAGGCACCGTAGCATTTCCAGATTTTTCCAGTGTTATCTGGACCCTGGCTTTCGGGAAGCGCTGTGGCCGATGCCAGCTATGCGGTTGTTCAGAGCTCTTCCTTCCAGGTGCGAGTTCTCGCAGTGTGCGTGAGGGCAGCTCACAGCTGGGAAGGATTTGGAGTTCACGGTTTCCGACCCCCTTTCCAGCCCTGCCCCCTGGCAGTGTGCATTTGCACATTGCTATTTTCAGCTTCATGTATTTCAAAGCTCAGTGTGTCAGGCAAGCTCAGCCATCTCCTGTGGGAGAAGTGAAGAGTGGGCAAGATGCCCGGCAGAGCCGCAGTCGCCTCGAAGGAGAGCACGTCTACCCCAGAAGCTGTCTGCTGTCTTCACAGTGACACCACATAGTTTCCACTGGTTGAATACAGCCGATCTTCGATTTATTTTCACTCTTCCAGGCAGGCCTGCTGAGGAAGGAGGCCATAGCAACGGGACTGGGCTTTGAAAATGTTCCAAGTAAACCCAGCAGTGTTCACTGGAGCTTGAGCGTCAAGTGCCAATGAGGTGCGTGAGTGTGTGCATGCACGTGTATACACTTATGCGTGTGTGCACACGTGGGGCTAGAAGGGAAACATTTTATATTATTAGTTTTACATACATGGCATAGCAACATCTATTCATAAAATATAAAACACAATAATTTTGATTATGTATTTTATTTGTAAGACAAAATTTATATCCATACCTTATATCTTTTTAATAAAAACTAACAAGACACCAGCCCCACTTTCTTTTACCTCATACTTTGACAGTCCATCCACTTTGGAGACATGAGAAGCACAGAGGCATTTGAAAATCTGGCAGTAGCGTGGGGCGGGGAGGGGGAGGAGGGGGAGAAGGGAGGAGGGTGAGGAGGGGGAGGAGGGGGAGAAGGGAGGAAGGGGATCAGGGGGAGGAGGGATAGGGAGGGAGATGGAGAAGGCACACCCCTGACTCAGGAACTCCCAGTGCCCTGAACAGATCTGGATCCAACGAGAGCAAGCAAACAGGGGCAAGAGCAGAGCCATTTTATTGGAGCGATTTCTTCACAAGAAATAGGAGGAGTCATGTCTGCAAACAGGTTTCATTGTAAATACACAACTCCTGATGTTTATTTCTAAGGTGCTCCCACAGCATAGGGATTCTGATACTGCCTGGAGAAGCCAAAGAGAAATAAAAATAAGAGAAGAATAGCTTAATGAGAAAAACTTAATCGGTTATATAGGAAATCATTTAAAGGTTTACCCAGAATGATCAACTACAGATCTGAAAAGTGGTCCCAAACCAGCCTTTTATTCCCCAAAGGGACACATCAAGAATCTCAGATGAAGAGCTTTGCTTTTCCCAAACTCCGCATGCCTAGCTATTTTTGCATTTTGTACTCTGCTGTCCAGGGAAACTAAATAATGGTGTAGTGTGCATGCAGTAAATATTTCAAAACACTCCAGAGTGATGGGAGTGTGGAAATGCACGCCAGGGCCCTGGTGGAGTTCAGTAGTGTCAATAGCCACAGTTTCATTTGCTTTGCAATAGAATTGCATGCATGCAAATGCCACAAGCCAGTACAGCATTCCGTCTGTCCTTCACCCAGCCTCCCCTCTCCTCCCGTAAACACTCTATATGATTAAAAATTTACGCTGACACATAAAATTAATGAAGCTACAGTTTCATAAGACATTCCTAGTTCTTTGCACCAATTTCCTTCTTCTTTTCCAAGATTGCCTTTCAGGTTGGGCCTGAATGTAGTTGTCTCCTCTGAATCTCCAGCTTGTGACCCACTTCCATTTTTCTTGTCTTCCAGGTCTTCTGGGGTACCAGCCTGGTATTGGTAGCGTATTCAGTTGTTGGGATTAGGTAAG
This sequence comes from Dipodomys merriami, assembly GCF_024711535.1. Classification (NCBI taxonomy): domain Eukaryota; kingdom Metazoa; phylum Chordata; class Mammalia; order Rodentia; family Heteromyidae; genus Dipodomys; species Dipodomys merriami. Next base: position 2,460,423 of record NW_027206612.1, on the reverse strand, counting down.
AAATACTTGCTTTCTCTCCTCCCTCCCTCCCTCCCTCCCTTCCTCCCTTCCTTCCTATCAGCTAGCACTCTACCATTTGAGCCATACTTCCACTTGCAGCTTTTTGTTGGTTAATTGGGAAGAGACCCCTGAATTTTCCTTCTTGAATAGCTTTGAACAATAATCCCCAGATTGCAGCCTCCTAAGTAACTGGGATTATAGGTTTGAGTCATCCCTGTCTTTTGACCAGCTCCAAGCACCTTTCATATACTTGTTCATTTAATTATATGTCTTTATTCTACAAAGTTATATTCTAGTCCTTTATTATTTAAGTTTGATTGCTGCTACTATATTGTATTTTTTGAATACATTCCAAAGAGTAGGTAAATGATCAATTTTATGATTTGTAACTATTTTCTGTTCCTTTGGGATAATTTTTCATTGTCTTGATAGTTTATTTCAATGAACAGATGTTTTAAATAGTCTGATGAGGTCCAATTTTGCTACTGTGTCAGGCTCTGTCCCATAGTACAGACTGAGTTTTGTATTAACAATCATGATTTCTGAGGGTACAGTGGTAGCCCAAAGCTACTCTTCAAAGGTTCAGAAGTTTCCATTGAGTAACACAAATACTGAGGAAAGGGAAGTGTGAGGGTTGTCACTACAAATGGGTACTTGCCAGTCAAGGCACACTTATACAAGAACACGCATGTAACAATATTTTCTTTTTTAATGGGGTGAGGCTTGAACTCAGGACCTCATGTGTTCTAGATGGACACTCTGCTACGTCAGCCATGAATCAGTCATAAGAATATTCTATTTTCTATTTTAGGACGACTGAATTTGTGGAGTCTTATTTTTATTGTATGAATGTCTTCATTTTTTTTAATTGTGAAAATACTGTACAGAGGGGTTACAATTACATGGGCAAGATAGTGAGTACATTTCTTATCAAGCATTGTAGCCTCCTCCTTTGTTTCCCCTTCCCATCCCTTCCCATCCTCCCCTGACCCCCCCACCCAATCCCCTCCACCCCACCAAAGTTCATTTTTCCACATAATGACTTGTACATCTCATTGTTGCAGTGGATCCACCTGTATCACTATTTAAACAATTTGTTTTTTCCTTTCCCCTAGTTGTGGAGTCTTCTTTGTTTTCTCTCTTTAAATTAAAACTATTTTCATTTCAAACAGCTCTACTAGTAGTGGACAATACAGCATACCTTTCTTCTTGAGGGAAAAGTCCCACAGGTTCAAGACTGGACATGTAAGAGATGCTTCAATTGTCAGTGCATTACCCTATGCCATGGTAAGAAAATACGATGAGAGTGGTTTGGGCAGAAACTTTTGAATGCATTTATTGTTATTATAAAGCTGATGTACAAAGGGACTACAGCCACAGAAGTAAGACAAAGTGTATATTTCTTTTTGAACAGTGTCACTGCTTCTCTTGTTCTCTCTCAGTTTTTTCCTCCTGCCCAGCCCACAGGTTGTGTGGTTCATTTTCAACATGGTGTCCATGAGGACCACTGCTGCGTCTGTTCACCCTTTGTCCCTCCACAACCCTGTGCCCTGCTTGCTTTTCCAAAGACAGATAAATGAATATACAGAATAAAAAGGAAAGAAAACAAAAGCAGCAACAAAGAAAAAAACTTCTCTCTCCCATATCTTGGAGTTCATCTTGATAGTTATTTCTTTATAGGATCAGATGGACATAACCATTGTACCACTGTGTTCCTCTCCCAAGAATATATTTCTTTGATCTCCCTTTGTGTGAGTTAAGCAGAACTTTTGAATTAATTCCAGAGCTCAGTTCCAGGAAGTCAACCCTCTACAGCGGCAAAGCAAATAAACAAGGCCCCTTGCCCCTCTAAAATACCTAAAAGCTGTCAATTCTTATTTGATCTGATCATTTCTGGTGAGATAAACAAGTGGTCATGTAAACACAGGCAAATTCTGTGTAATGATTTCATTATGAGAAGTACTCTCTATCAGGCAGAAGAAGCAATGTAGGAGGTCTTATTTTTATTTTTATTTAGTTTTGGCCAGGATCAGTGTTTGAAAGCAGGCCTCACACTTGCCTGCTTGGCTTGTGCTGGACAGTTTGGGCCACAGCAACACCAGACTTTTCACTAGTTACTTTGAAGATGGCACCTCATGGGCTTTCCTGCCTGGCCTGGCCGGGAAATGTTTTCATTAGGAGCTCAGTCTCTTGAGTAGCCGAGATTATGAGCTTGGGACCCTTGGGCCTGGCTGAACATTTCTTAATTACTTAGAACTGAATCATTTGGAAAGCATTTTGATGTATAAAGGCCTATAACTTATCCTTCAAATTAGAGTTCCAGAGTTATGGAGAATTTTTAAAAAACCAACAACTCGAAGTTTGTTAGAACACCGTGTCACACTGGTAGCGTGTGGAACAAAATGCCACAGTCTCAGCTTCCCGTCTACCCCACGCCCAAGAGCAATCCTCATCCCCCTCTGGTTAAGAAACATTATTAGAGGTAGATGGCCCTTCACATTTTGTAAAAGTTTAAGACCAGCAAGAACAATGCTGAAGATTTTTAAATCAGACCATTTTTACACATTTCTAAAGCTCTGATGATTAATTAACATTGGAATGACCCCACCGTCTCCTTTAATCAGACCAACATTCATCAAGGATCAGAATACTTTTTGATCAAATAACTTCCCTAAAAATTAGTAAAACGCTTTCACATGAACAGCAAGTGTATTACCATTCATACACCCACCTGTCCTGGGCTCCTCACGAACTTGCGGTAGGCAGTGTTTACAGATGGAAGTGTTCAAACGTAGTTTCTTCTATTCGAGGAAAAGCTCTTTGTGTAACCAGTGGCGTTCTATGGTTCTGTGGTTTGGACAAGTGTCCCCCCACGGCCTGTGCGTTGTCTTGGTGCTCAGCCTGTGGCCCTGCTTGGAGGAGGTGGACGCTTTCTGCCTGGTGGGCTGTCGTGTGGCATTGTGGGGTGCTGGGCCTCAGACACTTCTCTCCACCTTAGCTTCCTGGCTGCCCTAACGTCCATCCTTGGCCACGTGCTCCCATGCCTGTCCTGCTCCTCCGGGACCAACACAGGAGAGCCAGGCAATGCTGACCCGAAAGGCATTCTGTTCTGATGACATGAAGTGGGTGAGCTCGCTCTTTGTGGAAATCTACAGCCTTGGACTGCTTCCCAGGAAGGCATTTCCACCGATTCTATATTTTCTGGAATCAGACGGCTGCAATCACCGAGCATTAGTCGTCAATACGTGTGATTCCCCTCCTCCCCCCACTTTCCTCCTTGTCGATTAGCTTTGCAAATCTTCTCAAGCAGAGCTGCACATGTTCCTGACTGCCTTCTTGGGATTAGCGATTTGTGGACACTCAGTGTGGGGGGGCTCGCTCTCTGCTTGGGGGGCTCGCTCTCTGCTTGGGGGGGGCTCTCTGCTGGACGTGAGCACCGAGGGGGCTGCAGGGGCTGCTCTTGCACCCTGGGATAAGCCGAGCAGCAGCCTGCTCTACATGTCCCAGAGCTCTGTGTGCCCGGTCTATCGTAACTCAAATCACGCCCGCCGTGCCCTGTCTAAATACAGAGAAGCTTGAGGGAAGGGTGTCTCTTAGGCAGTCGTAAGTGTGCAGTCCAGGGTGACACCTCTGGTGGGCGCTCCGTGCACACTTGCGTCTGAATGTGAACCAGTCACCATGTCCACACGCTCCCTCCCCCCTAGTGAAGCAGAGATTCGCAGGAACAGTGGGAGAAGACACAAGAAATATTGCTTGAATTCTTTCAGATTCTTAGCTTTTGTTTAATGCAGGGCATCAAACCCAGGGTTTCTCAAATGCTAGGCCAGCACATGACCACAAACACCCAACACATCGGTGGTGACATGGATGCATTTTAACGTGTGATTAGCTTCTACATTTGCTCCTCTGAGACAATGTCAAAACCTTTCCCCAGGAGAGACAGAAAATACCTGCGGCTATTATCTCATCCAGAGTGGAGCCAGGGTGAATCTGCCTGTCATCCGAGCCAAAGAATGCTGCCAGGCCAGAGGAGAATGAAGGCGGAGGAGTGGAGATGGGAAATGGAGAAGTGGAGGGCAGCCATGAGGAGAAAGATCTCTGATTCCCAGTGAATCCAGGTGTGGTATGGGCTGAAGGGAGCGCAGAGGGGAAAGGTAGAAAATCAATCGTGTCCTTCATCGTCTCCTCCTCCCTGTGCACCGTGGGGGCAGACGGAGGCAGAGGTTCTCCGGCAACTGATGTTCCGTGTGGGACAGTGAGTTTGCACAAGAGGTTTGTCTCGTAGGTTAGACCACCCCTTGGGCATATTCAAAGCCTCATCTTAGTGATTCTGGAAAGCCAGAGTCTAGGTGAGGAGCCAGAGGTCTGAGCTTCGTGAACTGCTTGCTCTTGCAAAATCACACTAACAGTGCCTGGGTTGACTAAGCCTGCGAGCGGATCAAATTCTGAAACATGGACTTCCAACACAGCTCATCCACAGGTACATTGGGTGCCCTTTTGTACATACCTTTGAACATATGCCTGATACTAATGTGTGCACACATGATTGTATTGTGCTAGGAGAAGGCATTGCGCAGAACTCTCTGTGGGTCCAAAGTCGTGGCAGAGATGGAAGGGGGCCAGGTGGGTGCTGTGCGCTGAGTGACCTGGAGCCTTCCACAGGTTTGCCAGAGGCCTGACTTGGCATATCTGCCAGGGGCAGCCCCGCAGGAAGGTCTGGCTGGAACGCGGTCAGATCTGCCTGCGCCAGGACTTCCCGAGTTGCCCTCTGCCTCACATGAAGCCTCGTGTGGCCTTCCTCAGCTTTGAGTCCCACAGCTCAGCCTAAGAACCTTCTGGCCCAGGAGCTCAGATTCACTGGTTTCACTATCTATAATACTTCGCACAGTTTCCTGTCCGCCTTTCCCCTGCCCGCTACCTCATGAGCACGCATGCGTGCTCACACGCAGGGGGACACACCTTGCACTTGCATGTGGACACGTGCTGGGTCTGGGAGTTATGTTACAATTTCAGTCAGCCCTCTGGCTTAATTACCAGCTTAATTCTGGGTGTGATTTGGAAAGAGTGATAACTCCTTTGAAGCTATTGCTTAAATCTGAAAAGATGACCAATTCTGTCTTTTCATCTCCTTCTGTGGAATCTGGCTGGCAGCTATGAAGAATAAGTAAAATGTGAGCAAAGGCAGTGAGTCCAGCACGTGGGAACCGGCTGCTTTCTCCTGCAACCGCTGGAGACTTCAAAATGAGTGTCCAGGTCAGGACTCTGACTCTGCTCTTGCGTGGCTGTCAGCGAGCCTGGTAGTTTGTCTGGGACAACACATACAATCGTCTAACTGACTGTAATAACGAAGGGAATGTAGTCTGGCTAATTTGCATGCACACCATCCTTAAACAGCTCCTAAACAAGCCTGCAATAAAGACAGCTAATTATGCCTGTGCGTCGGTGCTGTCTTGCAAGGGTTACAGTCCATCCTTTCCTCAAGGAGGAATGCTTATTTGTACGGCGGAATTTGCTTGGTTGCGTATTGGTATTTCCCTTAAAAGACAGCAGAACGTGTTAGTCTTTCTTTTTTTGTTTGTTTTTTTTTATGAATAACTTTAAACACTTTGACATAGAAGAGCCCCCACCACAGTCCCTCCCTCATTCCCTATGCCTAGCATAAACAGTCACCCACAGAAAGCCATGGGCTTTCCACAGTGACCTTCCTACCTCCTCTCTCTTGCTGGTTCTTTCATTATTTGTTCACCAGCATTGGGTGTTCTCTGCAGACTATTTTCTGGGCCCATTTGAGGCATACAAGCCAAAGACATGGGTTTGTTTTTGGCTGGGTGACCAGAGCATGTTTTTTGAACATGGTTTTAGAGCACGTTTTTAGAGCATGCCCACTGCTCTGAACAGTCACTCTGCTCTCTTGATCTCTTGCAATCAAAACCTACATTTTCCCTCAGGAAACTACACCTTTGCCTCTGGTCAATGTAGATTTGTCTCTTAAGATCATTTTATAAGAAAGGAATTCAATGACATGTAGACTAATATTTGTCTTCTTTTACTCAGGATGTCTTCAGGGTACATCTTTGTGTAGTGTGCTCAGAACTCAGTTCCTTTTATTGCTGTGTAACAGTCTCACATACAGTTACTCCCCCAACAGTGGAGGGACAGCTGAATGCGCTACAGTTTGGGCTATTATTTATAATACCACGTTAAACTTAACACATCCTCACCTTTATAGGGTCCTATGTTTCCATTTCCTTTGCTAGATAATTAGAAATAAAATTCATGCACAGTGGGAAGGTTTGTTTACTCTTCAGTCTTCTAAATGCAATTGAAAAAATGATTGCCAATGTGGCCGCCATGTTAACATTCTGGTCAACAACGTCTGAGGTTCGGACTTACTCAGATCCCTGCCAAGCCTCTCTCCTCCACTCCTTCTCTTGGGCCACTCCCCGCTCTGGCATGGCCACTCCTTTCCCCTTCCGGTATCTCGAGGCTGGATTCTATGCAGAAGCACAGATTTCCTGTCCAAGTTCTGTGGAAGGAAGAAACTCCAGCAGCAAATGAAGGCGCAGCTCCCCTGCCGACCCTCTTGAGATCCTGACACAGGGCATGGCCACGCCGCGCTCCTGGAACCTGCAGGACACTGGCGCCTCCTGCTCTCTCCTTCCCTCCAGTCTCATGCCTAGGTGGACACGGCTTGATTCTCCTCAGTGCTTGAGTATATCAGTGGATTGCGAAAGACAGCGTACTTCAGTGAGTGCGTTACTGAGGTCAGTCTGTCCATGCGAGTTGCATCTGCAGGTAGAATTTCTCCAGATGACAGAGATCATGAAAACATCGGGAACATGATATATATATATATATATATACCCCTGGTGTCAGGATTGCTGGAAATTCATAAGACTGGGATTTGATAACTGCTTCAGGAAATCTATCCTAAAGTGCAAGTTAAAACCAAGACCGTTAACTGACTTGTGTATTTCATTCTTGGAAGGTGAAGAAGTTTACAAGCCAAGTAAAAAGATATAAATTACAAATTACAAGCCAAGTAAAAAGATATAAATTAGTTTTGATTCAGAGTCACAGAGAATGCACTGCAAGAAATTTTGTTTATTTATTCTGTTTCAGTCCTAGGACTTGAACTCAGGGCCTGAGCCCTGTCCCTGAGCTTCTTTTTGCTCAAGGCTAGTGCTCTATCATTTGAGACACAGCTTCACTTCTGGCTTCAGTGGGAGGAAAGCATCACATAGTCTTTCCTGCCCATGCTAGCTTTGAATCATGATCTTTAGATCTGAGGCTCCTGTAGCTAGGATCATGGATATGAACTACTGGTGCTCGCCTGGGAAATGAATTTACATGAAAATGTCTAAACAAAATAAATTTGATGCCACAACATTGGGTGTTTATATTATGGCAATGATGAATTTGTTCAAGTTAAGTTGTCTTGTCTTTCCACCTTCTTCTTGAAATAAGCCAGACTGTCAAAATCTATTAATTAATCTGATTCTATATTTGTTACTTCCTGAATGGGAAGTACTTATCTTATTATATTAAAACCATTCTCTGTGTGTGTGTGCATATGAAAATATCTAAGATCACAAGTTGGATATTTGTTACTTAAGCTTGGAATTCATGTATCATTACAAAAATAGGGCTTTCTAGAACAAAAAAAATAAAAAAAAACACTTGTTTTCACAAGGCTAGGATAAAGATGTGAAAAGGGACCGACTGTTCACAGAGCTGTGGACTGTGTAATCAGGTACAAACCAGCACCAATGTCGCTGTGTAAAATATCTAGCTGTGTGAAGGAAGCTGATGAACCACCAAATTTTACCTTTACTGTGTAATTTATAAACAAATCTGCTGGCATGCAAATTATAACTTGTCCTAGAACACTTCTTTCACTAATTAAAGCCTGCAGAAGCCTGAGAAGGACTGAATAATTAATACAACGGTCACATGTTTCTTAGTTAAGTGAAGTATTGCCAAATTAGATGTCAAGATTGGGAAAAATGAACTACTTAAAAACATGGTTAATTTTTGAACTCTCTTAACTTTCTGAATGGCTTCCAAGGAAACTTGTGCAGGGCTGAGAACATCGTGGCTTCAGCGCCCACAGCCTGTGGGGTCCCAAGACTCCGCAGAGGATGGGGGCCACCTCGCCTCCGTCCCCTGCCCCCCTGGTCAGCCCCTGCCAGAGCGGGGCTCTGGTGGCCTCTCCAGGCCCGGGCTCAGCTGCACGTCAGTGCTGCAGGTGTGGTTAGGAGAACAGATCGCACTCCCGATCCTGTTCCACGAAGTCCCCCAGGTGACCGGCTGCTTCCTTTCTGGTCTTTCTGCATGTTATGGAGATCTGGAAGGCTTTATGTAAGAGGCAAATCAAAGACAATGGCAGCATGTATTTCTCTCCATTTCACGGTGTTTGGGCTATCTTACACGAAGCGGGTCATCATAAAGCCATCTACCTGGTCACGAGTACGGCTGATTGTGATGGGCTTGGTGTCATGTGCCAAGTCCTGGGGTTGGCACTGCGTGGAGGCAGTGGAGATCTTCAGGAGCTGGGCTTCCTGGGAGGTCTTCCGTCCTGGACAGCTACTATTGCAGGGAGATGGGGATGCTGGCCCTCTTCTCTTCGCTGTGTCTTTTCAGCTTCCTGGTGTCACACAGGCAGTGTGTTGTGTTTTCACAGAGATGTGCTGCTTACCAACTCAAAACCAGCAGGATTAATTCAGCAAGAATGAATAAACCTTCTCCCTTTATAAGTTGATGGCCTCCGCTGTTTTGCTAGAGTAACAGAAATCTGATGCGTGGAGAAGAAAGATCAAATGATATTTACTCCTTTGGACAATTAGCATCCAGTTTAATAAAAAGAATCTTAGGAAGTTGAAATATGGACGGGGTCAGGTGAACGGGAAGAATGAGGGTGAAGAGAGTTGTAATAACCTATGTACTTGTGTGAACATGGAACAAGATAGTGCAATGGGAGGGGTCTGGGCCTAGTGGGAGGGAGGGAGAAACACAGGGGCCATACAGTCATGATGTGATGTGTACATAAAGGATGTGTGAAAATAAAACCACCATGTACAATTAACTAATAATACTAACTAACAAATTAACTAACAATTAACTAACAAAGGCTGATGTGCGGAGGCTGAGTAGGTTTGATTGAGGAGGTTTGCCCTTACCTTCCTGAAGAAAAAATGGAAATAATTACAATTTATAGTATGATATAAAAACGTGTGTTTTCTAGAAATCACAGCACTAACAGTGAAGTATTGGCATAGCCTTCACTGCCTGGCTGACTTTCACATGCAAGAGTCGCAGGGCAAGCATCCCCACATTGGAAGGATCAACAGAGGGGGAACAGGTAAGCAGACCCATGGACTCAGGTCAGGAGGAAAACCACACCCTGACCTCCGAATGAATAATCAATTCATTAGCAAACTATCAGGTTCTAGTAGTCAATACAGCCCCACAACATCATGGTATTTATTGTTTTGATATGTTAATGTGGATCATTTGATCTCTGTGGTCACTTCATTCCTTTCTGGTTAATGTCTTGATGAGAACTATCTTCAGAGCACAGAGTTCGTCTCTGAACTCTGGGGTGATCCGTGGTGGTGTTCAGTACTCACACAACAACTGACCTGTGCATCGCTGATCGGCTCTACTTTAAGAACATCAGTATGCTTTTAACAAATAAGGACAGAAGGAAGTAGATGAAAGATGCATTCTTACTCAGAACTCCAAGGCTGCATTGAAGAGCAATAGTAAATGGCAGGAAATTTTGAGAATGTCTGATCAGACTATTACAGATGCCAGGGGCTCCTAACCCCAATGCAGGCAGTGGCCACTGCAGGAACTGGTGATCTGAGACTGAGGTAGAATGGAAACCCCAACTGCAGAGAAAACTGGGCATGACCCACGTGGAGCCAGCCTGATGGGGGGAGGTGGTTGGAGAGCAGGGTGGGGCCAGGCCGGCTCTCAGTGGTGTCCAGGGCAGTTCATGCTTCGGGGCATGAGACACCACTGCTACAGACAGTTCCCTCAAAAAGCCCCAGAATTCTCCATGCCTGACTTCTGCAGAAGTTAGGATTGACAGGTGTTTGTTTTGTCATTTTGGTCTCTGTGCAGATGTCTAAGAATTCTGTTCTGTGTGCTCCTCAGAACCAATGTTTGAGCATCTTCGAAAACTGCTTCCTGGTCATTTCTTTTATGAACATAATGTGGCGTATGTGCAAGTAACCCGCCACTATGCATTGTCTGTAGGCTCAAGGTGGCTGAGGATGTGTATTTGCGTATGTTTTCCCACATTTCATTGCATCAAAAGTACATCACACAGATTTTACAGAGGTCTTTTTCAATTTTACCAAGCCATATAGCTGAATTCATATCTGTTTGTGTGCTGATTTAAATCATTTCTAAGTGAAGTTATTTGATAAAAATGTTGTAATGTTACTGATCTTTGGCATTTATTTAAACTTGAAATTTACAAGTGGTTCAAAGCAGGATGTATTTAAACTTCAAAATACTAGCATTAAAAAGTTGTTCATTACATTTGCATAACATTTTGTTCTTTAAAATATTTGAGCTATATATTCAAGGAAAACAACATAAAATAATCCATTTTATATCTAACACAAAGTTTTTTATTTTATATTTACCTATAAATACAAGCTATAATTCCAAAGAAGCACCTTTTTGGTAATTGTAGCTTGAGAAACCTTTTTATAATATTTTAGCACAAATGTTTAAGCTGTCCTTGGACACTGTGGGCCTGAATAAATTGGTAAATGAAGGCAAGTGACAAAACTGATCAAAAGTGTTACAATCTCTTCTTCTGATTACCACCACTATGACTAGTGACCAATCTGCCATTGTATGTTAATTCAGGGAAGACTTTCCTAAGCTGGGTTTTGTTTTCCTTTCTTCCTCAGTCTGGACAATGTTGTCTTGGGCTTAGTCTGGGCAGGGGCTGCGCAGAAGAAATGTTCAGAGAAAGCTGGATCTCCACCTTGGAGACAAGGCAATCCAGCCAGCCTTAGTGTAAACGAGCATAAACTTAGAGCAAGCTCACCCCTGCCACAGGGATGGGGACACAGCCAAAGCAATGAGGTGGATAAGGAGAAACTGCATTTTAACACAGCCGTGAGGTGTGGATAAGGCAGAAGGACAAAGAAGGAGGAAACAGATTCTAATTTCCTATGCATCACTGAACCACTCTCCCCATTCACATCTCTGTCACATGGATTACATCCAAAACCATGGTCCTGAATCATTCCTTTTGAGATTGAAATTTGAAATGCACCAAATATATCAATTATATTAGGATTACCACAGTCATTTCTGCAAAAGCTAATAGTGGAGCCATAAATCTTTCTGAATTCAAATGATTTTTCTCTTGATTAATGGACCAGGAATTCTGTGTAGCTGATGTGCTTACCTATAGAGTTAATTGAAGCGAGAAAAAGTAGGAAGAATAACTTCTTGCATTTTTTATTATAAATGTCATTTCAATAAGCCACTGATGCAGAAGAGGGAAACCATGATAAAATTACCAGCTGTCAATTACATGAAAGCCCGAGAGTGTTCAGCATATGGATTAAAACAACTAGTCCTCTCCCTTAAGTAGTCTATTCTTAGGAAAATCCCTATGGCTTAAATTCCTTACTGAACATGGTATTAAGTGGATGGGGACAGGGAGCCCAGGGAGATGGAGGTAAGTGTTTGTTCTTGGTTGTGCAGTGCTTGTCTTCTAGATCATCTCCTTCTTTGATGGCAGCTTTGCCCTTCCACCCATAATCCTACAACCAGTCCTCAAAAGGAAGATTCAATTGACAGGGAATCGTACTATTTACCAGCATATGAAAATTCCGCTGTTGGTCCTTTCTGGAGTTTCAAAAGTGATTGAGGGCTCCTGTTTTCAGACCCCTGCTGGATTCCATATGTTGTCTAGGTAGTTCCCAGAAAGACACATATGGTTGTTTCTTGTGGGGAACATAGGAAATGGAAAGGCCTTGCAGGTAGAGGGCAGCTCTGGTGCTGGCGAAGGGCTTGGCTTGGGAAGCGTCGGTTCTTTGATGGGACTCAGCTGTCAGCTGATCAGGGGACCCGGAGGGCTGTGTGGAGTCTGCTCTCAAGTGGTAGAGTGGACCAGCCAGGTCTGAAGATGGCCTTGGGAATACTAACCCTGCTGCAGAGGTGATAGAGAGAGCCTGATGGAACACAGGAGAGGAACATGGCACCAGTGGGCACTCTGAGATTGGCCCCCGGGGCTGAGGCAGGAGAATCGTTACTGGGAAGAGAACCCCACAGGTACAACAGCAAAAGGAAGGCAGGTTGGCGGAAGGTCTAGGCCTCCAATAAAGCTTGACTGTGAACTATGGTCAAGTTGAGGCTCTGTTTCTGATGACAATTCTACTACTAGATTCCAGCCTTCCTGCCACTTTCCCTGAGAAAAGTGAAAGTGAACCAGAAAAACAAATTGGTCGTTTGAGGGGATGCAGCGAGCCTTAGCTTCCCTGCGGGTAAGAGAGCCACAGAGGATGCAAACCTGACGCAGGGATCTTAGTGGACTCAGTTGCTGTCAGAAGAAAGTGAGCCGTGCCACCCAGCACCTAGGTTCTAGATGATTTAGCCGGGAGGGGAAGGACAAGAAGGGAAGGCTGTGCCAAGTGCTTAGCCCTGGAGTAACACATAGCAGGAGTAAGTCTACCAAAAAGCTTTTCCCCTAATTCTTCTTAATAGTTACATTTCATCTCAATATTAATAACAACTACAGACTTCTGGTGTGATTGCACACTAGCAGGTTCCTTCAGCAGAAGCGTGTGTCATGAGCCTGTCTTTGATGCTAATTGACATGTCACACCTTGTCCAAGGTGTTGGCACCTGGGAAGCAGGGAGGTTGGGTGTGAAATCGTTTCTCTCCACAAAGATGATTAGAATACACATGACATCTTGTGCACAATCTTGCTGTCATCACTGTAAATCACTAGGGAAGGGCACTTGGATAAACAATACTGTGTGTGTTTAACTGAGAGAGTAAAGCCTATGTGGCTATCAGAATGGCTTTTTTGTGAACAGAAAATATCTGATGCTGATAATAAGCAGATCTGAGGTCTGTCTTTTTATGTTATTGGAATTTTGTTTGTCTGGAAGGTCTATGAACAGTAACAAAGAGACACCCAGCAGGGTAGTGGGGTTTGAGTATGGTTAAGTATTAACATCACATAAGGATCTATGTGGTCCACCCTAGTTCCACTAATTCTAGCTGTGGACCGTTGCTTCCAGGGCCAGGCATGACCGGGCCCAGTGCACCCAGGAATCTTGAAGGCCATGGTCCTGGGGAAGTCTCAACAAAACAGGAAGTCAGCAATTAGAAACTGAGTAGAATATTCAACGATGATTTATGGAAGATGCTGATTTATGGAAGATGATTGTTGTCTGAGAAGAGTAGACAGACATGAAGAAAATGACCTCAACAAACTAAGATAATTATAGGCAAAGAGCAAGACACAGGAGTGGAATGGAGAGTCCATTCTCACCAGTGACTCCTACAGCATCAGCAACTGGGAAGGATAGTGAAAATGCTCTGAATATTTGAAAGTAGATGTGCAGAGGATCAGGTCTAGAAGAGTCTATTATTGCAGGGTGCTGAATTTTATCTGATCTGTGGCTGATGAGGTGAATGTGGAAGCTGAACTTAGGTCCAAACACTGGCATCCCAGGTCGCTCCTGGGAAGGTCTGTGGTGAGGATAGGGAGAAATATGCTTCTCCCAACTTTGCCCTCCCTCCAGGTCCTGGCCTTGCTGGTCTGAGGGCCTCACTACCCCGGGCGGCATCCAGCCCCGGCCCCTGCCCTGAACCTTGTGTCATCAGTTTCCCTTGGACTTCTGTCTCTTAAGAGGCACCACCCACTTTTCCATGGACGCAGGACCTTCTCCACCGTCTATCTGGAGTCTCTCCAGTAAGCCCTTTTCTTCGAATACTCTAATTGGGTCTTAGAAACCAGGAAGAGAGAAGCTATGTCGGGCAAAACTAAAATGGAACAAAATAAAACCACAAAGAAACACGAATCAAAGCATCAAGATATTTGTACCCAGTTTGGACAGCCAATTCTGCCTGTCTGTCTGCCACTAACAGGCAAGATAAACAATCATGTCCATGCCCAGGTAACCTCGCATGTGCGTGTGCAGCTATATGAACACGAATTCACATCAGATGCCTGCTGAGAGAGGAGTTTGGCCACACTGCTCTGCTGTGGAGCTGGCAGTAGGTTCCCCCCAGTACCTGCTCGGGGTCAGTGGTAGGAGTCCCGGGGACTCATCCATGCTGCACAGTGCTGCTGTGCTTTGCAGAATCTGGACCACAGAGATAAACACAGCCTGTTCCACAGAAGCAAAAAGCCCCTGGTCACTAGAGAGCAGCGGTGAGCTTGCGGCATGCGGTGCTGCAGCTTCAGGGGCTCCCGGGTCCCGCGCAGCCAGGGAAGGCAGGCTTCAGACTCACAGGCTTCTCTCTGAGCCCCTGCGCTGCTTCTATGGAAATGAAAGAAGAGTCACAGGGCTGACGATGTATGTGCCAAAAGGGCACTTCCTTTCAAAAATGGAGATTTCTGTGAGGGAATTCTCACATAAACAGTGCATAGCACATTCTGCACTGTAAAATAATCAGTCCTCAAAACAAGGAGAGCAATCCGTACTTGGGAATGATTCCATTGCACAAATAAGAATATACTCTCAGAGTCAACACTCAGACAGTAAAGTTCCTTGTACGAGGATACATAAGGCTTAACCTATAGTGCAATAGAAAGTTACTTCTTTAATTGAAAAAAATCAACACTTGTGGGCTTTGGTGTAATTACATTTTTAGTAGCATACATCATTTGCAAAAGTGGGGCTTCCTTGTGGCATTTCCACACAGGTAAATGCTGCTTCTCCTCCGACCTTACCACTGCTGTCACTCCCCTCCCTGCCCCCTCTTGAAACAATTTTAACAGAATTCATTCGTCTGTTTTCATATTCATTTGACCTCTTCAGCTGCACTCTACCTTCCTGTTGGTGACCATCACATCTGAGCCTGTTTCACTTTCCTCTACTTTACGTATTGTGTGTCAGTGTGCTAACTGTATCGATGGATTTCATCATGATGTTCAGATGTGTATATATTATGTTTTACTCAGAACGAGTCTCTCTAGTGCTTTCTCCTCCCAGTCTCCTGTTGAGCCACAGCTTTCCCCACAGTGCCTAACATGCTGTTTATTCATAGCTGTGCTGTTTATTTTCCAAATTATTCATTTTCCCTCCTTACCCATTCTCCCTCATAATCCTATACTTAGAAGCACAATATGTGTGTGCACTATATATAATGCATTTATGTATTTTAATTATATTTTCAAAAGTTACACTTTAATTTTATTTTATATTTAATAATAGATTTTATATTATATTATATTTTATATTTAATTTAATTTTGTATTTTATATTTTATTTTAATTATTTAACTGCATCGTATGAGTTTTATTTAAATGGGATCTTTGGAAGCAACTTTCAACCTCTGAGTGGGCTGAAATAAAATGAATAGGAATTTAATGTGAGTGTTCTAGTTCATTCCATATTGATGGCTCCAGCCATAGAGAATGGGCTGAGAAACGTGGCAGAACCATCTTCAGAGTCATTTTTTCTGCCATTTCAGCCCTGGCCAGATTGAACCTAGGCTCAAATTGTTTCCAATATTGCCTTCTGAATTGGATTTCAATTTTCCGGTGTGTGTGAATACACCTGTGCTTGCCGAATAGCATGCTTTTTCTTTCTCTCTGAAAACTGTCATAATTTAGCGCCTAAAAGGACTTTTCAGAGCCTGCATTCAGAAGCTCCCGTCAACAGCCTTGGAAGAATGTGGCTGCTTAATGGAACTTTCTATGTAGTGGGCATATAATAGAGATGATTTAAAAAAAAAAAACTTCCATTTCTCTGGAGAAATTTCAGGCTTAAATGAATTTAGGATTCAAGATAAAAGTAAAAATGGCCCAAATGCATAATCTGTAACTATTGTCAAGAGCTGGGAACAACTGTGGAAGGTTTGCGTGTGTCTGGAATGAAATCATCTCCAGAAGGTGGGCCTCAGCATCCCCAGAGCAGCCGCACCTCACCCCTCGCATGCTTCTGAGGGACAAAGCCCTTAGCCAGTAGCAGAACACACAGTACACTCTGCGTGTGTGGTGAAATCCTGCAGCCTGACCAGACAGGTTCATGGTGGGTCAGTTTCTGTTACCAAGTCTTCTCAGAGCAGTTATCTCCTGACGGTCCTGTGTAAGTTACATACTTTCCTGCTCTTCCTCATTATATGAAAAGAACATAGAGAAGAATAGAAGAAGAAGAAAATGTCAGCAGCACCGGCAGCCCAGCTCAGCTCACGGGGCTCTCTTTCCTCACGTGGAGCACCGAGACACTTGTGAGCCTGATCGTTCACACTGAGGCCAGGCCGACGCCCTCATCGCTCACACCGAAGCCAGGCTCATGCCCTGCTCAGTGACAGCAGTCAGGTGGTGTCTGTGTCCCAGACATCCCAGACTGTGCTGGGTCCCACTGTTCTTGCTCTTGCTTGGAAATACAGGTACCACAAAGCCACATATTCGACCTTCAAAGACAATCTCAGTGGAAACTCCTTCTTGTGTGTATTCCTGAGCAGCACAGAGGAACCCGGGAACAGAGGTTCTTCTGAAGGCATGCTGCCAGCAGCCTCCGTCCTCCAGCCTCTCTCACGGGTCTCCACTGCCTCTGACGTAGCGCCACCAACTGAGCCCAGCCTTGCTTGTGTGAGCTCCTGAGGCAAAACCATCACCCTTTTCCCTGGTTGTCAAAGGCAGGAATGTACGTCTCTTAAAGTACTAACCCACCTCTGAAAGTTCCTGAAGTCT
Organism: Dipodomys merriami; assembly: GCF_024711535.1. Lineage (NCBI taxonomy): Eukaryota > Metazoa > Chordata > Mammalia > Rodentia > Heteromyidae > Dipodomys > Dipodomys merriami. Next base: position 2,443,510 of record NW_027206612.1, on the reverse strand, counting down.
TAATAGTTCTAGCTCTGTTGGGAAGTTTAAGTCAAAAGATCTCCTCTGTATGTGGGGTGATACACAAGTGTCTACAAATGGGTGTTACCCGAAAAATGGTAGATTCAAGTGAGAACTTGAATTCCTTAGAAAGGCAAAAATCAAAGTTCAGCAAAATAAAACACCAGGTACTAGAGAGGGGTGGGGTCAAGGGGAAAAGGGGAAAGGAGCGAAGAGGAGAAGAGGAGGAGAACGCAGTCAAGGATCTTATTTCTTATATCCTACAAAACTAAGAAGAACGAGGGCAGGGGTGGGTAGTGGGGGTGGGTGAGAATGTGGGAAAGGGGGACATTGATCAATACAGATCATTTTCATAAACTGCTTTTTAAAAAATTGCAACTCTTTAATTCAATGACTTAAAGGTAATAATAAAAATAAAAAAATCAAGAAAATAAGTCTCTTGTGAAATCCAGGCAAACTCTTAGTTTCAAAAACAAGTCGAAGAGCAAGTTCTGGGCTTCCGGTGCACGATGGCACAGGGCACGATTTCCTTTATTTTCCATCAAGGAGGAAGGGGACCGTGGGGAGGGAGGGGACCATGGGGAGGGAGGGAACCATGGGGAGGAAGGGGGCCATGGGGAGGGAGGGACCATGGGGAGGGAGAGGACCATGGGGAGGGAGAGGACCATGGGGAGGGAGGGGACCATGGAGCGGGGGATGGAAACCAAGTGAAACATTCAATCCTCTATCTCTGTGTCTGCGGCTGAGGCACCGGACGGCATGGTGTGGGCCCACGGCCTAGGCACTGGACGGCATGGTGTGGGCCCACGGCCTAGGCACTGGACGGCATGGTGTGGGCCCACGGCCTGGCCCGCACCACTCTCTGACTCACTGGCTCTCTGCAGGCCTCTGCTGGGAAGGCTAGCTCCCCACCCAGCCTCTGTGTTGACCTCACCTCCTCAGTGCTGCAGCTTTGCTTGGCAGGTGTGCTGTCTTCCTTGCATCTCCACTTTCTTTGTCTTTGCTCTCACGGCATTATTCATGTCCCTTTTAGAGGCTGCTTGCGAATAACCCAGCCCTGTGCACATTGTGGCCCCGCAGACTTCTGTTTTAAATCTAGATGGATGTCTCCATGACCACACCGCTCTTGCATTCTGTGTGGGCACAACAACAGTGCTATGTGGATGGATGATGGGAGAAAAGATCAGTTGGCCCGTCTCTGGACCCAGCTGGACCAGAGCTGCAACACAGCCCAGTGTCTGGGTGGCTGAACATGGTGAAAGGAATTCTGGAAGAGCTTCTCAGGAGGCCCCCTGGGATCAGGGCCCTCAGCAGGGCTTTGCTGCTTAAAGAAAAGCCGTTCAAGCCGCTGGACACTTTTTCGAGCTTGAGTCTGCAGTGGTGAGGTCAGGCTGCTTCCAAAGATGCCTTCAAGGAGTCTCTCTGTTGATCAAGTGTAAAGCTCTTGATTTACTGACATCTCCTTTTTTGTGTTTACTTTTCCTTTTTTTTTTTTTTTGTGCAAGTACTGGGGCCTGAACTCAGGGCCTGACACTCTCCTCTGGCTTTTTTTGCTCATATTGACTTGTGACCAGTTGATCCATGCCTCCAGTTCTGTCTTTTTGCTGGTTAGTTGGAGATAAGACTCTCAGATTTGTCTGCTGAGGCTGGCTCTGAACCTGGACCCACAGATCCCCGCCTCCTGATAACTAGGATTGTGAGCCAACGTCTTGACTTATTTCTAATGTCATGTACAGGTAAATGTGCAGCTCTTCTGACAAACTGCATTTTAAAACTCTTTTTACTGTCTCTTTTGCTCTCATTTCTCACAAAACACCTGAAGGAAGCCCACAATCTGCACAAGACAGCCTCGATTCTATGCAGCCTTAGAATATTTATCCACCAGATTAATTAGCCCACCACCTTAACTCAGCTTTGCACAGACTCTCAGGACATGGAAAAGTATAGAAAGTTCTTTGCCAGCCCTTAAGATGCATGTCCTCAGTGATTTCCTATAGTCTCTCAGAAGTTTCACAAGCACAAGCTTCTATGGCCCGTATTTATCCCTATCAATTCTTCTAAGTCTTCTAAAAGCCCAACCAATGCCTCTTGTTAAGTCTTGCGGACAGCACTGCAGGGCTTCTCCGCATGAGGACTTCTCCAGGTTCTTCCCTCCAATCTCATGGTCATCCAGAGTGACCTGCTTCCCCAGGGAGGCTCCTCCTCCTAAGGTCCCCACACCCAGAGCCAGGCTGCTGGCCCCAAGCCTGTGGCAGGCTGCTGGCCCCAAGCCTGTGGCAGGCATTCTGGATTCAGCTGAGAACCTCAGCCTCCTCTGACAACCTCCACATCACAAGTCGGGAGTGAAGTGAGAGTGTGCCACGCTCAGTGCCTGTCACTGAAGCTGACACTGCGGGAGTCATGTGAGGCCCAGCACCAACATCCACACAATCCATTTCTTCAGAGTTGTTTTGAATAAACTTTGACTTCTCTTGATCTACCTGAACACCAAAAGCTCACTCAAATACCTCTCAAATACATATATATATATATGTATATATTCACACAGACACACATATCTATGTATATATATATATATATGTATATATATATATATATGTATTCAAGACCCTTTTCAACCAAAATAGCCATAAATCTGCTCCGTTCTCTACATAAGGGAATGCTGAGGGAGGGATCTATAACATTGGTTTCATAGCAGTAGATGTTCTGAGTGGAACAACACACACTTTCTCTACAATTTCTCAAGAGCAATTATTGTCATTTTTCCTGTTCTGTTTCACATTTCCAGGGTTCTACAGTTTTGGAGTCAGGGATCTGGAACTTGGGAGTCAATGCTGTGCCGTGGTTTCTTCATGTGTGTGTGGTTTTCACTGGGACAGCAGAATGCATTTCCAGAGCACGTGACCCATGCCTCTACCATCAGACCTCCAGGAAGGCAGTGATGCACACCCCTCAGGCCTGAAAAGTGAGCATCAGGGCAGTGGTGCCAGTGATGCCCGGGAGCCGGCGATGCGTCTGGGTGAAGGTCATGGTGCACTTGGTCACCAGTGGATGGGTCTCCTGGGAATGCATTTGCATGGTTGTAAGAATTCCATGCTTTCTGTCTCATGAAGTACTGCACTTGAAGTAGAGACCTTATTACTTAGGAATTTCCTTTCTTCCTAGGGCTGGGGATGGCAGAAAGGGAAGAAGCCTTTTTCCTTCTGCAAGCAATGTCTGAAAGGGCAACACTTTCCCCAAGTGACTCAGAGAGTGAAGGTATTACATTTACTTAACACCAAACTTCGAATATAAACCCGCCTGACATTTAAGAATCAATAAAGAATAGATTACTCAGGCTGCTATGCGATGTGTATTGTAGTCCATGGTTTTAGAATCTATAGCCACTTGAGCATTCTATGTTTGAAAATTAGCTGTATACAATCTCTGATTCTAAAACTGCTTGCTAAATAAAAAGTATGTATCAAGACATTTCACCGACAAGGAATAGAAACCAATTCTTCCTTAACAAACATCAAGCACAGAATAAACCATTACTGGAAGAGTAGGACAGAGCTCACCGAAGTGAGGAGAATGTCACATACATGGTTGGGACTAGTGTGGAAACCTGTTTGACACAGAGATCTGGACGGCAGGAAATAAAAGATTGTTTCGGTGGAGACATCCTGTGGGACCCTTAACTGTCTGTGCTGTTGCTGCCCCGTCGAACTGTCCCAAGAACCTGGTGTTGGGTAGTTTTGCATCACAGACAACTCTTAGACTGGGGTGGTTATTAGAAAACCAAATAACCAGGTGCTGTGGTCTGTTTCTATCTCCCCCAAACTGGAAGGCTGGGCTCTAATGAGACGGTCTGGAAAGGTGGCATAGGCAGGTGATCACATGATTACATAGCTAGGGGCTCTCCTCTTGAACATGGGGTTAATGACCTTGTCAAAGGGCTCAATAGAGATTCCTTGACCCTTCCACCATGCACAGACACTGAAAGGAAGTGCCAGCAGTGACCCCAAAGGTCTTGATCAGGAGACATGGGTTCTGTTAGCACTTGATCTCGGGCTTCCTAGCCTGTAGAATGATAAGACATGGATTCCCATTGCTAATGAGCCATTTGGCTCAAGGTGTTTTGTTATACCGTGCCAAGCAAATGTCTGGGCAACGAAGATCACACAGTTCCTCAGAGAGCAATCCCTGGGCTTTTGTCAAAAGATGGGATTTGAACCAGGAAGAAAGGATCAACAGGCCAATGCCCACTACAGGATTTCAGATAGACACAGGACCCTCTACAGTGGGCTGTCATCTGACTCAGGGCTCTGGGCTGCAGTCTCTCTGTGAAATGAAGCACTGCCTGGGGATCCTTGGTGGGGGAGGGGTTCAGTTGTCATTAGGAGTTGAAGATTAGAGCTTCGGATACCTACCCACCATGTCTGTAGAGAAGGAAAACCCTCAGGGAGCAGTACCCAGGATATCTACAGAAAAGGAGAAGCATCGGACAAGTGTACCCAACATATCTGTGGAGAAGGAAACTTGTCCTAATTGAAAGATACCTTGAAGAAAAATGCATTTTTGATAATGCTAAGACAGTGCAGGATGTGGGGAATATAGTATCAACTTATTAACGGAATTTTTTAGTATTATATGATCAATTTATTGGTGTGAGTTATCGCAAAGTGCTTTAGACCAAGCAGGTGAGGTAGAACTGAATCTTGGACTGATCTAGGTCTTTAGAATGCATTCATTAAATAAAAGAACACCAAGAAGATCATGTGAGCGGATGGGGGCTCTGCCTTCCCTGTGAGTGGACGGGCGTAGCATGCACAGGATGCTTTGAACAGAGTCCTCAGCGAGTCAGCTTGACGCACAGTTTTCCACTCATATGAAGCTGGGTAAGTAAGTCACCTGGCTTGAGCCTAGTGGAGGCGGGGAGGAAGTGAGGAGGGATGATAGAAAAGCTCTATGAGTTCAGAACATTCACGTGAGAAGGCCCTTTGGATATTCCGCGGCATAAAGACCCTTGCTTTGCAGATGAGAAGACAGGACCCGGGACGGGAGGCCTTCAAGCTCTTACCAACTACTTGGTTCCCTGTGTGTGAGAGCCCTGCAGGAAGGGAAGACTTGTTGGATTTCCACAGGCCAGGGCTCTGCACCGTGAAAGGAGAACTTTGGACTCATGGCACAAAAGGGTTAAGTTTTGCTTTCCTTGTTATCCGTCTGGCTCTGGGTCCAAACCCTTCTTCTACTACATTCATGACCACACTGGAACCATCTTTCTTCCTCATCCAGACATCTTTCTTCAGTGCTCATGGTAAGCCAGGCACTTGGGAACGAATCCAAGCAGGACAGAGCGAATGAAGAACCGCAGTGCATGTGCGTGTGGCGTGTTTTTAAGTTCCCTTGGGTATGGAGGCAGAGGCCTGAGATTTGACCCCAAATCATTAAATCTAACAGGACTCCACTTCCTTAAATCCATGACTGGCAGAAGGTGCTGATGGATAAAACACAGAAGCCAATGTTGTTATAATTTTGCTTGAGCTTGTTTCCTAACCATTCAGGAAGGAAATTTCTTTCTATTACCCTTCAGACTCCTGCGTACTGCCTATTTCTTTCCAACACCAGAGCTTGAACCCAGGGCCCAGCAAGTGTCTGGCTCCACTACCAAATTTATCCAATAAAGTTCAAAGACACACACACACACACACACACACACACACACACACACACACATTCACTCTCACACACACACTACAGAAAGTGCACGTTTCTTAGACTTATCACACTACAGAAGTAGCATCAGGACTGGAGAGACTTCCTTCTCTTCTGTTACAAGCCTGATTATTATTTTTTACATAAGTAGAACCCCAGTTCGGCTGCCAGCAGATCAAAGGCAGTGGTGCATTAGGGGTAGTCAGGTTGCTGGGGCTGGCTGGCTTCTGACAGCTCTCTGCGGCTTTGATCAGACACCTATCAGCCCAGACAGGCACCATTTTTGCCTTTTGTCTGAGTGAGGAAATGAGAGAGATGATAGCTGCCTTTCGGTCCTAATCCTCGCCACTCTGCTTGACAGGAGATGAAAGGTGCGCCAATTACGGCTGGTAATATCTGGCTGCAGCGCGCATTCATTATCCGAGTCATCATTGCAAATTACATGGTATTCTTTGGAAAGCAATGTTTAGAGCCAGCAGACTCCAGCAGCCGTATCTGATGATCCCCGAAGGAAGTGCCCCCTGTCAGAGCATTTAGAGCCCAGCCTCACTGGACACAAGGAGAGGATCCCCAGGGCTCAGTCTACCCATTTCCACAAGTGCATGGGGCTGGGAGCTGTGTGTGTGCACACGGGACTGTGAAAGAAAGGACAGCAGGCATGGGACGCTTCAGCCGAGATGCAGTGCCACCTCTAGACACTTTCTCAAGGGCAGCACAGGGGGTCCTTGGGGACATACACAGATCGGTGCATCACGTCAGCAAACCGGAACTGGTGCACTGTGCTTGTAGGTGCTGGTGCATGCCCAGGGGGGTGCGATGCCAGAGGTGTCCGAGTTAACAAACACAATGGTATTAGTATTTGCCACTCCCTTTCCCGTGTGTTGTGTGTGTGTGCACACACATTTGTGTAAGTGGCAGGACCTGTCTTAGGAGAGAGGACCCAATGATCCTATTTTTAAAAGCTCAGAAATAATTGAGGTATAAAAACAAGAGAGCAAACAGTGACACCAAACTTTCAGAGGATGAAGTGGTGGCCACACCTGTAATCCCAGCCCACCAGAGGCTGAAGGCAGAAGGTCACAAGTTTGAGGCCACCCTGGGGTACACTGCCTCACACGCATACACACTGCATGCATGCAGGATGAATTTTTTTGGTAATTTACCAATACCACTAATATTAAGCTAGCTCTATCAGGAAAGAAAGAAGATGAAACACTTAAAATCAGTATTTAGAATAAGAGATGGGTCACACAACTTCCACACATGTTAAAAGAAGGATGAATATTGTGAATAATTTAATCTTGCCATATCCAACAATGTAGATGACACAAGCACGTTTCTCAAAAGAAACAAACTACCGAAGCTTTCTTTCTGCATAGCCCTCTGTTTAAAACTGAATGTATGCATTAAAATTTCCCCACAGTAAACCTGAAGACCTAGGTTGGATCCCTGGGGGAATGTTAAAGTTTTTAAAGAGGAAAGAAGACAAATTTTGTACAAGTTCTCCCAGAAATTTTAGGGGGAGGGAATAACTCAGACTAATTCCTTGTTCACTCAAGAATAATAAGTATGGAGTAGTATCTTTCTTTTTTTTCTTTTTTTTTGAGTAGTATCTTTCACAAGCATAGATCTAAATACTCCTGAAAGAATTTTAATTAAAATATCCAACACTATATAAAAAGAATAATAGATCTTGACAAAGTAGAGGCTACTTGAAAATGCAATGTTGCTCAGCCCTGAAAAATCAAATATAATGCAGCACAATAATAGATGGTGAAAGAATAAAATGTATCTATCATATTTGAAGTAGATCCAGGGGAAGATTTTGGCAGTATTCAATATTCATTTTCTTTTACAAAAAGAGTGAAATCATTAAAGTAAACTGAGAGGAAGAAGAAACAGATTGAGACTCAGAAAGGCATTTACAATAGGCCTGCAGTCACCAGCTAACATCATGAAGGGAGCTGAGCACTGAACATCTTCATCTAATACCACAAACAAGGTGATAATGTATTGGGGGTTCTGGTAGCTTTGATTAGACTATGAAAATAAAGGGTGATTCATCTTAAAGGGAGAAGCAGAACTATCTCTATTCATGGAACTCAGAGCCATCTAGGTGCAAAGTCTGAAAGGACCCATAGACAGCTAACAAAACATAAAAGTGAGTTAGGTTGGGTGGTATGCAAGTGTATACAAATGTTTTAACTGAAATATGGTAGATTCAAGGGAGAACGTAAATAGGGTAATTCCTTGGAAAGCTAAAGCGAAAGTATAGCACAATCAAACACCAGGAAGCTGGTACTTGGAAGGGGTGGAAAATAAAGAGAAGAGTGGAAGAATGCAGTTAAAAATCCAATGTACATCCTACAACATTAAGAAAAGCAGGGGAAGGGGTGAGTCGGGAAGGAAAGGGTAGGAATGTTGAAAGGGGTGACACTGATGTATAGCATTCATAAATGCTATGTTGAATGGCAACTCACTTGTACAACTACTTAAAGATAATTTTTTAAAAAGGGGAAAAGGTAAGCTTTTCCGCTTGTAAAAATAAAAAGATAATATAGAAAGATGTCAAAAAAGTAAAAATGATCATGAGACATCTGAAACCAGGGTCAAAGTACCTGTTGTAGATGCTTAGCTATGAATTACAATAGCAGCAACAATTCAGAAACTGAAATCGAAGTGTCACCCAGAATAGCAACAAAATTAAGCGATTGCAGATATGTTTAAGTAAGGACATTGAAATACCTTGCAAAACAGGAAATGTTGAAAGAAAGTGAAGCAGCACACACACACACACACACACACACACACAAGTGTGTGTGCGCAGAGATCTTATCTCCTTATGGCTGGCAGGTGTGGAGTCAGACGGTCTCATGGATCAAAACCACAGTCACTGCTGCAGGATTTCAGTTGTGGAAGCCAAGGAGCGAATGGCCTTGTCAGCAGGGATACAAGAAAGATGTGACCATTCTTGCCAGGGAAACAGAAGCAGAGGAATAAACCGACCTGAACCTCGGACATGTAAGGCAAGGGAAATGATGACACTTGTAATGGACAGACTGACAGAGAAGGGAAATGATGTGGCAGGACAGCAGGGGGGGGGGGGACAGGCCCGTGTGAACATGATGCCGAGACACAGCTGCTTCTGCTGTCAGGCCAGAGACCAGACAGGGAGGACCCTCAGACGAGGTCCTCTCAGCAGTGGGCAAGATTAGAGAACACTCCTTTGTCATCTCTATCTCTGTTTATTTCATGTAGTCCTCAGATTTCTATAGTTATTCCTTATGGTAATGTCAGTATTCACTTGTTTTAAATATGTATTCATAGTTACAATATCAAATACCTAAATGTGTGCATTAATTTATAATAGCATATTTAATATATTTGCGGTCAATGCCTGTAATACAAGCTCTGGGGGAGGCATTATGTGGAAAGATCACTGTCCAAGGTTGGCCTTGAGCACAAACAAAGTAGGAACGTTCTAATAAGGAACTTTCTAGTAAACTTCACATGAGAAGGAAGGAAGCAATGTGCCTGCTGCGTTGTCTATTTCCACAGCCAGCACTCTGTCTCTGAGTCTAGGTAACATGACAGAAGCGAGACCTATAGCAAAGCAGGGTTGTAGAAATCTGAACTCACACTATTCACGATCCACCTTCCAGACACAATATCATTAGGGAAAAACTGCACCTGAAGTGTGGTTCTTATTACCATGAGTAGCTCTGGTTAATGAAAGCAATGAAAACTGACTAAATAAACAATCGATGATCTGTTAGAGACACAGAAGGACACTTAGATACGGATATGGAACTTAAAGATCATGCTATGCTGTATAGTTTCAACGAAGCACTGCCCATGATGCTGGCTTCATTGTGTAGCCGGTGACCAAAGCGGGTGCACTGAGCTCAGGGTCCCGGTTTGAGTCCTTCAGCTAATCCTGTGGAGTTCAAGGTAGCTGGGCAGGTGTGTGCTAAGTCATTCAGTCCTTCATCCGGTTGAAGTCAGAGGCTCTTTCAGCAACCCAGGGCCTCATCCAAGGACTGATTATAATATTCCTCAACTGCATTGGGTTTCAGTGTCAGATGTGTGTCCAAAGGAATAGATTGTGAAAGGCTCTGTTGGTCATTCCATGAAACTACAACAGCAAAGTTTGCTAACTATCACGGTTCTTTCCAGGGCTGCTCTGATCACGTGCCTCCTTTCTGGTGGCCTCACCTCGCTGCAGCTGTTTTGCTCTGTGCTGGCTGTTCAGAAGGCTAATTAGGCGATGATTTACAGATGGCATTCCCGTCTCCTGCAGCTGGCTGTGGCCTGAGACGTCTGACTGCTATCTACGGGCCGCCAGCTTTGTTTGTCTTAGAGCTATAAAAAGTAGAGGACCTGACTGACTCCTGGGTGTACTTCCTCAGATTTAGACACACCTTCAAATGCATTAAAGAATGTACAGCAAAGGAAAAGAAAAAAGCTGGAAATTAAATACTATCACAAATTTAAGTATGCTAATTAAGGCAATGGCATGTTTCTTTTATTTAGATTGCACTTTAACAGACTATTTAGCCCAAATTAATGAATTGTTTTCTTTGTTGGTGATTCTAAGAAATAGACTAAATAAGAGAAGAAAAACACAATAAAGACCTAGCCCTTTTAAAAACAAGTGTGTGTGTGTGTGTGTGTGTGTGTGTGTGTGTGTGTGTGTGTATGTGTGTGTGTGGCTTAGATAGTAAAAGGAATGAAGGTGAGATTACTTTGGTAAGACAGTATAACTGTTATTCCAAAATAATGTGGGTAAAAGAAAACTTTTTATAAATAAAAATGTTGATTAAAATTTAAACTCTGGCCAGGCACTGGAAGCTCATGCTTGTAATCCTAGCTACTCAGGAGGCTGAGATGTGAGGATCATCATTCAAAGCCAGGCCAGGCAGGAAAAGCTGTGAAACTCTTATCTAGAAAACTAGAAAACTGAAAGTAGCACTGTGGCTCAAGTGGTAGAGTGCTTGCCTTGAGCTGAAGAGCTGGGGGACAGTACCCAGGCCAGAGTTCAAGAGATCAACAAAAAATAAATAAACTCTTGTCTTTCAGTTTGTGTGGTTAGCTGCATTTGCAATTTCTCGTGTATACAAATAATGTGTGGATGTTAAATAAAAATTAAAATATTCACAAAAGTTTGAGCATCAGCACTTTGTGATGAAGAATTGTCTCCTCAATGTTCCATCATTAGAATATATCTTAGGATATTCTTAGGAACAGGAAGTAGCAAGGTCTGGTGTGTTATTGAACAGTAAACCTATTGATCTGTGCATTTGAAAAATAGAATCCAAACTACAAAACTATATTGAAAGATTTCTCCATAAAGAAATGAGAAATGTTTCAGGAATGGATACTTTCACCTGATTTTAACATTTCACTATACATACACACACATTATGTGGCACCCCATTAATTAGTGTAAGTTTTAGTTTTTATGCATCATTTAAAATAAGTTTAATTTAGCTGGGACTGGTGGTTCACTCCTCTAATCCCAGCTACTCAAGAAGGCAGAGGCAGAGGGATTGGGTGGTGGAGGTCAGGCCAGGCACGGCTAGTGAGTGAGATGTTCTCTCAAAAACAAAACAGAAACTAAAAAGCCTTGGGGCATGGCTCACGGGGCACAGCACTTACCTAGCAAGCTTGAGGGCTGGGCTTTAGTGCCAGTATGATTCATTGAAATGAACAACAATGCTCATGGGACTTAGTCGAAATTGCTTTGTTATGCTCCCTTCTCCAGACAAATGTTCACCCCAAATATTCCGTGGGGTCTTCCCTAGGCATCCATTGGTGCCCACGTTAGCATGGCTGGACTCAGCACCCACTGGGGCTGGGAGGACACTTAGTGCTTCCACATCTCCCGTGTTCACGCAGCTTCATCTCAGCGTGTCACTACGTGGGTCTCTGGACATGGTCGCAGCAGATGGCCCCTGCCAGTTGCTGTGATTAACTCCAAATAAGTGCTTGCATTTATGATATGGATATATTTGAATGCTGACTGCCTGCTCCAGCATCTTTTATTGTTAATTCATGTGTGGCCGCGTACAGGGATGGCTAGTCTCTCCAGGTGCAGGATCTATCTGTCCCTTCTCCTTGTTGTCCTTCCCTTCAGTCTTTCTGGGGGACTCACAAACCAGGGCCCCGCCCGGGCTCTACACTTAAGATCTGGATGTGGCTCTTCTTCTAGATTACTGTACCATCTTTTCTGATGCACAGCCCACTCCCAGTGCTCCAGGAGAGAGTCAGGCCAGACCTGTTCTGGTGTGAAAACTTGGGCTTCCTCCCCTCCTACAGGGCCACTGTATTCACACCTCCAGCTCCTCACCCCAAGATGCACGCTCCTCCCCTTGAGTTTGGGAATCTCTGCCTACATGATGTAATACCAGCAGGTGCACTGGTAACGCTTTTACAGAAGTACGCATTCAGAAACCAGATGGTGAGTACTCATGATATCTTGTGAGCAGTGCTCAGCCTTGGGTTATTCATTTCTTATTTTGTGATCAGGGTGGGGTTTGTCAGCTGGGGTGCTGTTGCGTGCATCGCTCAAATCCTGAAGTGCAAGAGGCACTATCATCCAGAGCCTCTATCCATGTTCACATTTTAAAATCTTTAGGAGTTTAATCTCCTACCTGCTTCCATCCCAGGGCCGGGATGGAAGCGCGCTCTGGCCTCCGCCATGTGGATTGGGGGAAGGCACTTGATGAGGAGGTGCATGTCATGGCCGCCAGCCAGCCCGTCCTCCTGAGGCTGGGGGCCTGGCGGGCAGAGTCTGCTGCAGACAGCCCCGGGCAGCCAGCCACCCGCACGGCCGCTGCTTCTGTCTAAGTAGAGACCTTTGGCGGCCCTCTGTCACCCACGCACCCTGATCCTCTCCTGCTGCATCCCTCCTCTTCCAAGATGGGAGTTGTTTACGGGTCCTCAATGGCTCCCCGGAGTTCGTCCTGTGGAAGAAACTAAGGTGGAAACGCCGGCTTCACTTCACTCTCTCCAGGCGTCAGGGGACTGCGGGGGAGACACTGTCACCACCGTGTCCTGTCACACGTCCTCCCTGCCCCACACCAGCAGCAGGCCACCGGGCCCGGGCGTCTCCCCGTGACATGAGGAGACCCCACTGGGGGGACGTGTGCTCCGACCTGCAAACAACCCAAAGAGCTTCCCTTTCGCCTCCCGCCGCCCTTCCTCCAGTCTCTGAGAGTGATTGCCTCTGGGTCACGCTCCTGCGGCTGCTGAGAGGACACCTGTGTTCACACTCACCCCATGCGGGGACCTGGCCTGTCCAGTGGCTGGCAGCCGGGGCTACAGGCCATGTGGAGACCTAGCACGGACTGGGCATGGCTCTGCTCTCTGCAGGGGCTCAGAACCCGACATGGCAAATCCTCAGTGGCATTCTGAAAGACCAAACGTTCTTGGCACATTTTCCTTATTTATTGTTTACTTCTTAAAGAGTGATACGCAGACAGGATGAAAACTCTCACTGGACATCCTACGAAGGTGCAGTCCACTCTCGTGATCAGGTCTTATTTCTGAAGCCGTTTGTCTGCATTGCCTTTGTCTTCTGCTCACGTTAAATACATCCCCAGAGACGGTTTCAGATGGACACCGCTGGGCCAGAGCCTGCTGAAAGGAACGAAATGCCAGCTGTTGGCTCCGCACGTGTAGCTCTTCAAGGTGCCCCCAAAGATGAAGTGGTTAAAATGGAGCCTGGCCTCCCTCCCATCATCGTTCTCAACACCACCCCCTTCATCCTCTCGCTACACATTTTGAGAATGAACACAGGGATGCTAAACATTTCACTGGAACCCTGCTCATTTTACTCTTTGGTCTGTTTATTAAGACTCAAAGCTGTGTCCACTGTCCTAGATATTGATGTAAAACGACACATTGTAAAACATCCTCAGGAATATGCACCTTATTTTTTTTTAACAGAACACGCTTAACTTTCAGAATATAAACTCTTTGCATCTTAAGTTCTCTCAAAAATCCAATTCAATCTAATAGACTAATTGCCAAAGTTACAAAAGTGTACCTTAGTGAACATCAAACCCCTTTATCTTGTTTCCCTTGCTACCAGACTTCAAAAAGTAGATCGTACATACATCATGTCCATTTTGTAATTTCCACTGAATGCACACAGTGAGTGATAACTAATAACTAGTAACGCTGGCAATGTTGAATAGAACAAAAGGAGTTGTTTGGGTAACATGTTCTCCTCTACAGATTTCAAGACACTATTATGAGACTAAAGACAATCTGGCTTCAACTCAGGGTGTCACGTTTCTTCCAGAAAGAACTATTACCTGCTTACTGAGGTCCGAACATAGACCACATAGCTGTGACGGTGTCCTTGGTGCCAAGGATGCCAGGCCGACCTCTAGATCCTTGCAGAAATCCCGGGTGGGTGGGAGGGGTGCAGGAATGCTCCTAGGAGAGATCCATTGGGTCTGGTAATAGGTTTCCAGTAGGAATTCTGACTGAAGGGGAGTGAAGCCCTCTGGCAGTGGCCTTCCAGGAGGGTCCCGAGGCCCGCACCCTGCCAGTGTGGCCGTGCTTGTATCGCCCGCTCTGCTCTTCACCGGCAAGGACAGTGGTACCACAAGAGAAAACTGAACACTGGCAGTGTGTATTTGGGTTTGAAGGACAGAATCCTCAACCTAGTGTGGGTAGCAGAAAAATAAGTTGATGGTTGACACAAAGCTAGAGTGATAAAGTTGTACCTGCAGCTAACCACTTGGAGATTTCAGAATAATCTCTCTTCAGTTCACTTCTCCTTTGCTGTGTCTTTCTCTAAGATGGTGAAGCCAACCCTTTTTTCCAAGTGAACTAAGACTCAAGCCAAGAAGTTGGGAAGGAAGAGGAGATGTAGGAAGTGATTAGCATATATGTTTGGTTTAGTCAATAAACAAAAGCTTTGTGACCGGACCTTCAACATCGCCAGTAACTATTCCTCAGAGCGGCTCTGGACTCCTACAAAGCTGTCATTATGCAGTCACTCAGGAATCCACTGATTGGTAGGAAAAAGCAAGGTGTTATTCAAGGAGTTTAATCTGTTTTGTGAGATTTTACTCATTTGTGTTTGTACCTGATCATTACTCCCCAAAATGTGAATGTTGTAAGTAGCCACACTTTAAACGCTAATGAAATGCTCAGGGAGCGAGTCGGATGATATGGTATGCCGCTTGTGGTCTGACGTGGCACTCTGCGTGGACTGCTGTAGCCCTGGGAAGACAGATTTCAGACTAAACCCAAGAGTCCTGGCCTTTCCTACAACCCACTGGTGTGCTTCCTCGTGAGTTCTGTTCCTCTACTCTTCTGGGAATCCCTCAACTCTTCTTTGCTCTCTATGAGAATTATTCTTTGTTTCAAGAACATTATGTTGTGATATAAATGTATTTGGTTTGATTATGGAAGACGCAGCAGGAGTTGATGGTTACTTCCTCTCTTCTGCATAGACAGAGGAGACTCAGAGCCTCAACTCTTCAGAGCCTTGTAAAATCCCCTGTGCACAGGAGCTCTATCATGATTTGAACTAATGAAGGAATGAATGGACAAGTACTGTGTGACTGAATTAAAACACACCTATGCTCTTTGAAATCTACTGCCTCAGGATGGCTGAGAAGACTTGACGATACACAACGTGGGTATCACAGGACCTGAGAGTGAATGACCCACCTCCCCCATTATGAGTTTGAAAGCAGAAGACCACAGTCCATTTACCATTGCCCCAGGATCTGATCTACGCCTCTCTGAGATCCTTCACTGATGCTTTTGTTTTGTCACCTGGTAAAAATATGCACTTACATAATCCCAAGGACTTCTCTTACATTTTACTCACCTGCCTCCACCTGGGACCTCATTTCTCACCATGTGTCCCACCGTTAGTTACGCTCAAACTGCCTCCATGGGAGAACTCTAGCATCCTCTGTGACCCTACTTCAGAGTGTAAGCAAGGAGAGAGTCTCCTGCTTGGGCTGGAGGTGCCCCTTTTGCAGATTTTTTCTAATAAACCCGTGCAGCTGTCCAGCTGTCTTTTTGTCTACTCTTTCTTTCACCTTTTTCCTCTTTTGTGTTCTAACAACTTTACCTCCTGTCTGAGCTAGTGCAAGAATCAAGAACCCAAATTGACTCAAAAATTAATAGAAGCATTTAAGGAACGCCAGACTCAAAGCCCGTAAGTTCACGATCACACTGGCTGAGGACCCAGGGAAAATGAAGCATCCCTTTGTCCAGGGCATTCACACCAGCTGTAAATAACTCAGTTCTGTGCAGCCTACTGGCCAGCAGGCAACCTTCGTTTGCAGTCACTAGCCGGCTTTCATGTATTCTAATTTCCATCCCTAATTGTCTCCAGCTTCCTGCTTGATGATTTAGGCTCATCTTTAACCCTAAAATGACCAAGGCAGGACATATGCCCTCTGGAGACCCCTCTGCCGCTCTGCCTGTCCAGCTGTGGGAGCTACAATGTCCCTCTCTGCCTCCCAGCCAGCTTTCTTCTGTATCAGAATCTCTCCTGCTTTTCTATACCACAGCACTGTCCTCTGACCCAGCCAGAAATGACTCTACACACTAATAAAAAGATGAAAACTTTTAGTGAATTGCTATTAAAAACACTTCGGTTACCTATGCTCAGAGTGTCATAGACATTTACTGTCCTGTGACTTACACTTACAACCTTCAGATACTTGGTCTTCATATCTGAATGGGTAGAGCACAGATCCTGTACTTTATAGGTTAAAAACACAAGGCTTAAAAACTCATTACAAATGCTAGTTAGAAAATTGAAGAACTGGGCATGATGTCTGACCTGTGCTCTAGGCATTCACTTTTCAATACAAGAGTGTCACTCAGATGAGGATGGGAACTGAGCCATGATTAAGGGTCTAAGTGGTCCTATTTAACACAGGGAGGAAGATGGGACCCTGGAAGGAATTGATTTTGCCATGCCAATATTTTAAGTTTGGTTGTTATCCTTCACAAATGCGTCTGAGATGCAGTCTTTGGATGCAATCTCTGCTCGGGTGCCCCAGCCCTTCCTCTCCATCTTTCTTTTTTTCCTGTGCTACTCATTCAGGTTGAATGCTGTATGAGCTTCCATCTTGTAGTGCGAGACAAGAAATCTTCTTCAGGAAAGTCATTATGCTGATGCTGGCATTGTTTACACTCATCCTTCACGGCACCACAGTCAACATGGTGAACACAAGAAAATAGGGAGACAGAAACCCTATTCCAAAAAATCAGTACAGCAAGCACTGTTGTAAACATCCTTCTCATGTTCATATGCCACTTGTGGACGCAGTCTAGTGACAGAGAACCTGCCCTAGCAGCGTTGGGTCATTATCACCTCCCATATCATAGAACGCTTTTCACACTCAACATTTCCAAAAAGTGTGTGTGTGTGTGTGTGTGTGTGTGTGTGTGTGTGTGTGTGTGTGTGTGTGTGTGTGTGTGACGTCACTTATGCGGACAAAGCACCTGTGCCACCACATTGCATAGCTGTTCAAGATCGTGCTATTCTTTCTAAGTATTTGCACTTGGATCATGACTTTAGCTAACACAGTCAGTGGATCAAATTTAAATCCCTGGTAATTACTATTTAATAAGGTTCAGGGAGAAAGAAAGAGTGATTAAGTGATATATCCCTTACAGCAACAGTGCTAGCCCCAGTGCTTCCCGCCTGATACCTGAACTGTTTTCCTTTAGTAAAAGCTTAACTAAACCAGGTGCCCAGGAGCTCACATTATACCCCTAACCACTCAGGAGGCTGAGATCTGAAGAACTGAGGTTCAAGTCTAGCCTAGATAGAAAGGTTTGCAAGACTCCACATCAGAAAAAGCTAGGCTGAAGGTGTTACTCAAGTGGTAAAGTGCCAGCTGAGCAAATAAGCAAAAAGAGAGAAGGCCATTAGTTCAAACTGGCAGAAAAAGAAGCATTAACAAATTTGAACTACACCAGCAAATGTGTGTCTTTGTGTCATATAGTTCTGAAGTGCTCACTCGCATTGATACATTCTTATGTCTGTTAGCAAACATTAACTCACTGATTAGCCAGCTACTTGTACAATTTGCCCTTGTATAGCACTTTTATTTTCTCATATTCACATGAGTGCACACTAAAATTTAGAAGTGTTATCTGTGTATTAATTTATTGTTCATAGTTGCAGCACTGAGTTGACTCATGGTGCATTATTCATGGTGTTGGTGCAATCTGTGATGCCAGATCTTAAGCTTGGGAAACTCTCTCTACTCACACAAATTACAAATAGAATGATGAAGTTATTGTGCACACACACTCTTAAATACACATGTTTGACAGTAATAGAGTTTGAACTCAGGACCTTGTTCTTGCTATGCAAACACTCTAGCAATACTCACAGCCCTCTAGTTACCTTTCAGAGAGGGTTTACTGTTCTGCCTGGATTAGCCCGGTACCCCAATTCCCCTGGGTACTTCCCTTGTAGCTGGGATTACAGATGTGAGCCACAACACTCAACTTTTTTAATGTACAGAAGGTGTTGTTAATATTTTTGTCTGTGCTGGCCTCAAAACACCATGCTCCCAATCTCTGACTCACAAGTATCTGGGATGACAGTCATAAGGCTCTGCTCCAGGTGAAACATGCATTTTAAAAGCACAATATTAAAAGCAAACAGCCCTATGTGTCCTGTCTAGCTTGAGTAATAGAACAGCATTGTTCTGGCCTGTGCCATCCATCACGTGTTCCCAGGAGTGATCATTATGATCGATTTTCTGCACAGGACTATCTTAATATTCTGTTTGGTTTAAAAATATATGCACAGTTTTCTACCAACCTATCATCTCATTTTCTAGTTTCTGACATTTATACATATGACTTGCCTTCACATTCTTTTGTGCCTTCATTTTTCAACCAACCTGATGCTAATTCCATTTAGTGTTTCTGTGACTTAACTTTTCACTCCAATATGTGTGTAGAACAATTTAAATATATATGTATATATTTTGATGTTGTTGATCATTTGATTGCTCCCTAATATGCTCTTACTGCAAAACATGTTACCATAAACAGTGTATCAATTGGGATCCATCTAAGATAGAAGTATTGCCAATATAGTGAACTGTGAAAATTTAATTAAAGAACAGCAAGCTAATAGAACATTCTATCTCAGTCATGGTGAGGAGTAAAAGCGGGCAGGGTAAGCCCGGGATGGCAGGATCAGAAGTAGCTTGAGGGTGTGAAGGTGCTCCGGGAACAGGCTGAGATCCTGATCTCTGCACATGAGGAGAGCGCACACACACAAGACTGCTAAGAAGAATGGCCTGAGGAGGCGTGGGCACAGCTGGAGCATCAGCATGGCCCATCGAGTAGCCAGGACAGAGGTCAATCTGCAGCTGGCCACGAGAGCCACGCAGTAGATGCTCCCTAGGCTGCCACCTGCCTGGCTGCCACTCTCAGATCAGCACCCAGCCATCCGACACCAAGCACCTCCCCTGGCTGTGGCTTCTAGTGAGTTTCTATTTTCTGTTTCGAGCAGAATCTGACTTTGAGCCAGCCAGTGAAGGGGAAATGCTGGTGGGACCCATCTCTGAAATATCAAGTGAGTGGATTTGGAGAGGGGGTTTTCATAACCTAGAGTTTTCAAGAAGCGAATTGAATCTCTCCGCGCTGCTCTCTCAGTGCTGACAAGCAAGACTTTCCTGGACAGAAGCCCACGAGAGGAAACGCTCCTCCACGCTAGCAAAAATACACAACTGCTCCACAAAAGCGATTTCACCATTGTATATCCCTGGATATGAAGTGCTATATCTCCGGGGGTTTATTTTTTCTTGTTTAACATGATTTTCATGCTCTTGTGGACATCTGTAAACTTCCCTTCTGTCCAATAATCCCTGATATTCTTTGCTTATTTTTCTAATGCGTGTGCACACCTGTGTGCATTCTTTCACTGCATTTTGTATATTATAAAAAGTAAACCTTTTTAGTTAGATGTTTTGTAAGTATCTTCTTCCAGTATTGTCTTTATGATAACTTCTGCTTAGTATACATATTTAATAAAAACTAGTTCATCATCTTTATTTTCCTCACAGCTTGGGTATTTATTATAAACTTGCTAAAACTTCCTTTTCTTCATTGGGGAAATTGAAAATATTCTTCCATGTTTTCCCTCACATATTTAAAGTTTCAACTTTCCATTCA
The DNA here is from genome assembly GCF_024711535.1 of Dipodomys merriami. NCBI lineage: Eukaryota > Metazoa > Chordata > Mammalia > Rodentia > Heteromyidae > Dipodomys > Dipodomys merriami. The sequence continues at coordinate 2,423,620 of NW_027206612.1, read as the reverse complement.
AATCTTTAATCCAATGTGGATTGGTTTTAGAGGAGGTTTACGTACGTGAACTGTGTGGTTTAATGATAATGCGACATAAAATATTACAAGTGATGGTAATTTGGAATTTGAATTTCTCAACCCTAGAAATTCCACACAGTGCTCTATCCCTTGAATCTCTGCCAGGTAAAAGCCCTCAGCACAATGATGAAGTGAGACAGGAGTGACTAATACACTGGACTTTTATAAAATAATATTCTGCATATAGACATTGCATGACTAGCTTTTTCCTACCAAGAAAGCTACTCTCTCTCCTCATTTGCAACAAGTATTGCCAAACATTACTAAATTAACCCTGGAACACTTACACTATATCCCTCAAAAATTAATAAAAATGTTTGTGCTGATTTTCCTATGTATCTCACAACTTTGATCTAGCCCCAAACTTCTGAAGAAACTCCTACTAGCTTATAATAAAAACATTTACAAATTTTGCCTACAAAATATGTAAGGGTTTTAGATTTGACAATGACTTACATTAAGCAATGACTTTTTTCTTAACATTTTACTGTTTGAATATATTGATTTAAATAGTTTCCCTAACTGAATAAAAATGTTCTCTCTTTTTTTACAACTTGAGTTTTCTCTTTTTTTTACAACTTGAAAGTGTTCATGCAACACTGGGCGGGAGTTGGTGTCTTCTTTTGTTTTCGTCAAGCTTTTGTCTCAAATGAATACATTTTTTTTGTTTGTGTTTGGGGAATGCTGGGGATTGAACGCAGGGCCTTGTACTTGCCTGGCAGGGATCACCCCTTTAACCACACCCCTGGCTCCTTCACATTGGCTGTTTTCTCATAGGGTCCTGCTTTGCTATCTGGCCAGCTTGGGCTCACATCTTCCTATTGGTGCTTCTCCATGCCATTCCACCCACCCAGTGGTTGAAGTGGAGACTGAAGAACTTCTCTTTGTAGACTGGCACTTGAGCTCTCAGATCCAGACCTCCATCTTCACTCCTAAGTACCTAGGAATACAGGCACTCTTCACAAATGCATTTTCACTGTGAAAGAGATGGAATGACAAGAATGCAGCTGTGAATTCTCACACATGCTTAGATTTCTTGAACACAGATCTATGATCCAAACACTTCAAAGCAGAACATATTTCCTGGGCCAATTTCCTTGAGGAAAGGCAGAGGCAGACATCCTCCTTGTCCAGTATTCTTCCATCTTTTGGTCTGGCTCAGCTGGCTGCCTGCTGTGGTGTTCCTTGTCTGGGGGCTGATAATAGACCCCAAATGCCCCTTCTTTGGGGCATGGGGAACTTCAAAGTGGACAATCTGCCATGCATGGTGTGGGTTACCGGCCCTCAGACCAGTGATAGAAATTCCAGGATATCTACTTTGGATAAATCTCAAGCCACTTCTGGATACATTTGGGAGACTTAGGTAAGTCACCCATTTCTTTACACCTTTTGGAGGATGGTAATGCCATCGGTGTTCCAAGTGAATGTAAGCACAGGAGCAGACTAGTTTTCCTCTCCCCATAGCATGGTCACAGTCTGGAATCACCATGTCTTATTGTAAGTGTCCCTGTCAATTTTAAGAAACTACATAGCTGCACTTCGAAGAGTCAAAGGAGAGTACATCCTCACAGTCAGATGACAGACTTCTGGTTCCTTTGCCACATCCCTCCTTGCTGTCATTCTGTCATAGATGCTCTAGCATGGAAATAACAGAATAATATAGAGGCTTCATCTGATGACAATGACATTCAATTCTTTATGTGTTATTCATGATTTCTGTGCCACTTTGGTGAAAAGTTATTGGTTTTTGCCTGTTTTAAAAATGGTGATATTTGGAATTTATTCAGGAGCTCGGAGGAAGATGGTGAAGAAGAAGCTGGAGGCTAAAAAAGCTCTTGCATAGGAAGCAGTTTTAGTGTTCCAGTGAACAGTCCTAGGGTAGAGAATCACACCAAGAGTGCCATCACAGTACAGAGAGTTTGGTCAGAGAAGGAAAATCAGGCAATGAGAAAGATCTGAGCACTTGCTGGTAGCCCTGGCTGTAGTGGCATTGGTGGCAGCAGTGGCGACTGTAGCGACTATACCTACAGAGAGAATCCGGGACAAAGATGCCAGATGCAGCAGGTGAGCGGATTCTACTCGACACCTCCAAGAACTGACAAAGAGCAGATATCTTCATCCTGCAGATCGCAGACCAGAGACGGCCCAGGAACCAAGACTCTGGCATGAGTAGAACCCTGACATCCTCACTCCTTCTCAGGGAGCAGGAGGGAAGGCTGCCCCTTCCCCACCACTGGAGATCTCCAACTTTGATACTGAAAAAGGCCTGGCTGAGCAGCTAGCTCCAACTCAGGCCTTGGAAGAAAACAAAAAAGTCATTTAGCAAGTCACAGGAACCTGACCAGACCTGCCAGGCTCAGCTCCACCCAGGGGAAAGTCACCCAGCCCAGTCAGAGAAAACCCTGCCCCCAGAGGAGTGACTTTCTTCACTGGATAAACAGAGCCAGAGGTTGTCCCTCCCTACAGCAGCCTAGACAATCACTGAAATTCAGTAAACATAAACCCCGAGAATGGCTCCAGGCTGAGATCTGTGAGTTTCTCACAAACTAGCCCCTCAGGGAAAAGCTACTGTTAGCTGAAAGGCCTCAACCCTACCCAGAACCTAGCCTCATCGCAGCATCTCCAAACTAGAGGAAACAGCCATCTCCCTTTTTTGTGATACTCAAAACAGATCTCCCTCCCACTGAACTAGCCTGGGAGGAGGACCACAAAATCCTGGGTAATGCAGAATAATTTTCTGCCTGCTCAAACAAACTGACTTAAGAAACCAATCAAGCCACAGGAAAACCAAACACCATAAGCAGACCAGAGACTTCACCAAGAGACTGGTTATGGACGCAGGGGAGATACAGGATCTTTCCATCCAATACAGGATCTTTCCATCCAACTGCCCCCCACAAAAAAAAATCAAAGAAATCTTTTTTGTACCTTTTTTAATTTTAATTTTTTTTAAAAAAATTGTTTTATATTACTCTTTTTTCCCCTTTCTCTTAATTTTTATTTTAGGTGTGTGTGTGTGTGTGTGTGTGTGTGTGTGTGTGTGTGTGTGTGTGTGTGTGTGTGTGTGTGTTTTAAAATCTCCTTTGACCTTTTGGTCCTTTTTTTATTCTTTTCATTTTTTTCTTTTTCTTTCTTTTTTGCATGACTTAGTTGCCTGTCTGCTTATCCCCAGATATATACCTGTCATTGAATATTAGACCTTATCCCCCATTGTGTACATATTTAATCCAGAAATTTATTACTCAATTTACAACCTCTTAGGCTTAACTTCTTTAATAGCAGTATTATCTCTTTATACCTATATAATTTTCAAGTGACTAATTTTAAGAATTTTTATTTTTTAGCTTTTCATGTCTCCTTTCTATCCCTCCCCTCCTCTCATCCTATCCTTTTCTTCTCTCAATATCATTTCTTTATACTTACATAATTTTAAGTGTTTCACTTTTTAAATTTAAATTTTTGTCTTTCCATTTTTTATTTTCTTTTGTTAAAAATCTCTCTTCTATAATTCTGTTCAATCTATTTCCCTCTCTGAGATTAGGACTTGGTTATTTTTACTCTCCTTTTACCTCTTCACATCACTCTATTCCTATTTTTCCCCACATTTCTCCCTAAACCTAATAATTTCTGGTTTGCCAAATTCTTCTTTGCTGTTCTTAGCCCATTAATCTATAGTTGTTTGAAATTGAATAGATCGTATCTGTTGAACTAGATTGTATCTGCAGTCATTTTGACTGTGCACCTACAGGATTTTGGTTGTTGCTTAAAATAGTGTTCTAGCACAAAATTGGTGTCACTTTCATACCAAATGTGCAGAACAAGCTGGAAAAACACAAGAAAAATGGCAAGTCCGCGCATCTCAACTCCCACTCAGGATAATCAGGTGACAGAACAGTTAATGAATAATCCAGAAGAGACTTCCCAAAAAGCTCTACAAACACTTCTAGTAAACATGGTGAATGAAAAGATTGAAAACCTGCAGAGGACTCAGTGTGAGGATGATAGGGAGAGAAAGGAGGCAAACCAAAAACTAATACAGGAATCTCGTGAGCATGAGGAAGCTACTCAAAGATTGATACAGGAATTGCATGAGCAGGTTGAGAACAATCAAAGAGAAATAAAGGAATTGCATGAGTAGGCTGAGAACAGTCAAAGAGAAAGTCAGGAATGGCGTGAGCAGGATAAGAACAGTCAAAGAGAAAGACAGGAATTGCGTGAACATGAGGGAGCTAATCAAAGAATAATACAGGAATTTTGAGAGCACACTCAAATAAATAAACTCAGAGAAAAGACTGGAAACATCACCACAGAAACAACCAAGATTCAGAACATTAAAAGGGAATACTTCTCAAACCTTTATGCTAATAATTTTGAGAACTTGGCAGGAAGGGACTTTTTCCTAGCAAATATCCACAGGCTGAAACTAACCCAAGATGAGTTAAACCACCTTAACAGGCCCATATCAAGCTAGAAACAGCAACAAGAGACCTCCCATCTAAGAAAAGCCCAGGACCAGGTGGATTTATAGTGGAATTCTACAAGACCTTCAAAGCAGAGCTCACACCAATACTCCTCCAACTTATCAATGAAATTGAAAGAGAAAGTTCACTACCGAACTCATTCTATGAAGCCATTGTAACCCTCATCCCAAAGCCATGCAGGGACTCATCAAAGAAAAAGAACTACACACCCATTTCTTTGATGAACTTTGATGCAAAAATTCTCAACAAAATTTTGGCCAATCGACTTAATCAATTCATCCAAAAAATCATACACCATGAACAAACAGGATTCATTTCAGGGATGTAAAGCTGGTTCAATATATGCAAATCAATTAATATAATTCATCACATCAGCAAGAGCAAGGATAAGAACCACATGGTTATCTCAATAGATGCAGAAAAAGCATTTGACAAGATGCAACACCCCTTTATGATGAAGGTTCTGGAAAAATTAGGAATCCGGGGAACATTCCTCAATACAATAAAGGCTATATATGACAAACCTACAGCCAGCATTATACTTAATGGTGAAAAACTAAAACCATTTCCACTTAACTCAGGAATGAGACAAGGAGGTCTACTCTCTCCACTTCTCTTCAATGTGGTACTAGATTGCCTAGCAATAAGACAAGTGAAAGCATAAAATGGATCCAAATAGGGAAAGATGAAGTAAAGCTCTCCCTCTTTGCAGATGACATGTTCTTGTATTTAAAGAATACCACGGACTCCACTACCAAATTATTCAAGCTGATTCAAAACTTTGGCAAAGTAGCAGGGTATAAAATTAACCTTCAAAAATCAAGGGCTTTTCTGTATGCCAACAATGAGAAAAGTATGGGTGAAATCAGGAAAGCAACTCCATTCGTAATAGCTCCAAAAATTAAAATTCCTAGGAATTAACTTAACCAAAGAAGTGAAGGACCTCTATGATGAAAACTTTAAAAACCTGAAAAAGGAAATCAAAACAGAACTTAGAAAGTAGAAAAACTTCCCATGCTCCTGGATTGGAAAGATCAACATCGTGAAAATGGCAATACTTCCCAAGGCTATCTACAAATTCAATGTGATACCTATCAATATTACAACCTCATTCTTCAAGGAAATAGAAGAGGCAATCCAAAACATTATATGGAACAGTAAAAGAACCTGAATAGCAATAATGATCCTTAACAGAAAGAACTGTGCTGGAAGAATATCAATACCAATTTTCAAACTCTACTACAAAGCCACAGTAATCAAAATAGCTTGGTACTGGCACAAGGACAGACCTCAGGACAAATGGAATAGAACTGAAAACCCAGAAATGAACCCACAGACCTATAGCCATCTACTCCTTTATAAGGGAGCTAAAAAAATAGGATGTAAGAAAGACAGCCTCTTCAGTAAATAGTGCTGGCAAAATTGGTTACTTACTTGTAGAAAACTAAAGCTAGATCCTTATATATCACCCTGCACCAGAATCACCTCCAAATGGATCAAAGACCTCGGAGTCAAAGCAGACACTCTGAAAACATTACAGAACGGAATAGGAGAAACCATAGGTCTCCTTGGCACAGGCCAAATTTTCTTAAAAGAGACCCAGAAACACAACAAATCAAAGAAAGGTTGGACAAATGGGATTGCATGAAATTGCAGAGCTTCTGCATGGCAAAGGATATAGCTAGCAAGATCAATAGAAAGCCCACGGATTGGGAGAAAATCTTCACTAGCCATACAACGGAGAAAGATCTCATATCTAAAATATACCTGGAACTCAAAAAATTAAATCCCCCAACAACAAATCCTCAAGGAAACAACTGCCCAATAAATAAGTGGGCTAAAGACTTAAAGAGAAATTTCTCTGAAGAAGAAAGAAGGATAGCTAATAGACACCTGAAGAAATGCTCAACCTCCCTAGCCATAAACAAAATGCAAATCAAAACAACATTGAAATACTACCTCACCGCAGTTACAATGGCTATAATCAAGACCTCTAGTAACAACAGATGCTGGAGGGGATGTGGACAGAAGGGCACCTTACTGCATTGTTGGTGGGAGTATAAACTTGTTCAACCACTTTGGAAAGCAGTATGGAGCTTCCTCAAAACACTCCACATAGAGCTCCCCTATGATCCAGCAATCCCACATTTGGGCATTTATCCAAATGATCACAAACAAGACCATACTAAAGCTACCAGCACAACTATGTTTATTGCAGCCTTATTTACCATAGCTAAGGTATGGAAACAACCCAGATGCCCCTCAGTAGATGAATGGATCAAGAAAATGTGGTATATATACACAATGGAATTCTATGCCTCCATCAGAAAGAATGACATTGCCCAATTTGTTAGGAAATGGAAAGACTTGGAAAAAATTATATTAAGTGAAGTAAGCCAGGCCCAAAGAAACATAGGTACCATGGTTTCCCTTATTTGCAATAACTAGTATATGTCTGAGACAGGCATAAACAGTTGGATAAGTTGATGTTAGGCGAAATGAACCCCAAGATAAGGACTGAAATGGTTTTTCTTTCTTGCTATTGTTTCTAACATATTTATAAGATATTTCTTTGTTGCTTTGTATGTCCTTCCCCCACTGTATAACCCCTGTTTTCACTGTATTTGATGTTGTATAATTTGTGGAGGGGAAGGGAAAAGAATTGTTTAAATAGGGATACAGGTGGACCCATTGCAACAATGAGATGTACAAGACGTTATATCAAAAAATGAACTTTACAACTTTGTTGTGGGGGGAGGGATAGGGGGACATGTGAAGGGATGTGAAGGGGAAACAAAGGAGGAGGTAATAATGCTTGATAAGAAATGTACTCATTACCTTGCCCATGTAGTTGTAACCCCTCTGTACAGTATTTTCTCAATTAAAAAAAAAAGAATAAAAATGGTACTATTTGTTTACAGAAGTTATTTTTTGCTTTTGGGATATACATCCTTTTTACAGATATGTGAATTTCAAACATTTGCTCTCAGACTTTGGCTTCATTTATCATTTTAAGAGATGTCTTTTGAAGGTTTTATGGACTTTCAGGTCATGCTGAGAACCGCATTGTCTGAAGGCAGTTAAGTTTCCACAGTTCTTAAACAGAGGCAGGACATGATCATCTCTGCATTTTTAAAAAATCATTTCATGAGCTGTATGATGCATGTCATGAACCAATTAGAAGAACCCAAGGCAGGAAAGGAGAGGACTGTCTCTCACCGCTGTTACTTCACTCAGACCTGACAATTAATGAGTTTTATATGTTAATTTAATAAAATGATAGAAGAAAAATCCTTGCAATGAGAGGCAGATCACTGCTGCTGCTTTCAAAACCCACGCCCTTTCTGTGGGTGCCAACCTCTGGGTTCCGATGAGCCTGGGCCGTGGTGGGAAATGTTGCATGACATGTCTAAGTGAGCAGGCCATGGTTCTCACCAAGAGGAAGTTGATGAGCCAAGGATGGCCTGGGAGGGTGAGGTGAAGGTTTCCATCTTCTGGACAAGAGAAGCAGCTGCTGCAGTCCTCTGGCAAACCCTGAGGCTGCGTTTGGGCGTGCATGGCTACTGGAGGAGCTCCCCCTCCACCCGCAGGGAGATCCGCTCCCATCCCATCTATCCACCTGCAGGGAGATCTGCTCCCATCCACAGGCAGCCACACCCGGGCTTCTTGGGACAGCAACCTCGGCTGGTCAGGTAGAAACAGGTAGTGATGAGGAGAGGTTTGTGCTCCTCAGAAATGAGAACACAATGACACAGAGATCAGGCGACTCCAGTGGAGCCACAAGGAGTAGAGACTTTTGCCTAAAAGCAAAATCACTGGACTCATGGTGTGCACATTTCAAGCCCAGCTCGTGGCCTGGGGAGGACTGTTGCTCAGGTCACACGGCTGCCCGCGTGGTGGTGTAAGAGTGCGCAAAGCACCGGGGAAAGGCAGTGGGAACAGCCAGGGCAGCACGGGGTGGATGCTCATGATCCAGCAGGTACTGCAGGTCTGCACGGCTCCGAGGATGGCAGGGTGGGAGGTGAGGCTGAGGGAGGGCAGGCAGCCACATCATCGGGGTGAGATCCGCTCAGTCTCCCCAGAACCACAGGCACTAATCTGAGCTGCCTTGTGAGTCTTTCTTCTCTTTATTAACTGGTACCAGAGTTATAGTCATTTCCCTTACACATTTCTATCAACTCGGGTCATGTTACCCGAGAAAAACATACTCTATGTGAAGTACAGGCCGGTGATCTGATGGGCAAAGCGTGTCCGCTGTCTCTTATCCTTCAGCTGAGCAAATGCCATACTATTTGGTCCCCAAGTTGGACAAGTTTTGTCTTAAAGAATTTAAGATGACCATTCTGTTTTTCTCCGTTCAATCCCTGGGGCTATCTACCTCCCACACAAATGGATTCACAGATCCATCCATCCATCCATCCATCCATCCATCCATCCATCCATCCATCCACCCAATAACACAAACATCCACATATTCAATTACCAATGAGTAAGTAGGCCCAGGAGAGTCTGTGAGAATACAAATAAGCAGCCACATGTGTTCTTTGGTTGGTGGCTGTTCTTACAGTTCTTCTCAGGAGTGGACTTAGTCAGTGCCCTTCCTGGTAAATGGTCTCCTTGGAGATGTATCTTGTCTTTCTATGAGGCTCAACCAATTGCACATCCATTTTCACAATGGAGACATGTCATTTTTGGTTTGTAAAGAGAGAGGCCGAAGCTGATTCCACTCCATTTTGAACATCTTTTTTTCTTTTAAACCTCTTGGAAGTGGCACATGTTTCCAAGGGTCAAATGTCATGCCAGATTCCCAAGAGTCTCGTAAGACAGCGAAGAGAGTAGGAATGGCTCTTTCTGTACGACTAAGGAAGTAAGACTTGTGTCATCTGCTGGGTTCAGGGAGCTGAAGCTTGGGGACTAGATCTTAGAGCTGGCTCTGTCTGATGCAGAACCTCAGGGTGAGGGGCTTCGTCATGAGAGCGTTGCGTCAGCTTTTCTTCTGACACGGAAGCCAGGGGTTTTCGAAATGCTGTGCAAGGGGGCTGGGAAGGTGGCTCAGTGGTAGAGCGCTTGCCTTGCATGCCTGAGGCCCTGGGTTCGATTCCTCAGCACCACATAAGCAAAACCAAAAAAGCCAGAAGTGGCACTGTGGCTCAAGTGGTAGAGCGCTAGCCTTGAGCTGAAGAGCTGAGGGACAGCACCCAGGCCCAGAGTTCAGGCCTCACAACTGGACCCCAAAAAAAAAAAGAGTTCAATGTAAAGAAATGCTGTGCAGGGTTCCTTGTCTAGATGCAAGGCTTCACGGGGCTGTGGCCAGGGGGCAGTGTGTCCTGTCCTTAACCCTGCAGACAGGCACTGTCCCGTGACAATTCTCAGTTTACTTCAAATCCATCTGTCTTCTTGCTGTTACAATGCAGACTGAGAAATAGGCAGAGTCAAGTGGCTGTTTAAAGCAGTAAACATTAAATAGTACACCTTCACCCGACCCGTGAACTGTCCGACAGAAGATTCAGATATTCTGTGGCTTGAAAAGTACAAAGTCTCATTAAAATGAATAATGTAATGATATATCTTACATATTGCATGGGATGCAATGTATGCATTGAGTCAATAGATGGATATTTATTACATACAATGTGCAGTATCACGTATGGTGTCAAGCATGTGGCATTCTTTGTGACTCATGACTCATACACACTATGTTAAATATCACACTCAGAATAACTTTGTCATCACTTACCTTCACATTGGCTGGAAAAAGCAGACTCAGGCTGTCTGATTTGAAAACCTCAAGGTGATGTGCTAACAAAATTGTCATCAGACAACAGGGCTGGAAAACAACCTTTAAAACGGTGTACTTTAAAACTGGGGGGGGGGGGGAAGGGAAATGACACAATGCTGACCTAAGGACACAGGTGGACCCATTGTAACAATGAGGTGCAGAAGACACTGTGTAGAAAACGAACTTCACAACTTCATGGGGGGAGCTGGAGGGGAGGGCTGGGAGGGGAGGGGAAGTAGGAAGGAGGGGAACAATGCTCACAGGAAGGGGCTCCTCCCCTTACTCCTGTAACCGTGACCCCTGCGGACAGCATCTGTACGATAAAAGTATGGAAAAAATGGTGTGTTAGACCTGTTTGCTTAGCAGATCCAACACCACCAGCGAGAGCCGAGGGGCTGGGGGGCAGGGGAGGACAGGTCCGCGGTCACGCCTAGGCCGAGGGGCCCTCGGGGTCGGCCCGGTCTTTGGGGAGTGGCATCACTGTCTTGTTATGTACAAAGCAGGGCCACAGAGCACCGGTTCTCCTGCGAGCAGGCGGAGGGCCGGGCGGGGCAGGGCGCAGGGCGTCCATGTGTCCATCCATGCGTCCACCCACCCGTCCATCCATCCATGCGCCCATCCATCCATCTGTCCATCCGTCCATTCATCTGTCGGCCTAACCGTCCATCTGTCCATCCGTCCATCCATCGGTCCGTCTGCCTGTCCGCCCAGTCACGGATCGCACCCTGCTGACCCCAGGGAGGCTCTCGGGGTGGCCGTGCCATGTGGGAACGGGGTGCCGGATGGGAGCCTCCAAGGCGGGAGGAGAAACCCCACCGGCCGCAGGCCCCCCGGGCTGATGGCCAGGGCTGCAGCTCAGGAGAGGTGCGAGGGTGCACGGGGAGGGGGGGACGTGGGAGGAGGGAGGGGGAGGGGCGGGGAGAGGGCAGCAGGGGAGGGAGGGGAGGCGGGAGGAGGGAGGGGGAAGGGGCAGAGGGACAGGGAGGGAGGCGGGAGGAGTAGAGGAAGGAGGGAGGGGCAGAAGGGGGGCAAGGGGCAGAAGGAGGGCTGAGGGAGTGGGAGGGGGAAGAAGTGGAGGGAGGAGGAGGGAGCAGAAGGAGGGGGAGGAGGCAGAGGGAGGAGGGAGGGGCAGAGGCAGCAGGCCAAGGTTCCCTTGGCCCAACACTGGGCTTTGCCCTGGTCCTGGGGGAAGACCTTGTCCTGGGGTTGAGGCCACTTCTTGGCACCGTGGCCAGCGGGCCCAGCCCTGGGAGTTGGTGGTCACCTTCCGGGCCCTGAGTCCTGGTTCTCGAGCAGCCGTCCACGCCCTGGGAGGACTGTACACTGAGGCACAGAGTCTCAGCGTCCTGGAGACACCCCGGCCACAGAAAACACTGAGGCGTGTGCTCCCAGCGCCCCTCTGCTTGATGTTCCAGCTCTCACTCTCTTTTTGGGGCCTGCTGTCACTTGATGGTAAGTTCTGCTTCAGTCAAAGTTTAGTTTTTGCTGAGATCAATCTGTTCTGTTCAGAACACTCTGTCAGTCTGTCCTTGAGTTCCTTTGGGAGGCCGAGGGTGTGGCATTCACCTCCCGTGCACTACTGCAACCTACTCCACACACGGTCACTGTCATCACACGTCAACTCTGAAATGTCTACTCTGATCATGAAAATCAAACAAACCATGCAGGCACCCCTCATGAGTTAAATCCCATTAATACCTTCATACCCTTTTTTCTTTTGTCTCTTGGTTATTTTATGCTATTTTATTTGATTGTATTCCTCATTTAACCGGCTTTATGGGGGAGGAGGAATGAAAGAAGCAGTAACTTTAAAACAGAAAGGATAAAACCGAGGAATATTGTTATAGACTCATCTGGAGAGTTTCATTATTTGTTGCTTTTGAGATCTCAACTCATTATTAACTTGCAATGTAGTAAATGTGAAGATTATCCTGATGCTAGAATACTAAGGTACAGGAGAAATGACTTTTAGACACATGTGTTTTCAGTGTTAGAGAGCAATGGAATTTTCATACAGTTCCTACATGTGACAGCTCAGAGCAGGCTGGGTGCATTTTCGGTTTCCTAGAGTTTATCAGGATTATACAGCGGTGGTTCCTCTGAAAGGAAGGGCTGAGCGAAGCCGTGGGATCACACACAACGGCAAGAAGTGAAAAGCTTCACGGCAAAATCACAGAGCTGGAAACATTATGAAGAAGATGAACAGCCCCAGCTCCAGAGTCTTCTTGCTTATTTACATAACATTACCCTAAACACTTTCCATAATCATTTTTCTTTGAACAATTGGCCTCTCTCCATATGCCAGAAACTAAGTTAGCGTCTTTCAGTAGCTGACACTTCACTGATAATTTCTAAGCAAAAAGTATGGGACTGCAATTCCCATTTCCTCCTGAACTTGAGCTTCAGACGCCGTTGGTTGGCATAAGTGGCATGCCACCAAGGACGGTCTCGAGCAGAGAGGAAGAAACACCGACAGGTCTCTGGTTTTGAATAAGCGAACCATTTGATTCATACCAGTTAATTTCACAGGGCTGTGCGTCTGTTTCCTTGAGATAAGAAGATGTGAAGGGTTTGCTCAAATTCAGAACATCACTGGCTGTGTGTGTTCTACACATAACATAGTCAAACAATATGTTCTTGGTAATTTGCAAAATATGTCTTTGTTCTACCTTTCCTGAGCAAGTGCAGACTTTACTCTGTTACCATTTAGCATTGACTGAATCAATGTTCAGATAAAAATTCCTTCTGCAAGATAAAGCAAAATCTTGCGAAGCTACTTTTGGACCCCCAGTAATGAGAAATTCTGCCAATGATATGCTTCACATTTCAACCTAGTTCCATGCTAGAATATAAATTAATAATTCCAGTATGAGTAGCATTTACTTAGTGAAACAGTGTAAGTCTGACTAGGGAATCTTTTGGAAAAACATTTATGGCTCTCTACATATCAGTAATCTGCATAAAGCATTTACTGTGTACCAGGTCAATTTGTGGAGATTTTGGTTTTATGATATTTGAATTAACTTGTATAACTTATAGATAGTAGAAATTTGTTTTAAAAGAACTTCATAGCTGAGACAATAAGTAGCTGGTTTACTTTTGACTAAAAGCATGTTGAGCATATATAATGTGTAACTCACAGGACACCTGGTCTCCACCACTGCTAACCACCACCTTGAGGGGTAGATTTCATTGTATTTCACTCTTACTGTCTGTGTTTTTCTTTAATCCATTATTTCCTGTTCTCCTTCCTCTCATTAATAATAATATATTATTACTAAATTTTATCAAGGTTTTTGGAGTATCTGTGGAGTTTTTGTGTGTAGGCTATCTGTCTAAATAATGTGGACATTTGCCACTGTAGTTGACTTTGTATAATACACACATTCCTGTGGCTCCTGTATCTATCTCATGATGGGATGGCTTTGTTTACAAATAGCGGTTTCTCTCTACCAAAGGCTCTCACAGAAACTACATCTTCATATTCTTCCCAGTTTGGAATGCTTTTCTACTTCCTGCATCTTCCAGGGCAGCCAGCTGGATTTACTCTTGAGACTGTGTTTCCCTCCTAATTGTCTGCATAATGTTTGTCTTTTTGCCTAGAAAGTCAAAGATGAGACGAGATATTCATCACTCACTCCATGAATGTGACTGTCTTTGCTTCCTGCATTCTAATAATAATGCCTCCTTTATCATTGAAACTCAAAACTTTCTCAAGATATTCACCAGGTTAATAGCACTGCATCAGTGCTTTTTTTCTGGGAAGATTTTTGTGTTTTACTTCTGATATAGCTTTAAGTTATCGTTATTTTTGGTCTTTCATTGATGGGGTCTCCATCCTCTAACCCTCAGACTACTGGAACTTTCTCCATTCTTTATCACCACTAAGTTTACTTTAATTGCTCTCGTTCTGAATTCTTTTCTCACATTTGATAATTTGTCATTTAGTAGATATGTCAGTAATTCAAACCAGACCTTTTTTAGGTTGAACTATCAGTTCCATTGTGCCTTGGTGCTCATTTATTGCATTTGCTCATTAACTGCCATTTCTGTTGGTTTGCTTTTCTAATTTTCTGATTTTACCCAAAAACATATCTTAGTGAAACTCATTCTGTGCACTGATAACTTGTCTTATTAGGTTTTTCTACAAGGAAGACTGTCAAGTTATTTTTATTTTCTCCTGTACTCCATTCTGACCTCAACCTGAAGGAGTTTTGCTCTGGTTTGTGCAATGTCATCTCATGTTTTCTTATTCTTTTGATCTTGACCTTGGCCAGCGTTCAGTGTGTGGGGCTTCAGCCATCTCACGTCAACCGTGGCACAGTGTTTGTCTCTGTCTTCTCTGTCACTGTTTTCCTTCAACGACCATTGAGACTCAGGAATTGGGGGTGGAGTTCTGAGCAGCATCTCTTAGACATGTGGCTTTTCTTCCCACCCATAGGCTGTTTGAATAAATTTTAACACAATTCACTTTCAGAATCGTTATGAGAAGAGTCCCAGGGGCACAGCAGATAGGAGAGAGACTTGACAAATGGGATTTACAGAAGTTTCTGTACAGCAAAGAACATAGTTACTCTACTAGAAAGACAGCTAACAGATTGGGAGATCTTTAAGAGCAATACATCTGACAAAGACCTAATATCCAAAATATATAATGAGCTCAAGAAACGAAACCCTCCCAAAGCTAATAAGTCAATTCCTAAGTGGGAAAAGTTGCCAAGGAGACACTTCTCAGAAGAACTAGAGTAACAAAGAAACACACAAGGAAAAGCTCACCATCCCTGGCCATAAAGGAAATGGAAATCAAAACAACAGTGACATACCATCTCACCTACTTAGATTGGACAACATTGTGAATTCAAACAACCACAAATGCTGGCATGGATATGGAGGAAAAGGAACTCTATTGAGCTGCTGGTTGGAATGTGAACTAGTACAACTACTCTGAACAGCAGTCTGGAGGTTCCTCAAAAAGCAAAACATAGATCTTCCTTATAACTCAGCCATACCACTCCTGGGCAACTATCCAGAACATCACAAGCCAGGATATTGTAAAAACACTTCCACATCCACGTTCATTGCTATTACTATTCATAATAGCCAAGCTATGGAAACAGATAGATGCTCTAGAATAGATGAGTGGATTCCAAAATATGGTATCTATATACAATGTAATTCCAAAATATAGTACCTGTATACCATGTCATTTTAGCGATATACAATTTAATTTAGAATAAGATTATGTCATTCACAGGAAAATGGATAGACCTAGATAGAACAAGTCATGTTAAGCCAAGCTCAGAGAGATAAATGGCATGTGTTTTCTTTCATATGCAGAAGCTAAATCTAAAATACACTGAGACATGATCAATTATACAGGACTCCAGGCATTCATACACAAAATGAAGCCAAAGGAGGATCGTCTTAGGGGAAGAACACAAAGGCACAAAGACTCTGTGCCTCTCACCTATAAAGTAAGATTTATCAACATGAATTCAAGGAAACAGAAGCAAGAGGTATTTTATTTTCTTTAATTTTTGTGTTCTTTATTTACCTGTCCTTGAAGGGTCAAGGGGACATAGAAATGGAGGGACAAGGGGTGAACAAATGCAGCAATAGTAATCACTAGACATATGTTGAAAATGAACTGTGCACCTTGTGGGTAGGGACGGAAGGGAAAAACTGGGAAAGACGGAGGGAAGGGGAGAGATTGTCCAAAAAGAAATGTACTTTTTACTTTTCTTATGAAATAGTCACCTCTATAATAACAATAAAAATTATTTAATAATGAAAAAATTTGAAAAATTTCATTTTTAATATTCCTGTTAAAAACAATCTCATGGTTGAATACCTTCAGAATCCGAATTATTTATCTGAAAGCTATACATCCAGGCAAAATATAATACTAGCAGGTGTTGTCTGTAACTACTAAAATCCTGCAGGTAGACATATAAGACATAAGATTATCCTCCTCCCTCTTCCCTTATCCTTCCCCCTTCTTTTTTATGTTCTCTAGTCTACCTGCTCACCACATTCATCCTCACATGGGGATATCTACAAAGACCGCCAGGTTTTCCCTTTACTTCTGCACAACCGTCTCTGAAGACTGGGAACGGTATACATAGAAGTCAGGCAGAGCCATCTGCAAGTATTTCTTCTGTTTGTCTCGGTTTCTCCAAACCTTGTTTCTTCTTCTCACATGCTAGGACATGTCACTGGGTCTGGTGTCCTCTTCTCTCATGCTGGGACATGTCGCTTGGTTGGTATCTTGGTGGGTGTTTTGGGCATTTCATTACTCATTAGGATGGCAGAGTTCATGAGTTAGGTTTACTGCTCACAAATCCTCTCAGATAAGGTCCGAATGATGTTACTTCAGATCCTGCCTTTGGTTGGTACTTACCTGTGAAACCCAGGCTGAATGAGGGCACTGTGAACCCGTGTGTAGAGGATTGTACAAGCACAGATGCAGCGAGCTTTCTCTCTGGCCTTTTGCTTCTTCATTTACAAGGAGAGCAGGTGTAGTTATGAATTCTCCGAGGTCTGTTCCAATGCAGCACTCAATAATTCTGCACTGCTGTGACTCGGTATTTATATAGCTATATTTCTCTTTTGCTGGGTATGTAAGAATGGGTCTATAAAAATAGCTTTAGTCACAGACACTCCAAAAATGTCCAGGAGACTTGAACTATTTAGAAAAATCAGTTTAGTCCTCCTGAATTAAATGAAGCATTCCTGTTTAACACACTTAAAATAGTTTATTGTCAGGTTATTCCATTATTATTTTCTTCTTGTTTTGCCAGTCCACAAATCTATAATCTCCTTATTGATGACCATTTCAACCCAGCAGAGAGTTCATCAATCTTCCCTTTGTTTCTGAAAAGATCCAATCATTTAAGGGCTTTTTATAATACTTTCCTCTTTTTTTGGCTCTATTGGAAAGAGGCTGGTTTTATTTTTCCCTGCAAAGTAGTAGATTTTTAAAAATAATTTTCTGGTATGCATAACAATCTGACATGGGTTCATTGTAAAAATTATGCTTGGTTTTTGGAATGTGTGATGATTGATATATTTTATGCATCAATGTGACTGGGCCACAGTGCCCCACTATTTGCTCTAGTATTACTTGCTATGTTGAGATGGTGAGGAGGCTGGCATTTAGAGCCATGATCTCCGAGTAAAGCAATTGCCATCTCTAGTGTGGGTGAGTCTGATGTAATCAGTGGATGATGGAATAGAATCATGCATCTGCCTTCATATCTGACTAGCAACCCCACTCCGGATACCAGCAGAATGGCCAGCAGATGCTGGACCTGTAGGTTCCATCATCATGGGAGTTGATTCCTTTCTTTTTTTTTTTCCTAAAGAAAATCAATGTTGGAACTTGGCCTTGCACTTGCTGGGTGTCTTGCTCAGCTGGCATTTTACTACTTGAGCAGTGTCTCACTACTTTTCTGTCTGACATGGTTTCAGTCTGTGATGCTCCTGATCTCAGCCTCTTCAGTAGCTAAGATTGTGGAAGTGAGCCTCTAAATCCCTAATTCATCACTCTTTCTCTCCTTCTTCCTCTTCTGCCTTCCCCTCCCCTTCTCTATCCCTCTATCTTCCCTGCTCTTCACATCCTACACAGCCAACTCTATTGGCTGTTTCTCTAGAGACTCCTGGTTGGCAGAGACTGCTACTATTTTAGGAAAAATCTGCCATCCACAAGACATAGGTCTAGGCCACACAGTGTTGTGGGCTGCCACTAGACCTGGAAGGAACAGGAGGACAGGAAAAGTGATTGAAATGAAAACTCAGACTCTGCTGCTCCTCATGGGTTCCCTGGGACCCTTCATCCAGCTGCAGATTTTGACAATCTGCTTTCAGTGACATCCAGCGACCTTCACCATTAGACATCCTGATTTAGCAGTTAAGCTAGTTACCATGAAACAGACTGTCAGTGTTAATGGCCCTGCTCTATAATGAAATTAAAAAACAAAAAAGAAAACCTTCCGCATCAAAGAGCTAGTTGGCAGCTTGCCTGGAAAAGCCTGATTTAATATCATCTGTGCCAGGTCCTTGTGCTACTGCCAACCTAGATCACACACTTTGTGGGTCATGAGCCTTTGCTTCTTCATAAAAATCCTGTCTTGTCACCATATCCTGTTCAGAAGTCCTAGCCTCCAAGCTAAAATCTCAAGTCAGTTGTCAAAGTTAGTTTCTGGCATATGGCTGAGTTGTTTGAAGTTATTCTGAGGCCAAAGGACTTAAGACATCTTATACATTTTTGGCCAAGAATCCTGTAGTTGGAGATGCAGTGAGTCCATTCTGGTATCTTTTTGCCTAAGGCCTATGTAGGGTGTCTGTGCTGTTCCTTCCCCAAGTCAGCTCTGTGCTGTTAGAGATGATAAATGTCACATCTCCTCTGCTTTCCACCATCTTTTTGCACTAGAAAACATCATGGGAGCAGAACTGATCCATGATGGCATAAAGTTCAGCTTAGATTGTCATGATCAGAAGCTATCTTTCCTAGCTACCATCAAAATTTGAGAATGATTGGACAGAAAATATGAATGATAATGGGTGAATTTGTGTCCAAATTTGGACTTAACAAATCATTAGACTCTTACTTAAGGAGATACCGCACCCCTGTAAATAGGCATGCAGGTGGCCACAGTTGCATGACACCCCATTTCATAGGGATATTTGGTTCTGCAGTCTTAGAGGGGAAGAGCATTTTGTTGATGAGCAAAGTGAATCTTTGTTAGCCAAACCAGATATTCTGTAAATTATTATTGATAAATATTGTATTGCTTTGATTGCTCACAGCAGGCTCAATTTCAAAGGAGATGCAATGGCCTTTTTAAGCACCTAAAAACAGTCTCTTGATGAGGAGATCCATAGAGTCTGAAACCATGCACACAAGGATGACAACTGCAAGACTGCCCCGCCTCTGTTGGGTACATGACCCTTAGCCTCTCTAAGCTTCAAATCATCTGCGTGATAGTGACGTTATTTCCAAGCATCCGTGAAGGATGAGGGGAATGGTGAGATGTCAGCTAACATCCTGTGGCAGAGGGCGGTGCCTGGGAGTACCCTGGGAGCATCCTCGATCTGCATACTCAAGACCCAGTCTCCATGTCTACACTCTGTAGGCAGTTGTCAGCTTGCACAGGCTTTCCGCAGAATTGCACACTATACCCTGGTGCTCTGTGTGGTGTCTGTCAGGCATGTATCCAGAGCATCAGCTCCCTTTCCCTGCCCAGTGCTGCTGGGTACACAGAGCTCACAGAACCACGACTATCCGGCCTCCACCTGTGTCTGCGCTCTGGCCCCTGCAGTGAGGAAGTGCTGATCACAGGGCTGTTTCTGAGAAAGTAGTGACAGCATTGTCACAGCCAGACGTCTGTGCAGTGGACGGAGTGAGCTCAGCCCCAGGCTGAAGTGCCAAGCCAGCAGAGCCCCTGTGCCCAGGCTCCGCTCTGGTGCTGGGCTCCCAGCTCTCCCATGGCGGTGTGGGTGTCTCTCTCAGGCGAGAGGCAACCTAGAGGCTTGCTTTCAACTCAGGAGTTCATTCCATTCCAGGAGGCCCACCCATCATTTCTGCAAACGATTGTTAAAGCACCAATTGCCTTTGTGACATTTCTTTTTTTCTATTTAAATGTCTCTGGTGTCTGCTTGCTGTGTAGAGCCCTGATTGATCAAGTTCTCCACTCATATCTTTGGGTTATGTTGTAAGGTGAGGAAGAGAGAAGCCACATTTTGAGAAGTTGAATCTTGGAGTCTTCATGGTGGACTCCTGTCTCAATGACCAGCAGCCCGCACATGCACTCAATACTGCTAGGAAACGGAGCCATGAGGGCCAGAAAGAAAGGCCAAAAACATCAACAAACCAACTCAGCTCTGATGGAGAGCAGAAGTGGGATGCCACGGTGACCAGAGGAGCCGGAGCGGACACGGGACACGAACCTGGAGACACGTGGCACGGCGCCATGGCGACTGCGCTGGTCCAGGCCTAAATAGTGTGAGGGCCAGGGGACAGGTCACAGGAAGCTGGAGTGGCAGGCCCTGGACTGACAGCTGTAGTAACCTATCAGCCAACTCCCTGCCCCTGCCCCTGACTCCAGGGGTTCAGGCACACCCCTCACCTGGGGTGGACTTCCCTTCCTCCAGGGGTGGTACTTCCCTTCCTCCAGGGATTCAGACACGCCCATCACCTGGGGTGGACTTCCCTTCCTCCAGGGATTCAGGCATGCCCATCACCTGGGGGTGGGACTTCCTTCCTCCAGGGATTCAGGCATGCCCATCACCTGGGGGTGGGACTTCCTTCCTCCAGGGATTCAGGCATGGCCAGCACAGGGTTGGCGGGGACTGTACTTCCTGCGTCATGAAGAGCAGATGTGGTCAAGATGGTGCTGGCTGGAGCTGATCGCCCTATTCTAGTTAGTTATTACGCATTTAGTCAGGCGGGAACGCACACACAGGAAACTGGCAGCGCAGGGTGTGCCTGCGCGGGTGGGCTCCCTTGGCTGGTCCGGCCTGAGTGCACAGCCAGGGGAGGTGCTGGGCCTGGGGAGGTGGAGGGCACGGGAAGGAGCGGCCTGCGGGACCCTGGAAAGGGAGTAGGAGCTCACCAAACCGCCCTGAGGACCGAGACCTGGAGAAGCATCCTTTAGGGAGTTGGTGGTGCAGTGGGCCCCGGGGGCAGGTGCAGGCCAGGGTGGGCCGGTGGGCCGGTGCGCGGGAAGGTGAGATGGTGCATGGGAAGGTGGGGCAGTGTTCGGGAAGGTGGGCCGGTGCGTGGGCCGGTGGGACAGTGCACAGGAAGGTGGGACGGTGCGTGGGAAGGTGGGATGGTGCGCGGGAAGGTGAGATGGTGCATGGGAAGGTGGGGCAGTGTTCGGGAAGGTGGGCCGGTGAGCGGGAAGGTGGGACGGTGCGTGGGAAGGTGGGATGGTACGCGGGAAGGTGAGATGGTGCATGGGAAGGTGGGGCAGTGTTCGGGAAGGTGGGCCGGTGAGCGGGAAGGTGGGATGGTGCGTGGGCCGGTGGGACAGTGCGTGGGCCGGTGGGACAGTGCACAGGAAGGTGGGACGGTGCGCAGGAAGGTGGGCCGGTGCGCGGGAAGGTGGGATGGTGCGTGGGAAGGTGGGACGGTGCGCGGGAAGGTGGGACGGTGCGTGGGCCGGTGGGACGGTGCACAGGAAGGTGGGACGGTGCGCGGGAAGGTGGGACGGTGCGCGGGAAGGTGGGACGGTGCGCGGGAAGGTGGGACGGTGCGCGGGAAGGTGGGACAGTGCACAGGAAGGTGGGACGGTGCGCGGGAAGGTGGGACGGTGCACGGTGCGTGGCCGGTGGGCCCGTGCGCAGATGGACATCACACCTCAGGGGTATCTGACCTTGGCTGCGGTGGCCCCAAGCCGCATGGCACAGCATGTCTCTGCGGGACGCTTGCGTTGCATTGGGAAGTAGGCATCTGGAGGCGGTTTAAGGTATGTTGTAGGTTGCACGAATATGTCGTCGCTTTGTGTAGGAGCTTGGACATCTGTGTATTTTGGTGTATTTGTGATCTTGAAAGCAGTCTTCAGGGCTGTGTGAACAACTATTTCTCTTATTGTCTCCTTTCATCTTGTTTGGGGAGATATTTGTCTCTAGATGGTTTCTCGTGTGATGTATTAGAGATGTGTGCATCCTCTTTACGTGGTGTCCTGTGATCCATTTAAAATGTTTGCTTATGCAGGTAAACATATACACTTTCCATTTAATAGCATGGAGTATAGTTTAAACAAAACCATCCAGGGAGTTCAATAAGAAGCTAGAGGACTCATGAAGAATTCAGAGACAAAAAAATAACACAGCTATTATACTAAAATCACAGCTAACTTTTCAGAAGAGATTAAAAATAGATTCTCTTAATTTTATGGCAGCCATTTAATTATATTGTGCACAAATGCCATTACAAGAGAAAAACACGTTGTAAATCAGATTATTATAAAATTCCAGCCAGGCCCATTTTCTGTTACCTCCTAGTAAACACAGAGAGTGCTGGCTGAGATTCTGTAAAACCCAACCTAAAACATACATCCCCAGGGAGGCCATCTAGGGCCAAGGCTTTGTTTTCAAACAGGAAAGCAGATTTTTGCCCAAGGTGACACACCAACACATAGTAGTTAGGGAAAAACATTATGCCCTCAAGTTGCTATTGTTAAAACTATTTTCTGTACAGCAACGTGCACCCAACATTCATGGCTTGCTTTCCCTTCTGCCTTAGGAGCAAATTCTTTGTCAAGTAAATTGTATCTGTCGAAGACTAACAACAATGTCATCTATCTGTCTTTCACCGTAGTGTTTCTTTCCCCTTTGAACACAAACATCTTCCTATTATAACCTATGCCCATCAGAGTGAACATTTGACTTTTCTTCTTTGTCCCACAGGGTGTGTGTGCGGAGGATTTTCAGCATCGTATTATCTTCAGGTGTATGTATCCCCTGCAGGCTCTGTGCCCAGCACCTGCTTGTATTCTTGGTCTCCAGGAGAGTGGATAACCAGATCCCTGAGGAATGTCCACTGGGGGCTCTGGTGATGCCCAACTCCACATCCCAGTACACGTCCCCGGAGACCCAGGGTTGACTCCTTTCAAAAAAGCAGGAAATACTCGATTGCTTGTTTTACATGAAGTACTTAAAATTGAAACATGTGCCTCACATAGCTCCCAGGGAGAGCACTCACTAAACCCTGGGCTTACCACTCTGGCCTCCTGCTCAGTCTTGCTATTATTAAGTCATGATAAGTGATTTGCAAGGTGTAGAGTTCGTCTTAAGTATTGATCAGCGCACGAAGACCTTCAGTGCTGCTAGCCATTTCCTTTCTGGAAATCTCTCAAGGAGACATTACTGCTCTGCTTTCAAATAAGGAAGCCATTTTGTCACTTGAGATTTCTGTGGTCCCTCAGCCAGTAAGAATAAAAGGGGTGGGGCTTTTTCTTCTCTATCTCTGTCTCTGTTTATCTGTCTGTGCCTTCTTTCTTGACTCTAAAGTTCCTTTAGTGGCTAAGCAGTGAGAGCTCTGTAACTGTCAGGAAGCCTGAGGATAGTATAGGGGTGCACTGGGGAAATGGGTGATCACTCACCCTGGGCGAACCTGGGGGCTTTCATTGCTAACAGCAACATTTATCACTTCAGGCAAGCTGTGGTGCTGGCGGATGCAGGTGGCAGCTGTCTGGGAAAGCCCTCAGCGTCTTTTCGTGTTGGCCCGTTTCTCTGATGCACAGATCCTTTGCTGCTGTTGGGATCTCTGTGCTCTGAGTGTGGAGCTGTGCCCGGCGGGCTTGAGCCAGCAGAAGGCTGCCAATGACACCACAGGACAGCCATCCCAGGATTCAGCAGTGAAGCGGGGCTCCCGGCAGTGGGGAAAGCCCAGGATCACCTCCACAGAAGCTGCTCCACTGGGAGGGAAGGAAGACGGCACACATGAAAACCTGGCTTTTGTGGCTTACAAGGGGAGAGAGAGGGTGAATCTCCTGTGTAGTCTCCCACAGAAGACAGATTAAGCAAAATGCCTTATTTTGTTTTCCGTAAAGGTTGTAGTATTTTCTCTTTTCCTTTTCTCTCTTCTTCCATTTTGTTTCCTTTTTTTGCTTTTTCCCTTTCCTTTTGTCTTTTTCCCTCCTTCCCTCCCTCTCTCCCTCCTTCCCTCCCTCCCTCCTCCCTCCCTTCCTTCCTTCCTTCCTTCCTTCCTCCCTTCCTCCCTCCCTTTCTCCCTCCCTTCCTTTCTACCTTCCTTGAATTCTTTTGTGTGCTGCTACTCAGACTTGAAACTCAGGGCCTGGGCACTGTCCCTTGGCTTTCACTCAAAGGCTCAAAGGCGAGCGCTCTACCTCCTGAGCCACAGCTCCACTCTCAGTGTATTGCTGGTTAACTGTAGCTAAGATTCTCATGTACTTTCCTGTCCAGGCTGACTTCAAACCATGATCTGCAGATCTCAACCTCTTGAGTAGTTAGGATGACACTTAATTCTTTCTTTAAACCTTTTATTTTGTGGTGAATCAAGAGAAAGTACTCATATTTTACTCAAAAAGAACAGAGAGTTTACCAGTTGTTTTATCTGGTTGTGAAAGGTCAGCTTTATCCTCTGTACAAGATGGCTGAGTGAGAGTGAAAGATTTTCCTGATATTTTTTCACATGAATGAGTGTTAACACTTCATGGAGATGCCGAACCAGTATTCAACAGAAGTGTTCTCACCCTGTGTATCTGTTGCTCTGTCTCTCTCCCTGTGTCTCTGTCTTTCTCTCCCCATGTATCTCTCTCTCCATGTATCTATCTCTCTCTCTGCTTTCTCTCTCCCTGTGTATCTGTTGCTCTCTCTGTGTATCTGTCAGTGTCTCTCTGTCTCCCTCTCCTCATGTATCTGTTGCTCTCTCTCTGTGTCTCTGACATTGTCTCTCTATCTCTCTCCCTGTGTATCTGTTGCTCTGTCTCTCTGTCTCTGTCCCTTCTCTGCCCGCTGCCTTCTTGCTCATAGACACACATGCCTCCTCCAACTTTAACTCCAACAGGAGTCTAAAAATACCTGCTGTTTGAAATCACTTCCAGTCATGATTAATGCACCCTTTCCTGCTGAGATCAGAGATGGCCTTCCTCCCGTGCTGAGCCAGGTCCTTCTCCATAGTTGCCACGGGCACTGGGCTGCGCCTGCGCAGGCAGAGTGGCCTTGTGTCCAGGTGCTCACTTAGGTCATATTTTGTTTAGAAAACAACCCCCACAACCCCCCCACAACCACAGCCCTCTTCAAGGCTGCTTATGCAGTTCTGTGCCGGGAGGAGCACGGCTGTGGGGAGTTGAGCTGAAGGATGGAGTCAGTCGTTGGTGTTGTTCTGGACGGAGCTTCTGGGCTGCCTGGGGAGTGGTCAGCGTGCTGACCCATGCCAGGCAGTGCCGTGTGTCTAGGCCTGGCCTGTGCTGCTTCACCTGCAGATCCTCAGGCTCAATCCGTCCTCCTCGCAGGCATCACGGAGAGCCAGGACGCTGGTCATACAGAGCATAAGGACATGCAGGACTTGCCCAGCGGCAAGTGCCGAATCCCAGCATCCCTTGCTGGTCGTCCAGATGAAGGACATTGCCCTGCGACTTCCTTCTCTCTCTCCGTCTCTATCTATAGCCAAGCCCGAATCTAAACAGGGAGTTTGCCTTCAGGGCCTTTCTGGCTCTAGATATGTGTGGTTCCCAAAATAACTCACCCCATGAGCGTTGCAGGAAGATCACTGGTCAATGAAGGAACCCCCCCCCCCACACTGTGCCTGTGCTGTGTCAAGCTGTGCTGTGTCAAGTACCCGGCTAAGCACTTTTCTCTCGTAGCCTCTTTGAAAGTCACGGCACTCCCACCATAACCTTTGTTAAGTGTGGTTTATGTTCATCTGAGGCTAAGGGATCAAGACAGCGTGCCCAGCACAGGCAGCTGAAGAGGCAGAAACCTCAGTGGCTTCTTATAACGCTAATTCTCCTATTTACCAAGTTCTCTGGGTGCATTTAATATAAAATACATTTCATATAACTTCAAATTGCAGTTATTTTTCAAATGAAAAGTCCATTGTAAAGCTCTAATTTGATTTAATTCTACTGAGAAAGGGCTACATTTGCTCTATAAAAAGGGACCTTTAAAACAATAATTGGAGAAAATCTCCATGGCTTAATAAAGAGTTAATATCAAGAATATAAAAAGCTAAAAGTATTAAATAGCAAAATGGAAAATGATCCAATTAATAAATGTACGACTGACTGTTCTGTTCTCAGAAGAAGAGATACAAATGGCTGATGGATGCATGAAGAAAATGTTAACATCCATGAGGGTAATACAAATCAAGTGATACTAAATTTACAGTGGCAATCATTATGCAAGTACAAATACATAGGTAAATGCACAGACTCAGCATACTTGTAATCTTGGCAGTATCTGGGCGTTTACGTTCCCACCTACAGTATATGAAGCAGATTTCCCCCGCTGCATCCTTGCTAACATTTGTTGTTTGTGCCCTTTCTTAACCTCAGATCTCTGTTAGCATTAGTTGCACAAGTGGTTTTCGTGCTGACATCCGTATGAAAATCTAATGCGCCTTGTCACAGTCTTCCCGCACCTCCCAACTTCCCTGCCAGCTCGGGCTTTGCAGGCACGCATGCAAGTGTACTCAATGTAGTTTGACCCTAGCCATGCCCCTCATCCTCCCCCTTCTCCCTGCTCCCTCTCACAAGGCCTCCACCCTAGACATTGCATTCCTGTCATTCATTGTGCTCAAGTGTTTGGGAATTGATCTGGTCTTCAAAACTTCAGACCACAGTTCCAAGTATCTCATCTGTTATATTAGGCACTGCTGTAAAAGAAACTGATGGCATTTCACTGTTTTGTTTTGTTTTTTTCTGTTCACCTCTGAAAATCAACCATCTTTGGAGAAGCTCTGCCATGTGCTACACAGCCTTGGGATTGAAATGGCTCACGACCCATCGGTGCCTCTGTGCGCACCGTCACCCCTGGTGGCAGTGGTGTGCATTGCAAGTCCTTTCCAAGGTTCTTTGCTAGTCCAGTCTATCCAGGCTCATCTTAAGTCTTTTTTTCCCCCCATTCAAGTAGCTCTTTGCTCCTGCTTGAAACATCTCTGAGTAGCTCTAAATCTGTTTTCCTAACATTCATTCACTGGCATCTCCTTGTTCTTTTTCCCTAAGGATCCACTTGACTGCAACATCTGTTCAACCAGAATACATTTTTATTAACTGACTTAGATTGACAACATATATGTGTTTTCTTCATGTAGAGTTACAACATCTATGTGTTTTATTAACTTAGGGTGACAGCATCTGTATGTTTTAAGCTGAATATGGTGAAATCAACGATGATCATGGATTTGATTTTCAGTCCATAGACCACAGTCCAGTCTGTTTTCTCCACATAAAATGATTGATTAATATATTGCAGAATGAGCTTCAGATTTTTTATAGCTCCATTAATTGATGGGATATCAGAAATTGGGGCTGTATAATTATGTTTGCTGGGAAATTAATACAGGAACCGACTTTCTGATTTGACTGGTTTAAAATCTATGAACGCATTTATTTAATTCTTTAGAATTACAATTGTATGCCAAAAGTTATGTTGGGTACACCTTTGCAATATTCTAGCTATCTCCAAAACAATATATTATTCTTTTGTAGACTTTGAAAGAAAATGATTTGTATACAAACCTCAATAACCTAGGGAAAAAGATTATTTTCTTATTTATTGGTAAAATGTGCTGGACATTTTCATGCTTTCATCTTCCAAGCGTATCTTCTAATTAACTTCTGTGCCATAAATAATAAGTCCAAGTCTACAGTGGAATGTAGACATTCCACTAAGGAATCCCCTTAGGATGAGCCATTCCTATGAGGAGAAACTGAGGTCCACGCCCAGATGGACTGGAGCTAGGAGCATCACTTAACATGCTGATGTCATGTCATTATGTCAAGTAGTAAAACATCTCCATGGGATGAACTCAGAGCCCCAGAGTGACTCTTTTCAAGTATTCAAAATCAAAGTATTTAAGTCTTACCCATAAATTAGGGAAGATAATGCAAATTCTGAGGAAGAAACTAAGTTGCTATAATGAATTCCTTAGTCATTATCCTTCTTGACTCAAAAATTTGTAAAATGTGAATACTAAATTGGTAAGATCGTCTTTAGATAATATTATTCATCCATTAGATAATTCTCCTCTCTCTCTCCCTCTCTTCTTTTTCTCTCCATCAATGTTAAGAAGACTAATTTCAAATATGTTCTGACCTACTATGCTTTTCTATATTTCGAACATATTGGCTTCCTACCATCAAAGTCAAATTCATTGATCCATTTTCTAACTTTTATCCTATAGTCTCTCCTCTCCTGTGTTTGATTGTTATTATTAATTTTAGATCTTAAATTGGCTTAATTAAATTATCTTAAGTAATGTACCTACACACGGACATCTTGTATCCATTTATACTGTATAGAACATTCCATTAATGGGGGAGATTTGGGAAGCCACTTTCTTGGACCCTTTTTCCTTCCTTTCCTTCCTTCTTTCCTTCCTTCCTTCCTTCCTTCCTTCCTTCCTTCCTTCCTTCCTTCCTTCCTTCCTTCCTTCCTCCTTTCTTCCTCCTTTCTTCCTTCCTTTCCTTTCTTCCTTCCTTCCTTTCCTTCCTTTCCTTTCTTTCTGGTTGTGGGGCTTGAACTCAGGCCTGGGCATGGTCCCTGAGCTGTTTTGCTCAGGGCTATTGCTCTACCACTTTGCGCCACAGCTCTACTTCTGGTTTTTGCACATGAGAATCTCATGGGCCTTCCTGCCCAGGCTGACTTTGAACCGTGATCCTCAGATCCTGATTAGGATTACAGACATGAGCCACCAGCACCTGGCTCCATTTTTCTTTTCTATTGCTTACTTCCTGCCAGCTGTATATTTATCTTCATACTCCAAATTCCATCACATTTCTATTTTCATACTATGGCTAAATTTTTCCTCAGGCTACTGCCAGTGCGGATGATCTCACAGGTAGAATTGACATCATTGTCACCAGACACTATTTTATGTGGAGAGCCAAGAGGTACAGGGTTCAGGTGCTGTGCTTTCCATTCCCAGGGCGGCAGTGCGGCAGATAGGGGAGGCCGGTTCTGCTGTGACATGTCTCACATAGTCACAGTTGGTCACATTCCCTGCTTGTTCTAAATCAATGACATTTGTAAAACTTTCTTATGAAGAAAGTACAATACAAAAAGCACCTGACAAGATGCTCATAAACATATCCAGGATATCCAGGTAAGGACTGAGGTACAATGACTTCCCCAGTTCCATCCCTCCTGCATGTTAACAGGAGTTTGATTTTCTTTTTGGTTTTTGACAAAAAGGCACAGCATTTTCATTATATTTATAAAATTTCTCAATTCCAACAACTGTTGCTTACTTTCAGGGTTTTTTCTTTTCCCTGAAAGACATCAGCAGGTTGCCTCCTGTTCTGAGCTGGACACTGGGTCCTCTGCCTCCGTCCAGGGTTCAGAGCAGACCTGAGTGGACCTTGGGTAGGAGAATTGCATACATGCAGGCATGCATGCACACACACTCATACACATGCACACACATGTGCACACTCACATACACACACACATATTTACTCTCAATGCCTCACCCTACATTGATGGTCTGTCCTGGTTTAGAAGTCTGGGTTCAAAACTAAAATTCTCCAAACTTGAAGCCTTCACTTTATATAATCTTCTAAGGACTTATGATAGGTGTAGAATTTCTTTGACATGTTCTAAAGTATTTAAATAACATACATTTGGTGTTCTAACATTTAAAAATGTGTCTAATTGGAAGGATTTTTATTTTTTCCCTTAATTATATTGTGACCCTTTACAATGTCAGCTAAGGCCTGTGCAGTCTGTCCGCCCTGGGAGTATCTCTGTCACCTGGTAGGCACCGCCTCGCACTCCTGCCCACGCTCATCCTCGAACCCGTTCCTGCAGCCCTAGTGTTTGTTTATATTACTGGATCCTTATTTCTTTTTGCTTCATGTTTCTGAAGCTTTGTGATGAAACCATAACCTATATTGCATATTTATTACTTCTTTACTCTGCAAATTATATGCTCAATAGTCAGAGAACACTTTCATAATCTCACCATATTTTCATTATTTAAACTATCCTTCTTCAAACTATATTTGGGGTTCTATGTAGTAGTGACATTCTCTTATCTGTATGTTTTTTGTTTGTTGTTGCTGTCTTCCCTTTAACCAATGCTGGTGAATTTGAGGAGATAATCTCTTTCAAAGGGTTCAAAAGGTTGTGTTTCTTTGTTGCCTTTTAGCTAAAGCAAAGATTCTCCTCCTGCCTGGGTAGGTGGGTGGGATCTGCTACAGTCCTGGGGTTGGTTTCTGTGCGATGGACTGCACCTTCTGCAGCAGCGATCATCTCTGAGTCTACCGGGCCTTGTAAACAGTAGTGGTTCATGGTGGCTTCATCTCACCTACTTGTTCTCTTTGCTTTGAAGTTTCTTTAGTTTTGCTGTGGACCTTCTACCACTTTGCAACCTAATGTCTCGCCTCTTCTGTACTCCCAAATACACCCCTGACCATCTCTCAGGCTGTATGGAGAGAGCTGGTTCTCTCTCCTTTGAGTTCTAAATGGTGGCTTCCTCTGCCCCAGTCAGGGAGCCTCTGCTTCCTGCCCTCCCAGAGGCCTGCCCTCTCCCTCCTCAGAGGCCCTCCCTCCTGCCCTCCTCCCTCACACCTGTCCCCACCTCAGGACATTACTCTTCGCCTCCTGCCAGTTCACCTCCATCCAGTCTGTTCTGTGAAAATAACTACATCGGAATCTCGAACTGAATATTCTGAATACTTTTGAATGGTCCTTTTCAAATGTTTTTAGGTTATATTGATTTTCTTATTTATAAGAAAAGATGGTATCAAAATGGGTGGTCAGCTTAGCAAACAAAGAGGGAAAATGGTTTATGATTGAAAGGAAAATACCACATTGTTATTACCTAATGCAGTATATGTCGGTGGTGTCAGGAAAGAAGGAATCCTGACAGGGAAAGACAAGCTACAAAGCCAGCTGAGGGAACCAAGTAGCGATGAGCGAAATGTTAATCCAAGAAGAACCATTTTCAAATGGGGATGGCATCATTCTTAAACCTCAGCAGCAGAGAATATCAGTGCAGAAATACACACGAGATTATATAAAAATAAAACATTGGTTTTTTTTTTTCATTTAAAAGTAACACCAATGACAAAGTTAATAAATAACCGAAGGGAAGTGACAAATTACCATCTCTAAAACCAACAGGGTCTAAATATTTACACTGCCAAATACGGTTCTGAAAAGCAAGTCGGAAAACACAACTTCCCAGAACAAACGTTTAGAAAATATTATGAGTAGGAACTGTTCCAAAGAGAAGTGTTTGGAAGGCTGGGCAGTGTGGAAGGGGCTGGAAGGCTGGGCAGCTTGGAAGGGGCTGGAAGGCTGGGCAGGGTGGAAGGGACTAGAAGGCCGGGCAGTGTGGAAAGTGCTGGAAGGCTGGGCAGCATGGAAGGGGCTGGAAGGCCGGGCAGCATGGAAAGGGCTGGAAGGCCGGGTAGGGTAGAAAGGGCTGGAAGGCTGGGCAGGGTGGAAGGGGCTGGAAGGCGGGGCAGCATAGAAAAGGCTGGAAGGCTGGGCAGGGTGGAAGGGGCTGAAAGGCTGGGCAGCATGGAAAGGGCTGGAAGGCTGGGCGGGTGGAAGGGGCTGGAAGGCTGGGCAGGGTGGAAAGGGCTGGAAGGCTGGGCAGGGTAGAAGGGGCTGGAAGGCTGGGCAGGGTGGAAAGGGCTAGAAGGCCGGGCATGGTAGAAAGGGCTGGAAGGCCGGGCAGTGTGGAAGGGACTGGAAGGCTGGGTAGCATGGAAGGGGCTGGAAGGCCGGGCAGCATGGAAAGGGCTGGAAGGCCGGGTAGGGTAGAAAGGGCTGGAAGGCTGGGCAGGGTGGAAGGGGCTGGAAGGCGGGGCAGCATAGAAAAGGCTGGAAGGCTGGGCAGGGTGGAAGGGGCTGAAAGGCTGGGCAGCATGGAAAGGGCTGGAAGGCTGGGCGGGTGGAAGGGGCTGGAAGGCTGGGCAGGGTGGAAAGGGCTGGAAGGCTGGGCAGGGTAGAAGGGGCTGGAAGGCTGGGCAGGGTGGAAAGGGCTAGAAGGCCGGGCATGGTAGAAAGGGCTGGAAGGCCGGGCAGTGTGGAAGGGACTGGAAGGCTGGGTAGCATGGAAGGGTGGAAGTCCAGGCAGCGTGGAAGGGGCTGGAAGGCCGGGCAGGGTGGAACGGGCTGGAAGTTCGGGCAACATGGAAAGCGCTAGAATGCCGGGCAGCATGGATCGGGCGATGTGAGTCCTGACTCAGAAGGTGATTGAGTGGCCCAGGCACTGCTCCGCTGGGCACCAGCCCGTCTGTGTGAAGTTGTACACACAGTGGGGGCAGGCGGCTCCCCTCTCCCGGGCTCAGGTTACAGGGACAGCGAGGCCCTGCTCTCTGCGCTCACCTGACCACATGCCCTGGTGCGTGTGCAAAGGAGCCCGTGAGGAGGCTGGCCACAGTGTCACCTCACGCACCGTCAGAAACTCTGAAGAACCCCCAGCAGCCAACCTGACTGGGAGTGGATGCATCGGCTCAGCCAGGCGCCGGTGCTCATGCCTCTCATCCCTGCAACTCAGAAGGCTGAGATCTGAGGATCTAGCAGAGAAGTCCATGAGACTATCATCTCCTCTTAACCACCAACAATCCAGAAGTGGACCTATGGCTCAAAGTGGTAGGGCTCTAGCCTACAGCAAAAAAAAGCTCAGAGACAGCACCCTGGCCCTGAGTTCAAGCCCCATGATGGACTAAAAAGCAAAAACAAACACCCTGTGTGTCTGTCTCTGACAGGGACTGTGTGTTTTGTGCCCAGATGCATGAGAAGGGGTGGACTGGGCTGCACACCAGGCATTTGCGGCCAGGGCACAGTGGGCGGTGGAGGGTCGGGGAGAAGGCCCTGGGTCAGCCTCCACCACAGAGTCCTGGAGACACAAGCTTGCTGTCTGCAAGGCTCTGTCCACCCCATGGGGCCTGGCCACTCGGCATGAGCTCTCGCCTTCTGCGTCTTCTGGAAGTCAAGGTTCCCCAGAGGGTGCCAGGGTTCTCGAGAGGGCGGCAGGGCTCCCCAGAGGGCGGCAGGGCTCCCCAGAGGGCGGCAGGGTTCTCAGAGGGCGTCAGGGTTCCCCAGAGGGCGGCAGGGTTCCCCAGAGGGCGCCAGGGCTCCCCAGAGGGCGCCAGGGTTCCCCAGAGGGCGGCAGGGCTCCCCAGAGGGCGCCAGGGCTCCCCAGAGGGCGGCAGGGCTCCCCAGAGGGCGGCAGGGTTCCCGAGAGGGCGGCAGGGCTCCCCAGAGGGCGGCAGGGCTCCCCAGAGGGCGGCAGGGTTCCCCAGAGGGCGGCAGGGTTCTCGAGAGGGCGCCAGGGTTCCCCAGAGGGCGGCAGGGCTCCCCAGAGGGCGGCAGGGCTCCCCAGAGGGCGGCAGGGCTCCCCAGAGGGCGCTGCTCAGGCTGCTGAGCTGGCTTTGTTGATTCTTTTTATGTGTCTCTTTGTAGAACTGAGGAATCTTCTGTAAGGTTGTCTTCAGGAGCGCAGATTTGTAGGGCAAGTTATTTGAGCTCCACGTCTTCTCACAAGCTCTCTAACCTTGTGGGACAATGACCGGGTCTGTCTGAGACCCCAGAGGGCAGATGGATTGTTGAATTCCACACCTGTTGGCAAAGCACATATTCTATAGATGATATGCTAATACCACTTTCTTAAGAGGGCTTAGGGCAAGAAGAGGCCAGGCTGGAAGCATGGCTCAAGTGGTAGAGCTCCAGCTGATCCAGGGAGAACATGAGGCCTTGGATTCAAAGCCTGCTACTGGAATAAAAACAAGACAGTTTTGTTATCTCAGCCTCCTATTTACCAAATAACTCTAGGTAAAGGAGTATAAGTGACTTAGGAGTAAACATGAAAGGATTATGTTTTTGCTTTCCCATGTATTCTGGTCATTTTGTTTTGATAATTGACAAAAGCTCTGATTCACAGTGTCTAGGAGAGGGGGTGGTTACCTGAGCATTTCCTCCCCTACCTCCGGGCCCTCATTTTGTGCATCATAGCTGGTAGAAGAGGGGACTGTTCATCCAGTCATGCTGTGCTCCTGAGGTGGGTTTTGTTCATTGGAAACACTTCTGGGATTCTGTTGCAGGCCAGCCGGGGGTACCGTGTCCGTCCTGAGCAGCCTGCACACAGGCCCCGCCCAATCTGTCACAGGCCATGTCAGCCACCGTGCTGAGAAAGCTGTCATCTGACTGTGTGCCAGCTCCAGTCTGCCTATCTCCAGCTCCTCATGCCAGACACGAAGCAACCTGGTCTGTATTGTCCTGTGGAAGCACAGAACCAGGGGTGGAGGGGGGATAATGGGGAAATAAATAGAACATCATCCACTTGACAACTGCTCCTGATCGAAACTGGATGCCTTTGGGGTGAGCACCATGATTTCTCCCTGACAGGGCTGTGGGTTATGGACCTTCACTGGATTCTCCTTCCATAGAAATAAATATTTAATTTGTTTCTCTCAAAAATGAGCTGCGTGGCTGTGGTGAGGGTGAATGGCTGGTCATAACAACAGGCACCCTTTCAATTAGTCCTGAACTCCTCTCATTAGTCCCAAACTGGTATTGATTAAGAGCTTCAGGGCCAGAAGGTAGAGGGTTGTATTTGTTCCCATGATGGGTCAAGACATTTTCTTAAAGAAAAGATCTCACATTGTGCATCAGTGTTTGAAATATGTTTAGAGTATGGCAGTGCACTTGCTAACTCAATAAAATAGTGCCTCAAGTTATGAATTTGTTTTACTTTGGGCACTAGGGTCAATATATCTTGCTGGCAATCTAGCCAGTTAGCATCTGTACCCGTCTTCTACTAAACTCTCACAGGGCGAAGAGGACAGGGAGCAGATTGTGACTCCACAAATGAGTCGAGAAAACCCTGAAGCTCTAATGTGCGAACTGTACACAAACTTTCATTAGAAGATGGAGAAGCTCAGTTTCTCTTCAGTTCTCCCCAGACTTTCTCTTCCTTGATGTAATACAGTGACCAGATGGGACAGAGAACAAACAACCCACTGCAAAGTCCAGTGGGAATGGTATGTCTCCATGAGGGAGACAAATCCTCCCACCAGCCTCTAGGCAGAGAAGGCGCCAGACTCCTCCCTGCTTGAGTGGAGCACTGTGTTGTGAGCCCTCCTTGTGGCCATTCCCAGCCATACCTGGATTCCGGGGCCACACAGGAAGAAGAGGGGAGGCCGCTGGGGGACGCACTGGCCATCCACGCTTCCACAAGGCTGGCAGGGCTACATCTCCACAGAGGTTTGGGTACAGACAAAAAAGTCACAACCAGAGAAATCCACCAACATTTTCAGAGAACTAGCCAGTGAACCAACACAAGACGTGTGAGAAGAGAGGCAAAACAAGACAGGAAGTGGTCGTCACACGGTTTAAAACTTCAGCCCTTGTTGATCTTCGTCTGTGCCCTCCTCATGACAGTGCCATCCACAGTATCATCAATCCCTGAGGGTAACACGGGGTCCACCTGGTTCCCCGATTCCACTTTCCTGTTGGGCTCTACATCATATCTCTGGGGATACCCTGGAGCTTGTTCTGGGTGCCATTCTGTTGCTCAGCTCCAGCCGTGCCCAGAATCCCTGAACACTGCTTGCGTCTTCTCTTAGCGTGAGCCAGGAGCTGGCCCACGACGCGGGACACGTGAGGACAGCCGTCGGGACTGGTGGCTTACACAGCCAGCTAGCGTCTCGGTGAGCTCAAGGCAGCTTTTGATTCTTTCCCTTTGTTTATAGTCCTGGGTTTTAGTTTGTAGGTTATCGTCTAGTGTGTTTGGATGAGAGTTACCACCCCGTGGCTCTCCCATTTCCCTTCCCTCTTCCCCAAGCCGACCTCTAGAAGCTTCACCGTTCCATCTCCACATAGTCCATCAAATGATTTGTCCACAGACACCTTCTCTGTTCACCTCCCACTAGTATACGCCAATAGAACGTTTCACATGTTTATTGTTCAAGGGACCTCATCATGTTATCTCACACATAAATGTACTATACTTTGATCAGGTGAATCACACACATATACTCACACCTACACCTCTCTCTCTCTCTCTCTCTCTCTCTCTCTCTCTCTCTCTCTCTCTCTCTCTCTCTCTCTCTCTCTCTCTCTCTCTCTCTCTCTCTCTCTCTCTCTCTCTCTCTGTCTTGGATCAAGACCAGGACTCGAACTCAATAGCTGATGCTTTTGCTCATTGAGTGGTGCTCTACCACCTGAGCCATGCATCCAACCCCTTTATATAGCTCTTGTATATGTTCATATATATGCTCATCTTTCCTAGCATCCACATAGGAGAGCAAACATGTGACCTTTTTCCTTTCGGACATTGCTTTTTTGCTTAACATGATCTCTACTTCAGTTCATTTCCCTGAAGGTGCCATGATCTAAGGTGGCTCAGTCTTTTCCTTAGGAACATCAGCACTTGGCCTGAAAACACTATAATTTCTATGAAATTCCCAAAGTATATATTGTCTTTCCTATGTGAAAGCTGGAATTTGTTT
Source organism: Dipodomys merriami (assembly GCF_024711535.1). Taxonomy (NCBI): domain Eukaryota; kingdom Metazoa; phylum Chordata; class Mammalia; order Rodentia; family Heteromyidae; genus Dipodomys; species Dipodomys merriami. The sequence continues at coordinate 2,387,141 of NW_027206612.1, read as the reverse complement.
ATAAATATATAAGTAAATACTTTGGGTGGTATGCAAATGAACACAGATGTATTAACTGAAATATGGTAACAGGGGAGAACTCAACGAATTCCTTTGAAAGGTTAAATCAAAGGTCAACAAAATAAACACCAGGACGCAGGTATTTGGAAGGGGTGGGAAGGAGTCAAGGAGGAGGGAGGAGATGAAGTGAAGAAATGGGGAAGAATACAGTAAAAATTCAATGTATAGTCCACAACATTTACAAGAAGGAGGGAAAAGTGGATTGAGCGTGGGTGAGAATGCTGAAGGGTGACTTTGTTTAGGACATGTTAGACTCATAAACTGCTTTTTTGAATGGCAACTCTTTTGTACAAGTACTTAATACAATATTTTAAAAAACAGAATAAAAAGATAAAACTCTATTGTAAAACTGAAAGATGGACAAACTCACAGATGGGTCACTAGGGATGTTTTTCTTCTGGATTAAAAAATCCTTCACATGGGAACTGTTTCTGTTTTCAGCAAAACACTTGTAATATATTTAAAAAGAAAAAAAAACTTTGAATTTAAGGCATGTGCATTTGAAAGATGATCCAAGTAAATTGGGAGTCCACAGAACCTTTGACCAGGACCAGGATTTACACGTTTTTCACATACTGTCAATGCACAGCGAGGTCCAGCCTCAGTAGGTCTTTCTGGACACTGTAGAACAGAGCACGCAATTGCTAGCGAACACAGTCAGTGGTTTACAACACGCCGTGCTCTGAGAGGTTCCGGACTCTGTAGAACAGAGCACGCAATCACTAGCAAACATAGTCAATGCTTTACAACACGCCGTGCTCTGGGAGGTTCCACACTGCCTTTCCCGGCTTGGACTTTCACCTCAGCTCCACAGTCATACCACCTTTGTGAGGGATCTGAAAACCCCAGAAACATCAGCAGGGCATCGCGAGGGTCTGTCCAGAGCGGGGGACAGTGAGGGTCTGTCCAGAGCAGGGGACAGTGAGGGTCCGTCCAGAGCAGGGGACAGTGAGGGTCCGTCCAGAGCAGGGGACAGTAGGGTCTGTCCTGAGCGGGGGATGGTGAGGGTCCGTCCTGAGTGGGGGATGGTGAGGGTCTGTCCAGAGCGGGGGACAGTAGGGTCTCCCCCAGAGCGTGCAGTAGGAGCCATGGGCAGCATAGTCCCCCACAGGAGGACAGGGGTCCCCAAACTGCAGAAGACCCCCGACCTTCCTGGCGGAGCAGCACAGTGGGGAGCTCTGGACACTTTGCTGTTCTCCGGGAAGAATGTGGCATCTGGTCTTGGAGGAGGTACCCTGCAGGGTCGCTGGCGTCACTGCAGAGACAGGCAGGGTGTGTGTCCACTCTGAGACTGGATTCTTGCTCAGCCCTAGACCCGCACACACTTGTTCCAGCATCCCTAGATCTAGAGGGCATGGAGAAAGTTCTGAGAAAGTGTGGCAGATGTCTCCTGGTGAGAAATCGAACCAGGCCAGCGCCTCGGGGTCACACCCTCCGGCCAAATCATTGCCGCTGACGGCAGGAAGGCTGCCCAGCGTGGCCTCTCTATGTCCCCACAGCCAAGGGCAGTGAGAACTCGTGAGGTCATGTGTCCGTGTGCCAACACTTGCAACTCATGGCCGTGTCATCGGCATTAACCAGTGACAGCGGCGAGGGCAGGTCCCCATGATGACACCACACCTGAACACTTTAACCACTTTCTCTCACACTTCATTCAACCCTGAAGGATCTGGAGGAGATGATGATGTAGAGAAGAGGAAGAGGACATGTCCCCTGCCCTTCCCATGACAGGACGTGGAGAAGACACTGCTAGAGGGAGCAGGCGAGCGGAGTTGTGCACAAAGGAGACTGGACTTCAACGTAGGAACAACATATGATCTAGGTTGGGCATGACTTTATATGTAAAATGTACTGAACTGATGGCACGAGTTGTTACCCCAAATGTCACGTTGCTGAGGGGCAAACACAGGTGGTACGAAGCCAGGCTTGAAGGCCACAGTGCCTTTCTTTTTGAATATCACTAAGATCAAGCCAATATTGACAGAACTGAGGGAACATGAGATAAACATGGGATGCTGAAGCAATGCACACCTGTGGTACCTCCTGAAATAATGCTGAGTGGAGGAAAATGTCTCACCGGATACAGCAGGGTGCCATCTGGCCATCCCCGCCCCTGTCTGCTCTGAGGAATTGACCAGCCAGCCCGGGAGCTTTCACTGTGATGGAGTTTGGACACTAGGTGAACCTGGCTGGCATCAGGAGCAGGTCCTAGCCTGGTTTCTATGCTAAGACTGAGTGGACAGTGTCAACTGGGGATGAGGGATGATCAATATAAGACTCAGTCCTGGAGGATTTGAAACCAGACACGGTGGAAGGAAGGAGTGGGGCATTTGCACTGAGATGGTCACGGAGAAACTATGGAAGTAGGCAATGACGTATTCTAGAATCAAAGCCTCAGAACACGTCAAGGTTCATTTCCTTCACTTCATTTTTTGTAAAGGTGATGTACAGAAGGGCTACAGTCACATAAGTAAGGTAATCAGCACATGTCTTTTTGAACAATGTTACCCCTCCCTAGTTTTCTCCCCTCCTCCCCCTCCCCCCTCTCCTTTCCCCAAGGTGTAAAGTTCACTTTCAACATGGTGTCTTGTGAGTATCACGGTTGCATAGGTTCACCTTTCATCCTGCCATTTCTGTGACTCCCCTTCCCTTCTGCAAATCAGATAAACAGAGACAGAGGGACATAAACCAAAAGGAAAAAAGGAAAGAAACAAGAAATATCTGCAAACAGTACATTATAGAAACCTCCAGTTTCCATTTCTTGGAGTTCATCTTATACAGTTCTATGCACCTAGCTATTGAGCTATTTGTGATCCTCGGTTAAGAATATTCTAGACATATTCTACTTATTACAAATGAGGGAAACAATGCAGCCTATGTTTCTTTGGGTCTGGCTTACTTTATTTAATATATTTTTTTCAAGTCTTTCCATTTCCTAACAAATGGGGCAATGCCATTCTTTCTGATGGAAGCATGGAATTCCATTGTGTATACACACCACGTTTTCTTGTTCCAGTCATCTACTAAGGGGCATCTGGGTTTATCCTCACCTTAAGCACTGGCTTTCTGGTGGGCGTGGGCTGGGTGGTTGGTGGGGTGAGGAGAAGGGACTGGCCCTCATGCAGACCCTTGGCAGTCGAGCTGTGCGCTTCAGCCACGGGGAACACATGATTGTGTTTCTTCTGTTGGGTGAAGACGGGTTCTTCAAGATCCCTGGGCTCCCATGTCACCTCCCCCCCCCAAGAGCTGGTTTCCTTGAGGATCCCTGTTAGTCCCAAATCATTTAAATAAAAAGCAAAAGGGATGGTCTTTTTAAAATTCTTGGTGAATTTCATAGGTTAAAAAATGTCTTCTCAATAATCTAGGTGGTTTCTGCCTTACCAAATAGGCCCACTGTTGGAGTCATGGTGGCTTAGGACTTTGTAGATTCAGGTAAGTGCTCCTGGCACTTGGCTTCACATCACCTGAACCACATGAAAAGCTAAGTCTGATAAATCAGCACAGATGCCTTCATCACTCACAGCATTCCGGCTAGTCAGAAAGTGTGCTTGCACTTCTTTCTGTATGAACCATTGTTCGTTAAATACATCACTTCCTTTCCTTTGCACTCAAATGTTTAGCCATTTTCAGTGTCATTAAACGGAAAGAAAAGAAGCAAATAGGAGCTAAAACCTTCAAAAATGCATATAGAAGGCTGGAGGGTTTCAAATTAAATGGATTTTTAATATCTATGTATCTTTCTATGAGTCTATGCTTATTATCTACCTATAATCTATTTTTCTATCTGGTTTTCTATATGTCCATCTATATTATAAAATCCAGTCAAGAAAGCAGTGACATCAATTGACATGCCTTGTTGATCGACAAACCAACAGACAACAAGGAGACAGTCTGTCAGAGACTGAAGGATAGTACAAATGAAATGACACTATCTAAGTCAGAAATTTGATCATTAGAGACTATGTACAGACTAGGATAAAATATCTGGATGAAATACATCTTATTAGGAATCAATTCCAAAAATTTAAGGAATTCCAGCCAATAACAAAAAAGTAAATATCCTAATTAAACATACACACATACACACACACACACACACACACACAAACACACACACACACACAGGAAGTGATGTAGATATAGATATGTGAAGGTCCTAAATTTACACTTCTCAAGGGAGGATATATAGATGTCAAACATGGAAATAAGAGAAAATGTTCACCATCACTAATCCTCAGGGAAATGCAAATCAGATGGAGTGATACCTCACCTAGCACCTGTGCGAAAGACGACAGTCCCATCAAAAAATGTTGATGCAGATGCGTTGAGGAGGGAGCCTTGCACACTGTGGACTGGTGTGAGCTAGCACTGCATGAAGCACAGCACAGGAGATGGTGCCTCAAACACATGACCACAGCACCACGGGCCCCAGCCTTTCCTGGACCAGGCCATGTCCAGTGAAGCCAAGTCATCACATTGACAAGACGTCTCTTGGCACTCCAGTGTTAACCACAGCCCTGTTCACAACACACAAAGCAGAGAATCAATCTAACTGCCACTCTGCGGCCGTGGTGGACATACACAACGCAATACTGCTCAGTTTTAGAAAGAGAAGGGAATTTCTGCACTTGAAACAACATAGATGAATCTGTAAGATAATACATGAAGTCAAGAAAGCGAGGCACAGAGAGGTACTGCGTGATTTCAGTAACATGTAGCGTCTATTGAATCCAAATTCCTAGCAGCAGAGAGCAGAGAGCCGGTGAGCAGTGGTGAGGGGCAGGAAAACTTGTGGAGACATTGCAGAAAGGACACAAAAAGTTAAAATTCCAATCAGACAGGTACAGCAAGACGCAGAGATCTCTTAATGCATCAAGGCCATGATGGTTCATAGTAACACCCTATGTACTTGAAAATTGCCAAGAGAGCAGAGATAAGTATTCTCACCCCAAAAATTAAGCAGCTGATGTAATATCCATGTTAACCAGGTTGTCTTCCAGTGACATGTAGCACATCATCCGCCATAGTGGATATGGCTTGTATGACCCATCAGTTATTTTAATTAAAAAAACTATGGTGAAATCTTCCCCTCTGTTTCTGCAGACCCAGTGAGAACACCTGCAGTGTGGATATAAGCTCCATCCAGATCGTGACCAATCGGGACTGGCTGAGGAAATCAGAGTTGAGGAAAGTAGGTTAACCATCTTTATGATCCCTGCCCCGAGACCAAGTTCTTCCCAGAGAAGCAGAGCTCACTTTCAAGTTTATAATCAAAGGAAAAGTAAATATAGAATGGAAACAGATGGAGATAAAAATATTAACTGTGTTTTTAAGTGAAACTGAAAGATGGGACTTTATATCTAGGCCATATGGACTTTCTAATATTTCAATGCTGCCCTTCCCCTAAAAATACACCTCTTCTCTCGGCCAGCATGGGGCATCCAACACGGGTCTCCACGCTGGGGCAGCAGGATGCGGGGCTGCCCGCACAGGGAGCCCTGACCCGTGGGCTGCAGGGCAGGGAGCAAGGCTGGCAAACCATCACGAGCGGGCCCGGCCCACCCTGGCCTTTCTCCCATCTCGGCGGTACCCTTTCTCCTCTGCCAAATATAGATGAGACAGCACTGGAAGGGACAGCGGACATGAATGCCCCTGTGATTTTGTCTCCAGCAGACTGAAAGCTCCTTCTTTCAAACGGGACTTTGGAGGGCGTTGGCTCTTTCCCGCCACTCTCTATCAGTGGGACGATCTCCCGTGGAGCAGAGATGGGGCAGAACGCATGACCAGCACAGGACCAGAGCCCGTCCTGCTCTCCTTTCACCCAACAGTGGTGTGGCATTGGGAATGCAATCAAAGAATAGCAGAAAAGCCAAGCTGGCACTGCAGAAGACTCTTCAGGCTCTTCACTCAGTGCTACCTGCCCACGATCTGCACTGGCATGGTTAAAACCTAAGAAGTAGAAATCAGTTCATTAGTATGAGCTGAATTCCAGATAAATGGCATGCTGGTATTTTGATATGGACAATATATCCACATAACTTTTATTGGCCTATATTTTTTATAGCTTTTATTTTTACTGTCGGTTGTTCAAAGCTCCCTGTTTCTAAAATAAAATGTGTCATTGGTATCCTGCAATGTATTTGGGGCTGGGCACCATGACACCTACCGGTACCCTGAAATGCACCCCGTGTACAAAAGGAGGCTACTGCTTTCTATGGAGCCTGAGCAACTTGGTATACAGGTGAGGAACGTGTGCAGAGCTCAGCTGGGGATCTGAGCCGGAAGGGCTGCATACATGAGTGCTGCCTGGCTGCTGAGTTGTGAGAGGGGCGGTGGGCATGGGCTCACTGCCCTCACGGCTCAGCTGTTCCTCAGTGGCAGCTCTAGGTTTGAGAGCCACCCATCTACAAAATATCCACAGTATAGACACAGGTCAGTCACTTAAGCAACTCTGCTCTAACGTAACTATAGCTGGTGGACAGTATCGCTTTTCAACTGAACTAATGAAGGAGAGGTAGTCAGGCTGAAGGATCACCTTTCACCCTTCTCCTTTAGTTTTTACAACTTGGTAAAAGAGTTACATTTCTTTTTCTGACTTAACTTTATCAAGAAGTGTACACCTTGTCAAAATAAATAAGAGTGTCATTAAATTCAGTGCGCCTTCAAAAGTACAGCAAATGTTTGAATAAGGACGTTGGATCTTTAGCTTCTAATTTAGCTGGGCACCTAAAAGTTGAACTGGCATTGTGCTAAAGTCAGAGCGATGGGGGGCTTGCATCTCCGCTCTTCCCTGTCTGCAGGCTTGGCTCCTGGCACAGCTCCGCGTACCTCCTGAAGCTTCATTTGGGAAGACAAAGGGTAAATATTTAACTCGAGGAAATTAAGATTCTCTCGAAAGTCTGATGACTTCTTACAGTGAAGAAGCACAATAGCGCGTGTGTAAATTGATAGAAGTTTCGGTTGTACAATTCCATCGCCCTAATATCCAGTCAGGCAGTGATTATGACTTCAAAGCTTTTGTTTCTCTATATGTGACTTATTGAGCTCCTTGAACTATTCATGCAACTTAGCTGGGCTGTGCACACTTCTCAGACAGGATGTAAAAAAGTCATTCCATTTTCTCTCTTTAAGAAAGTCTCTCAGGCAGTCTTGGTGGTGCACGCCTGTAATCCCAAGTATACATGCGACTTTATTGTCACGTAAAAATTTCAGTCCACCATTTTAATGTTCATTTTTATTATAGATAGAAATGTGTTTGTGTATATTAATATCTTTTTGGGGTATATTAATATCTAAACCCTTCATACTGTTGGCCTAGGCAAAAGCATGTGACCCTAAATAAAAATCTACAAGACCCTGAAGAGGCATTGTGTCTATTTCAAAGACCAGTGCCACAAAATAAATCCAAATGTTTGTTTTTAAAATTCATTTCCAAATTCATTTATATTTTCAATAAAATTTTAGCACTTGGATGTATTGTTTTACTTATTTTTTAAGTTTAATTGTATTTCAGTGGAACACATTAATTATACAAAGGATTGCTTTGTTGTAATTTATGCATGTATATAATGTATTTTGATCAAATCCTTCTCCCTAATAACTCCCCTTAAGAGTTTCTGACAAGTAATTGGCAGCCACTGAAATTAGTGACCCATGATTTGCTAGTCTGCAGTAAGGACTATTTCCCTTGACCTTAGTTTTCAGTAATTTGATTATAATGAATCTGATCTTTTTTTTTTTTTCATTTTTGCCTCTTTGGAGCTCAGTGAATGTCAGGGGACTGCATTATATCATTGCAAACTTTGGGAAACCTTCATCATTATGCCTCCAAAATAATTTTCATTGGATTATTTGCTTCTTGATCCCCAGCTTCTGAAATACCAATAAATGTTATCTCTTTTGGTTCTAAGGCGCTTTACATTTTTTTGAATCATTTTACTCTTAACTACCCAATAATTATCAAAGCCACTTAGAATAGGTTTTATTGTTGCATTTTTAAAATTCCATAAACTCTATTTCAATTTTTTCTTTCCTTAACAGTTTGGTGAAGCAACTAGTATTAATAATTTTACAGTTTTCCAAATTATCATCATTGTGATTTGTTAATGTATTTCCTTTTCCATGAGTTATTTATGAATATTTCCTGCTTGGTAACTTTAGGTTGTATCTTGTACTTTTGGATGTTATATGAATTATATGACACTGTAAATATTTGTATATATATATATACACACACATATATATGTATTACAAGAGACTGGCTAGTCTATGAAGCCATACCTCTTGCTTTAGTGCTTTGGATTTGTTTAGTGGACAATCAGCTTGGCTTCCCCCACAAGTTCCATCCTGCTGCGGTGGCTTTCTTTCCAAGGTTGTGTTTTCTTTCAAAGCCTTTGCACTGTGAGGCAGGGCTTTCCTGGGGAGGACGGAGGCTGTGCTGTCAGAGGCCTGCAGGATGCGGGCCCCCTCAGGCCGCTTCTCAAAGCTTTCTCCAGGCGCCTCTGCCCAGAGTCCTGACTGCAGTTTGGGGATGGGCTCAGAGCTCAGCTCCAGAATGGCTTCCCAGGGCTTCCTTGGCAAGCCTCCCCTCCTCGGCCACCTCCCCGTGCCGTGCCACACCAAGCCATCTTTCTACCTCATCAGAAACACTCCTGGCATTCTGCTTATTCTGCTTTGCTGTGCCTCCTGCCGCAGCACTCACCTGGCCTCAGTGTGGTACTAGAAGGGTGCAGCCAGGGTCACCACTGCTCTGGTGAGCTCTCCACCTCCTACCCGGAGTGTTCCTGGCCTCCACTGCAGGCCGAGGCCTCCTCCTCGCCGCCACACCTGCTCAGCTCCCCGAAGCTCTCACTGCCCATCCATGCCCACTTTTAGGAAGGCGAGCAAAAGGTCCAAGGACCCCCAGCTCCACAGTGCTTCAGATCCTGGCATTCATTGGTCCCCTGCTGCGACGTAAAGTCTTCACATGACTGGCTTGGGATTTCTTTCAGATTTGTGAGTGTGTGCATTCCACACCTGTACTGAGTCAAGTGTGTCTTCTGGTCTGGAGCCTGAAGTCTACACCCCACTTCCCCCGACACCCCGGCTGTCCAAACACACACAAGGGTGCAAACAGAGCAAGCCTGTAGGTAGAAGACCCTGGCCTGTTTTCATAAAGCTATTCCACTCTCCTTTGTTCTCCTTTGTTTTGTTGTGTACAAAGGGGCACCATTCATTCAATGAATCAATTTGTGAGCACAGTGCACTTTGGTTGCTGTCCCCCTTCCATCATTCTCACCCATCCCTCCCAGCCCCTCCCCTCCCCTCTTAGAATGTGCATTGACTAAAGGACTGACTTTCCTCCCCTTCAGCTTCCTTCCTCTGGCCCCACCCTTTGACCTCCTCACCCCCACCCTTCAATTGCCAATTTGCTGGTATTCATTTTGTTGGACGGTGAGTCTTTCTAAGGAATGTCAGCATTTGAATTCTCCCCTGCAAATTCCATATGTTGGTTAAAACACTGGTGTATACTCGCATACAACCCCGTATGTTTGTTCACTTGTACATTCATAAATTAGATCTCATTTCTATGTATAGAGAAAACACTCATCCTTGTCTCTCCAGGCCTGGCTTACTTCACTTAACAAACTTTTACCAGGTCCATCTATTTCTTGCAAATAATGTCCTATTTGCAAGTGTTGGAAACATACATACACATCAATTCTGAGAAGTATGCTGTACTCTATGAATGTTAGATATCTATATCACAGGTCAAACACAAACCTAACCCCGAGATTGCTTTGCAATTAAAATGTAAAAATTTCCACAAGCTCTACAGTCATACACATACTTTTATTCAGGTTGATATTCTATAAGACATAGTAAATCAGGCTTCATTCCTATCTCACTAGACAAGAAAAAGCTAAATAGTTTCACCAGTCTAAATTCTCTCAAAAATAGTATGAGATGTTCAACTTATATTGTTAAGTTTTACTTGGTGACAATTTTTATATTCTTTATGGTATTTGTTCATACTATTATATTGGTCTTTTATGCAGAATTATAAAAGATAAATGTGCTAATGATTTTGGCTTTTAAAAAATGTTCCCATTTTCTAGAGAATACGTTTTATTTCTAGTTGGAAATTAAGAAATGTATAGTTATACAAGTTATATGTTTTATATAACTTATGGAAGGTTTCTTTTACCTTTCAAGAAAGGTAATGACAAAGTTAATATTTTCTTAAGACATGCAATATGACCCATGATCTTATATAAGTTGACCTAATTTATATAAATTGACCTATATTGTGTTTTACTAGAGATAAGTTTAGTCTTCTTCAAACATATGCAAAATTTTATAGGATACACACAGTAAGTTCTGGATAAAACAGAAAGCTCTTAATGCATTTCCATTTTTTCCATTTTTGCCCATATCAGTAGAAAGAAGAAAAATGATTCATTCAATGCAGACATTGAATATTCACCTGTGACTTTCTTTTCTTGTGAAAATTTTGACTCATCACTTTTCATACTTATTTTTCATATGGCTTGAATTTTATTAGGAAACATTAGTATCGAAGCCCATTATGTTTTTCATTAGACTATTACTTATTTAGAAACTAAAGCTTACAGTTCTCATGGAGCATGTAGTCTTAATAATTTGGTTTGAGAATCTATATACAATTTTGGAAAGGTATAAAAAAATCCAAAGTTCTCCTAATTAGTCCCTTCGAGAATCATTAGAACAAGCAAAAGTATAAAATTTTAATCTCCCCGGTGTCGTTTACAGTATCCTAATAAAAAGTTACATGTATTCCAATCGTATCTTAAAATGAGTTATAATCAGGAGACTGGCAGAGGCAGGGTGGTGTTTAAACAAACATCACATGGAGTAGGACTGCCATCAGCCCCAATTTTATTCCCGCTATGTTTACTTTCCTCTCTCTTTGGGCCTCATTCACTGCATTTCAGTTTAACAGCCTTTTTTATTTTTTTCCCTCTGGATGGAAATTCATGTAAAAGTTGAACTGAACTTTTCCATGCCCCATACAACGTAACATACTCACCTATTACTTTCTAAAAGCAAATTCCAACAAACGTTCAGTGGCTTTCAGTGGACATCTCTGTCAGATCTTTATAATTTTCAGATAGCATGTGTGATGGCAAGCAAAAGGAGATCTCCGAAAATACCAATTTCCATCCCACCTGTTCCCTTAAGTACAAAGGCCATCTAGGAGGAAGAGGCGGGGCCTGGCCGTGGGTGGCTGTGTGTTGTGCAGTGGTTGGTGGAAGGCCAGCCCTTGCACTTCCTTTGTTAGTGGAGGTTGTCTAAATCGATCAGCGGTCCCGTGACAGTCAATACAGATTATTTGAGTTTTCTGCAATTTAAGGCTCAAATTATTTTAAAATTACCTAGCTGTTTTTATTCTATGGTTATCTCCCTGCATATTAGTTGTTAGAACATAGAGATTGCTGCTTTATGGAAAAAATATCAAAAGTGCTTTCCCACAGAAATATTAGAATGTCAAATTTTATACACACATGCTCCTCAGGGAGTTTTTTTCCAGTCTACATCTGCACATAATTGGGTTCTGAGATGATTTTTAGGTTGTTGATATTTTTGTGCAGAGGTAGAAAATGTTTTTATTTGTAAAGAGAATGAAGAGGACTAAGTCTACAGAAATACTGAAATGAAAGAACTTTCAAGTAATTGTGGCATTTTCTACCCATTCTCCTGGGAATGCACTTATATGACATCAAATCAGTGCACTTCTAGTTTATCTTAAATCTTAGGAGTTACAGTTAATCTCTCGATTCAGTGGTGTAACTACGTGGTACATAGAATGGCAGGTGGTCACAGGACCTAACAGTGTTCCCTGACAATGATCATTGGTACACATAGCAAAGACAGGACATACAGAATATATTGTTAAAATATTTAAGGAAGCAGAGACAAAATATTGCCCAGTAAATGTATGTTTTAGCTGGAGCTCTTATCATGTGATCAGAATCCAAAGCTTGGTTAAGCAATGCCCCGTATATTTCAGGGCAAGACTTGAAAACTTCAGGAAGGAACTTCTGATGACAATTGTTTTGTATGAGTGACCCTACTATAGTAAAAAAATTAAAAAGGAGCCACCAGTAAGTGTGAATTTGTGCCGAGACTCAGATTTTCGATGAGACAGGTGCAAGGGAATGTGGTCCATTCTCAGCCACTTGGGTATTTCCTGATCTGACATGTGGTGCCAGAACTCAGACCCACCTCCCCCTCCCCCAAGAGAAATTTGCAACAAGAAATCCTAAAGTGATCATATATGCCACATAAATTGAATCACAAGGAAAGTGGGACAATCATAGTTACATTAGTGCAATAGACTGTTGTTGTTAGGCTTAAATTTAGGGCTTCACACTCTGACTCAGCTCACTTGCTTGGCTGGCCCCAGTTAAGCCAGGCTGCCACCCTAACTTTTTGCTAGCCATAGTAATTACTAGGAACAATTATACTTCGACATTCTCTATAACTTAGAAGAAAGGAACACAAATCTAAACAGGGAGAATAATTTGCAGTTAAAATGTAAGGAACAAATCTCTGGACACATATACCACACCAATCTAAAAATCAGTAACAAACAGCAGACCTGAATATTCTGTTAATGCATAGAACAATTGAATTGATGATAAATTTTCCCATAAAAAAAGCTCAAGACTAGATTGCTTCGCTGTTGAAATCTACCAAATACTGAAAGTATAATTTTTTCTCAGAACGTTGTAAAAATTTTAAACAAAATTCATTCTGTATGGGAAGCAACAGTCTGTCATCAAAACCCTTCAACTCAACAACAACAAAAAGGATGAAGCCAATGTGCCTCATGAGCATAAACACAAAAACGTTCAGCATAGTCCTAACATGGGCAGTGTATTAGAGAGACCTTTCTTTATGGTCAGTTGGGCTTGTTACTAGAATGCAAGTTTGGTTAATTCATACAAATTTATAAAAGTTATATGTCACATTGGAAGGAGAAAAGACAAAATTATCTTAATAGAGGGAGAGATTTTTATATAAAGTTCAACAATTTTTGAGAAAAATAAGAAAACTGAGAAAGAATGTATCTAGACATAGCAAAGACATAGATAACAACTCAACAGCTCACATAGCATGGAATAAAAGGACAGATAGATGCAGTCTTTCCACAAACTGGAACAACACAAGTACATTGAATTTCATCATGTCTGTTCAACATAGCAATAAAAGTTCTACCCAGAGAAATCATCCAAGAAAAAGATAAAAATACTAGATTCACCTATGTGTTGTGTGTGAAAAAAAACTACTTTAAATAAAAAAAAATTGTGGTAGGTAAAAATATGTTCTATGCCAAATCTATGATGGCTGAATTATCTACATAAATTTCAGATTATATAGAAAGGAAAGTTATAGAAATAAAGATTGATAATGGGGTGTGCATGGTTAAGCAAATAATTTTATGACATATGTAAAGAAGGAAGAATGAATCTTGTTGAGACTGGTTTATGGAGGTAGAAGGAAGATGAGAAAGAATGGTGGTAGGGTGAGCCTGACCAAGGAATTTTGTAAGTCTATGTGGACGTATGAACACTTTGTGTATGACTAGTTGGTACTAATAAAAATGTCATGGAAGATAGAGAGTAACAAAAGGACGGTTTTTCAAGTATGCACACAAATGCTTAACATACAACTCCCCTAAATCACAGAATCAAAATACATGACCTGCAAACTGATAGTGCAGGAAGAAAAAGAACAATTCACTATTTCAGCACCTCATTTTGGTAATTAAAACATGTGGACAGGAAATCCATAAGAATTTGCATGAATTGCAAAGAATTATCATTCAAGATATCCTAGTTGACATACAGAGAGCACTTCACCTGGAGCAGCAGAATAGGCATCCTGCTTGAGTTCATGGGGAGTATTTATGAAGAAATATCAATGCTGGCCTTTTTCTTTTCTTTTCTTTTTGGTCAATCATGGGGCTTGAACTCTGGGCCTGAGCACTGTCCCTCAGCTCTTCAGCTCAAGGCAAGAACTCTACCACTTGAGCCACAGCACCACTTCCGGTTTTCTGGTGGTTAATTGGAAATGAGTCTCATGGACTTTCCTGCCTGGGCAGGCTTTGAACTGCGTTACACAGATCTCAGCCTCCTGAGTAGCTTGGATTATAGGCATGAGCCACCAGCGCCCAGCAATACTGACCTTTTAATTATCTACATGAACAAATTTAAAACAATGAAAGTCTCACAATTTAGGATATTTTTGGAGTTAATTTCAAAATAAGAAAGGGAAAGAGAGAGAGAGAGACAGAGAGACAGAGAGAGACAGAGAGAGAACACAAACTAGAAGAGACTATAAGTAAGACAAATTTTCTTGATGAGAATTTGTATGAAATCATAAATGGGGACAAAGAGAAGCCAAAGATTAGACAGATTCACTTTATAAACTGAATTTTATAAGACATTTAATAAAGAGATAATACCAGTAGTCCTCAAATTTTCCCATAAAATACAAAGGCAAGCATCACTGCTAGGCTCCTTTGATGAAGCCAGCATTGCTCTCATCTCCTAACACAATAAAGACTCAATAAAAAAGAGAATTATTGATCAATCCCTTGGATGAACATGCATGCAAGATAATCAATGAACCTGATACAATCCATGAACACAGTCAGGGACAAGGGTCATAATGATCATCACCAAGATCAGGAAAGGCCTCTGACAAAATTAAATTTCCTTTTGTGAATACAGCTAGGAAGAACCTAGTAATAAATGAAATGTGCCTAGCATAGTGTGGATGTGCATGGCAAATCTATAGGAAGCATTCTACTAAGTAGGGCCAAACTGAAGCCACTTTCTCTCCAATCAGGAACACACAAAGCTGTGCACCCTCTCCACTCTGATTCAATATAGCAGTAGAATTCCAGGCCATAGCAATAAGGCAAGAAAAAGAACACACACACACACATATATATAATATATATATTCTGATAATTTTACTCCTTCATATATATATATATTTATATATATAAATTCTGATAATTTCACTCCTTTATATATATATTTATATTTATATAAATTTCTATATAAATTTATATTTATATATATCTTATGTATTTATATAAATGTATATTTATAGGCATAAATATGTATTATATATAAATATATAATAATATATAAACACATATATAATATATATTTATATATAAATATAAATTTATATTTATGTATAAATATATATACTTATGTATAAAATATATATGAATATATAATATATATTTATATATAAAATATATACAAATATAAATTTATATATGTATTTATATATAAATCTATATATATAAATCTATATATGAAGGAGTGAAATGATCAGAATTTCAAATGATATAATCCTATTTAAAGGGACCTGAAACTCCACTCCAGATCTCCTAGACCTGATAAACAGCTTACACTGTAGCAAGAATAAGATCAATTTACAAAACCATCAGTAGTTGTTCTATAAAACAGCAATGAACAGACAGAGAGGGACATTAGGAAAAAGAATGGACTCTCAATAGCCTCAAAAGTAATAAGTACCTAGGAAAAGCCTACCCAAGGATGTGAAAAACCTCTATAATAAAATATAAAATCCCAAAGAAGCTCTTTAATGCAAAACATGTATTAGGATGC
Source organism: Dipodomys merriami (assembly GCF_024711535.1). Taxonomy (NCBI): domain Eukaryota; kingdom Metazoa; phylum Chordata; class Mammalia; order Rodentia; family Heteromyidae; genus Dipodomys; species Dipodomys merriami. The sequence continues at coordinate 2,371,407 of NW_027206612.1, read as the reverse complement.
TGAAGCATTTTTTGTCAGGTTATAGGCATTTATGGGAATACTATACTCATATAAAAATAAAGCAAGGGAGGGGGGAAATAGACAAAATATATGTGTGCTCATATGAAAATGAAGCAAGGCAACTAGATGTGTCTGGTGTTGGAAAGGGCAGGGGCAGTAGAGAGACTAACAGAGCCAAGGTGATTGTCACTCAGGAAGCACTGTGCACATGAATGGTGAATTAAGATGAAACCCTTTTGTCGAATTCATTGTTAGTAATTGTTAGCAAGGTTTATTAGTAAACTATAAGATGAATAACCTTATGTCCTTATTGATTTAATTAATGCTTTAATAAATTAATGCTTCAATGGATTGATAACTTATATAATTATTCTGACCTAAGCAGGGATAGTAAAACTCCCTACTCTTGGGCTAATTGAGAATCTTTTCCCCCAGAACAGAGAACAGCATGGAAATTGGGGGAAGAGGTTAATTAATACCTTTGCCAAGAGAAACCTTGACAAGCATCACGTTGGTCCAGTTTTCAAAGTCTCAAGATCAGTAGTTGAGAATCATCGCAGAATTTATGTGCTCAATAGCCTTGATGGTAGCTACTCAAGTAGGATCAATACTGATCTAGACAGTGGAGATTTCACGAGACTGAAGGTTGTGGACCGCAGAGGTCTCTGTGGGCTCGATGGCATGACAGTAACAACACTTGACTTGGGAATCTCCCTACACACTCCTTTTATCCGTGAGTAATGGGTCAGACACATCCCCCCCATGACACGGCCTCCCGCCGCTGCCCCTGTGCGGATGCTGGTGGGAGCTGGTGCGTGCAGCTCCTCTCTGAACCTCCCTGGAAAGCGGCTTCAAGAGTTCCTCTGATGTCCACACTTTGCCTCCATTGTATTGAGCTGGATCCCGCTCCTGTTAATTTCATTTACATGTTAATTTATGTTTATGACTTGGGAATTAAAAATACGCACAATCAAAACCATTTTACCAAATGTGTGTCCATGTTCTGCGGGAGGGTGTTTGGGGGAGCTGTGGGGACCCCACTCTGCACTTCTCCACGGCATGTCCTCCTCACACCCAGTCCGTCGGGGGCCACACAAGCCTCTGATTCCCAGCAGGGAGAGGTTTTGCATGAGTTTCAGAGCCTGGAAGAATCAAATGCTTTTGTTTTTGCACAAATAATGTATCCACTACTAGTGTGAAACACAGGCAAGCAATGCTTGATAGGTTTTTACTCTATGTTTGGGGCACAGTAAAGTGGTCTTATTTCTTTGAATGCTGAGTTGGTGGTTTATATCTTTTCTAATAGTTACTTTAAGATCACAAAAACCTAAAGTGATTTTTGCCTGTTACAAGTATGGTCATTGAGCGAGTTTGCAGTGGGGAGATATTGAGAATGCCTAAAATGAAGTCATAGTTATGGGTTAGAACTGGACCTCCGCTTGGGGTCTTCTTCCTTCTGGAAAAGTGATGGGTCTGTTTCAAAGCGTGTTATGCATGTTCCTAAATATGGGATAGAGTAAGACATTCTGTCTATCTCACCTTGTCTTGGTTTCTTGATAGGACAAACCAGGGATGCAGCTCCCTCAATTCTGACCAAGAGAATACATGGTTGGTTTAAACTTCGGGATTCATCTCCTCGCATCCCAGCTTCATGGCTTTCGTGAACTAGTAGGTAGACGTGGGGTGGGGGAGGGGGTTCAGGAAGCCCCATGAGTGGGGCTCAGCCCCTCTCCCCTCATCCACAGGATCAGATCTGTCACCAGGCAAAGAGGAATTGTAGTTTTGTTGACTTAGCAATGGAAGCTTCTCCACTCACAATGAACACACCTCAGAGCATTCAGACACGGCGTGCCCGTGCTTTATGTCTACAGACCCCACACTGCTTTGTAGCAGCTTTTATGACAAAGCGTAATCAAGCTTGATGGAAGCAATTTGCAGTAAGCAAACAAGCGGCTCGCTGGCTATGTCCAGGAGCCCCTTTTAACAAGGACTCCGATAGCGCTTCTGTGTGCACAAGTGTGCTGCAGGCGTGCATGTTATGTACTTGCCATCTTGCAGTGACAACACCACCTTAGTGACAAGAAGCACTTCCACTTGGAAGCAGAGCTTTCCTGTTTCATAGATATAAATCTGAGAAAAGAGAGCTCCTGAGCCTGCTCTTTGGGAAAGCGCCCAGCACCGTCAGCTGCGTAACTCACTGCACATCAGCTGTCTGCTGGTTAAAAGATGATCTTTACAGTCTATGGAAACTTGAACATGCAAGCTGAGGGGGGGAAGAGAGAGAGAGAGAGAGAGAATGAGAGAGAGACAGAGACAGAGACAGAGAGGGGGGGATAATGTCTTCCAGATGACAGCTTTCTGGAAGGAATCTGAAGCCTGAAGCAAGGAAGACTTTTCATTAACATTCAGCCTCTATGTCATTTTGATTCACACTCCCTAAGCTAGCTAATTTGGCTGGCAGCCAACCTCCTTGCAGTGTGGTGACAACACCACAAGCTGGCAGCCTCCCGTTATCACTAATGACGCCTTGAGCGACAGCCCTGGTTTCAGGGCGCTGTGACCTCAGCCTGCCCTGCCCTGCCAGGCTGGGCAGCAGCGCTTCTGCTGCCAGGGTCAGGCTGAGACTCAGGAACAAGCAGCCTCCCCTTCCCCCCCCACTCAGGTGCATCCGTGCACACGCAGGTACCCCCTCTCACCTCTCAGCACCCCAGGTTCTCAGGGGAGTCTCCCCAGGAGAAAATAAATCGTGATGATAACTTGAGCCCCTCTGAGGACCTCTGCCTTCTCCTCTTGGGGCAGAAAGGGTGAATCCTCTTCTTCACCTTGCTTTATCTCAGTAATTGCATAAAAACCTGCCAAAGCCATTTTATTCTTTGATGTTGGAACGTCACCATTTACATCTTTTTCATTCACTCTGATTTAAAAAATAAATCTCTGCTTTTTGTTTTTCAAATATCAAAACTTGTTTTAAAATTTGTTTTTCAGATCCAGCTAAGCGTTCATTTCCAAGTCACATGCCTGCCATGAGGACTGGGGAGAGACCATGGCTGCCTCTGCCTTCCAGAAACGACTCTACAGACATGTGTGTGTGTCAGGGACGTGAGCACCAGGCTGTGACACCCTTATGGGAGGTGTTCTAATTTCCCCTGGTGGCTGTGTTTGCTTGGTAGAATGCAGCAGTGTATGTGTGTGTGTGTGTGTGTGTGTGTGTGTGTGTGTGTGTGTGTGTGGTGTGATGATCACAGTGCTTGTTCTGGAGACTCACATGACAATGTGCATGTCTAGAAAGCATGCTTGCCCCTTTGTGGCCTCCTGTCCCTTCCTAGAGTCTCCCTGTACTCCGTGCTGGCTTGGCTGGCTTGGAGCGCTGCGGGTGGGAGCGGGAGGAGGTGCTGGTCTCGTGCCCACCGTGCCCCAGTCTGCCTTCGGTGGACTGGTGCCCTCCGAGGAAGGTGAGGGAGCGGGGAGGCGTCGTAGTGCCAGGCTCAGAGCTGGACACAGCCCCCAGGCAGACGCGTGTCAGCCCAGCTTTTCTCGCTGTGCACGCTTGTTTAAGGCCGTGTGGAGGGAGTGTGTGCAGGGTGGGCACTGTCTCAGCCCCTCCACGAGGAAGCGTGACCGCCACAGACAGAAGGAAGGACACAGGGAGCAGGAGCAGTACCTCAGGAGGACAGGTGACCGCTCGCAACACTCCGAAGGGGAAGGTGGCCTCGTGACGAGTTAGAATCTTTCCAAACTGAATGAGGCCAACTGCCTTTCTCCACAGTAAACAGCGAGACACTGCAGTAGTTGGAGGTAGGCCTGTTCTCACGCAAGGCTTCGGAGCCAGGTTCCAGACAAGGCTGGGACTGCACGCTTGATAAGTTCAGACTCCATCGTGAAGCTGGGGAGGACAGCAAAGGGTCTTCTGTCAGGGCAGGATCCCACAGGCTTCCCAGTGTGTGCTCATGCTCAGAGTACCAGGGTTCGCTGACTTTTAGAACTTTCCCACTAGACAGATGGTGCTTTCCTGGGTACTTGGGAATCTGACAGCTGAAATGACTGCACAGAGATAAGGGTTTATCTGACACCTGACAGCGCCGAGCAGCCCTGGCGATGGGCTCTGCTGGTGGGTTGGTCAAGTGAAAAATAGAGGGCTGTTGGGTGCCTGGTTCGTGACTGTTCTCTTCAGGAGACAGACCTCAGCCAAGACTTCTAGTCCTTGACTCAGAGGCTGAGAATTCAGGGCCGCCCATCTTCCTAGAACAGCACCAGGGTTGCAGTGTTGGAAATGGTGACAGGAAAGGCCATGTATCTAGATGGAGCATGGAACAGCTGTGGAGCTAGGGGAGTCGGGGGTGGGGGTTCACTAGCACCAACGTGTCCCAGGGCTGGGAGCAGGGACTGGGGGAAGCCAGCGCTGGTGCTGCAGAGGGATGGGCAGGAAGAGCATCTTGGCACTGTGTGTTTGTTCAACCTCTTTTCTCCTCAACTCAGTGTCCCAGACTTGAGCACTGCCTTTCCTGGCATAATTTGTGTAGTTCTTGCACATTTGCTTCGACTGAGAATTGGGCATTTAATTTTCTAGTTCTCATTCTGGCTTTTGTTGGGTGTAGGCTTAGATTCAGCTCTATCCGTGTAGATAGAGTTTTAACATTAGTAGGAGCACTTGCGCGACGGTCAGGCGGCTGGCATACTGGTACCTGGTCCTCTATCCCACGCGGTCGCTCCCTTTAAGGCTGGATTACCTGAAAATGCATTTATTAAGTCTGACCTACTTTAAAAATATTTAATATTCCATTTAGCTTCTGCACAACAAGAGAAGCTTCAAGGTCTTCATGTTCTGGCCAATTTTTAAAGCACTGATATTGATTTGGATAATAGCACGCTGTACGGACTCGCCGTTCCCTCTCCCGCTTTCAAGAAGGTATTTGAAGCAATTAGCAGCTCTCAAGCTCCTGCTAGCACTTGGACATCCCGAAGAGCCACTCTGCATTTGTTCCTTGTGAAATTCCTCTTTTACTTTCCTTATACATGTGACTGCTGTCACCCACTTACAAAAGAAAGAACAACTAATGTACACACACACACACACAGAGGCGTACCACACGAAGTTATCTTTTTTGCTTATTTGTTTGATCAAAAATTATTCTGACTTGGGGAACGTTAAGCAAATAAAAGAGTGCTAGTTTACCAACAGTTGAGAATGGGGAGGGAAGAAAACAGGGAGGGAGGAAAACAAATGAAAATTGAAGTCATGTTTGTAAATCAAGACAAAATATGTTAAAAGTTCAATAAGAGGAGAAAACCAAAGACAGAAATAGGAGTTTTAAACATAAGAGGGTAGGTAGACTGACTGGAAGGCAATGTTCATCTGGCTCAGAGACACATTCACTATAGAATTTGTGCACGTGGAGTTCAAGATCCCTAGTGGCTGAAATAAAGCTAAAACCTGACTGTTACATGACATAATGCACCACAAGACTAAAGCAGTTGATCATGCAGCACTGAGGCTAGCTTTGATCCTTGCCCCACAGTCAGTTCCCCTGGCGAATCCATCTAAAAAGAATGTCCATCAACATCCAATGGGCAGCTAGGCTAGAGCCTCAGGCAGAGCTGGGCATTAGACTCAGCTGAGATGTGGGACCTGAAGAACCTAGTTGATGCTGTCTTTTTTTTTTTTTTTTTTTTTTTTTGTCGATCATGGGGCTTGAACTCTGGGCCTGGGCGCTGTCCCTCAGCTCTTCAGTTCAAGGCTAGTGTTCTACCATTTGAGCCACAGCGCCACTTCCAGTTTTCTCATGGTCAATTGGCAATAAGAGTCTCACGGACTTTCTTGACCGGGCTGGCTTTGAACCGTGATCCTCAGAGCTCAGCCTCCTGAGTAGCTAGGATGACCCCCAGGTGCCCAGCTGCCCAGTCTTATTACACTGCCTAAGTTTGCTGCTCCGCTCCAGCAAGACAACTTCTGTGCATACCCTGAGCTAAAGGCAGGGCGTGAGCAAGGAGAGAGCATGGCGTGAGATGTGCCTGGAGGGACATGGGTTAGAACAGATGACAAAGGACCCTGCTTCCAAGTGTGAAGACACGCTTAGCTGGCAGTGTGTGTGTGTGTGTGTGTGTGTGTGTGTGTGTGTGTGTGTGTAAAGAGAACGAGAGAAACCCTCACAGATACTTTCATCAAAGACACTGTAGTTAGTACTCAGACACATCGTTAAGCACTGGTCAGAAAGCAAATAAACAACAACAACAAAAACTTTATGGTCATAGATTAAGATGACTGTGGTTCTAGAAGAAAGATGTAGCTCCTGGGAGGAGCTTCTTGATACTGACAATGACAAATTGGCAAAACCCTTATAGTTTCTATTAAGGAACTATACTATTAAGGTACTAATTTTATAGTTGATGAACTGGCTCTTGTTGTTTTTATTAGCTTTCATTTGGCAGATTCAAATTATGTAATTTCATGCTCCGGAATCTATGTATTTGATATGTCTTTTCTTTAAAAGATGAAATCCTGTTATTATCCCTTTGTGACATTTTAAATATTTGAAGATTTTCTCATTTGACACTACAGAACTTGCTTCATAGCTTTGGAACACAGTGAGCCTCTGACAATTACATGCACTTCAATTTCTTGTTTCACATTTCTATTTCTTGTCTAACGTGAGAAGAACCTGGGTTACACCGGCCACAATGGGCCTGATAGTTCGGCCCCTGATTTTCACATGGATTCTTCTGATTTTTTTCCACATTAATTGTGATACTCACAGCCAATTTGAGTATAACAAGTTATCTCTTTTCAATACTAAGTTTAATGAAATCTCCTCTAATCAGGAAAACATTTTAGATTTAAAAGTTGATTTATTGTCACTTAGAAGAGTGGATGGATTTTGTCTTGTATTCCTTAGATGAACTATACACATTCATTAGAAAATAATCATTATCCTTATTGCATCATTTTGAAATAGGATGTATGTGCATATCTCTTTATGTGTGAGTTAGCATACATTTCTGTAGAACTACTATGATATAGATGCTTCCAAACAATCAGAATTTTTTTTTTGTCAGTCGTGGGGCTTAAACTCTGGGCTTGGGTCCTGTTCCTCAGCTCTTCAGCTCAAGGTGAGTGCTCTACTGCTTGAACCACAGCGCCACTTCCAGTTTTTAGTGGTTTATTGGAGATGAGAGTCTCACGGACTTTCCTGCCCGGGCTAGCGTTGAACCATCATCCTCAGATCTCAGCCTCCTGAGTTGCTAGGATTATAGGCGTGGGTCACTAGTGCCTAGCTATGATTTTAACTTATTAACTTCCATGGTTCCAACTCTTGGTAACTAATACCAGACATATAGTAGATATTAAAAATTATCTCTTTAATAAATGGGATGTAGAGACCATATAAGAAAAACTAATGGAATGTGTTTGATGATGGAAGGAAAAAAAATCTTCCTCCTCCCCAAAGTCAAACCTATAGAAAGTTCATGGCTATTTCTTCTTATAAATATACTCTAAAATTTTTTTCTAAAAAGAAATTTTAACAATACCCTTAACATGTATCAAGGTGATAAATTCTATTTACCTTTCAGTCATTGATCCAACCCTCCCCCTCTCCAAAGCCTTCTTGAACTTCTTCTGGCCTTCTACCATGAATTCTAATGAATTGTGTCTCTGTTTTATCTCCCTCGTTATCCACAAACTTCATGAAAGCAAAGACCTTCCTTTTGTACTTAGCATACCATTTATTTTGTGCATATTAAGTAATCATTAAACCTCTACTGAATAAATTAACATGTGCATAGTGATTTATTACAGAATACTAAATATCAGTGAGTGCTAATGCATGATGCAGACTTTGGAATAGACCACAATTATGCAGCAATATAAATAAATAAAAAAATAAGAGCATAGAGCCTTAAAGATTTTCCCATGAGGCCCTTCAGTCAATTCCTGCCTCATACCAAGCCCCTACTGTGTCTCCCTATTGACAGCCCCCAGGTCTCACCGAACTCCTCGGCAATCATCAGAGTAATTCTATGCCTCACAAACTCCAGGACAGTTGATCGACTGAAAGTGTACATGCCTCATAATTCATCTTTATTTACTGAAAATTTGGCCTAGCACTGGTATAATATTGCATATGATTAACTGTGCCATAAAACCTGTATGTTAGCTGATGTTTGCTCCTGTACAAAGGACCCTGCATGGTTTTCTGTATTCTGTGGTGAGCTCAATGGTGCAGGGAGTTACCATTTGCATGGTATTTACATAAATTTACATTTCCCTATAACTCTATTAATTTTACATAAGAAGAGCACTTAATTGGGAAGAGAATAAAATCTAATCTTATAATCTGTAAGGAACCAGATCCTATAAGAAATAGATAATAAATACAGAATGTATATTAAGTGACTGGAAATAATAGCTGTCTCTATATAAGGCTATCTACATGCAACACATGCTATAAATCGTAAGTCCTTGATTACCATGTGAAGATCTTTAGGTAAATGGATTGAAGATGATATCGTCTCATGGAAGCAACTGTCATGGAAGTTAGAGTTTGTATTCAAGGACAAGGGAACAAGTTCTTGGCAAAAATCACAGCTGAACCGAGGCATCAAGTCTCCAGAGCTGGTGCTTCTTAAACCTGTAGACTGTGGCGATAGGGCCTGGGAAAGTCCACTCCCCACCCAGGTCCCCAATCCTCTTCTCTAGCCTCCAGGTCCTTCCATCCAGGGAACAGCCTAGGAAAGAGACTAGAAGTGGCTACTCACAACATCCACTTTTCCAGGGGAGCTCTCTTTGTGATGTGGCTATTGCAAAACAAGCAGACACCACCACCACCATCGCTGCGCAAGTCCCTTGCTGACCGATACTTCATTCCAACCTCAGCATTTGTGCCCCTTGAATGAGCACAGAACTCGGAGGATGAAATGCACCGTGAGCTCAGAAGGGTGTGTGTGGGGAGCTAGAATCAGAAGAGTGTGTGTGGTGTGCTAGAATCAGAAGCAAAGTTGATTTTTCACACTTGGCCTGTCCCACTTGCCTGTGACTGTGATGTAACTGGAAATCCTGACTAGATGAGAATGAGTTAGAATGGGAGCATCAGCCCACCAGAGGGGCAGAGTTTAATAAGCGATTCAGAGCAATCACCACCACCATGTTCTCTGTCTGTTACCCCAGATGCTTCCCTCAGCAGCCTTTCCTACCATCTCTGGCCCACCAGGGAATCATTACTCGACTCCTCAGGTGTCCAAGATGCTCAGTAAGATTATGTAAGGAGTCCATAATGTCAAAGCTAATAAGTAACTGAGTTATGATGACTCCGGCTTTGGTCTCTCAAATTGTAAAAACACATTTTAATTGAACTGTCAGGTTGTTGATAAACATTGACTCTACTCATGAGGCATAGATCTGAGGAGTATGGTTCAAAACCAGTCCAGGCTAGCTTGAGTCCTTGAGACCCCTATCTCCAATTAACCACCAGAAAACAAGAAGTGGAGCTGTGGCTTTAGCTGTGGCATTAGCCTCGAGCAAAAGAGTTCAAGGATAGCTAGCTCCTAGTCTCTGAGTTCAAGCCTTACAACCAAAACACTGACAACAAAAGACAAACAACAAAATCCCATTAACCTGAGGTACTGCAAATGAGGTGAGTATTTGAGACACACTGCTCTTTTGTCTGGTATTTTCGGGAAGAGGTGGGGGGAAGTGGCATAGCGGGTGCGTTGGCAGGGCTCTGTTGTTCTGGCACTGCGTTTCCATTTGCTCGCTTCTTTCTCTCAAAGCAGCAGGCTGTCCCTCTTTCTCTGCAGGCTGCCTCCACCCAGCCACTGGCATTGACCATGGAGACAATGCAGCCCAGGTGTCAGAGGATGGCGGCAAATGCTTAGCCATCTGTGGAAGAGATGCTTCTTCACCTAGAATGCCAGGCTTTGCTCTGTGTGGGAAGAAGTTGTACCTGGAGGAATAGAGGAGATTCCTGGATCCTGTCCTATAGAGAGACCCTCAGACTCTCAACTCACACACCTGTACAGCAGAACTAATGAAGCCCACTCCTTGCACCTGCATTGTAAGAATAATATCTAATGGCAGGCATATGTAAGCTATGTCTAGTAAGTAAACGATTTGTTGTTTTTTTTCTTCCTTTCAATGAAAGTATTTCTAAAGATGGAAGCAGAGATTCCTTGAGTCTCTGGTAAAATCAGAGAAAATCAATCGTTGGATTATTAAGAGTTGGATTTTGTGAGAAAGTTTAGGGAATAAATGTGAAATCAGGACATAGGAGTTGATGGATACTTGTTGCTCAGTGCAGACATTTTAGTGTAGCTCATGAGCACTCAGTGTTTCAATGCTTATCCACCTGATTTCTCTCCCCTCCCCCTTATGTGTGTAGTTGAAATAATAGTGTCAATTTTGAAAAGAAGATTAGTCATAAAATATTGAAATTATCATCAGCATGGAACCACTCATACCTCACACTTACTACACCGAGTGGAAGATTTCATGCTGTCCTATAAAATATATATCTTTATGTTTCACTTTATCAGGAAATATAACAATGGTTCCTATAGGGGCTGTGTACAGTGCTCTTTGTTCACCCACAGCAGTGTCACCGCCAGACCGTCATTATGACAGCCATCCGCGGGGTGTGGAGGGAGCTATGAATCACAGGATGGAAAATGCAAACCCAGCCCAGGCACTGTGCACACACTGCACTCACATTACCTGTCCACCTCCTTCCAGAGAGAAAAATCGCTTCGTGACTCACTGTTTAGTGAGTCACATTCCACAGTGCCTTCCCACATCATTGTTATCAGCATCTGCCTCATTCAGTAACTCAAATGCTACTTTGTTTGAATTAACATCATATTAAAACCATAGTAGCCCATGTTCATAATCTGATTTTTTCCCTGAGCTTTAAGTCACTTGGAAGTGGCTTGAGTTCCCACTGGGTACTGGAGGGTTGGCATGATTTGAGTTAATGGCTCATTCGATGCCCACAGGCTTGTAGGAAAATGGACGTAGGCATCTGGCTGTAGGACAGTCCTGATCACTATCTCACCCAATCACCCTGTGAGAGGGGCTGGCAGACGCTGGACTTGATGAGCCAGGGGGCCATGGAAGAGCACAGGGACCCAGGCCTGCGAGGAGAGACCTTTGTTCTCTACCTCAGAGCAATGAGAAGCCTTTTAACACGTTCACGCATGGCGATGTTAGCTTACATCATTTGATTTGCAATTTGCTTTAATTCTAGATTGCATTACAGCTAATTGCACATACAACTTACACAAAAGGGGTGTGTGCAGATTTAAGCTCAAGGCTCAACAGTCTTCGTACACATCCACACCCCTGGGCCCATGTCGCTCCACAGAGCACGCCCAGCAACCCAGAAAGCGTCTCTTTCTCGTCCAGTCATGCAGCCTAGCGACCGCATCCCTGCTTCCATCTTTAGATCTTGAGCGTCTGCTTTTAGATCTTGGTGAGGCTTCTCTGCGTGATGTTAAGCAGTTGTAATTCTTCTCTTTAGTCAATGTGTTGTAGAAAATGTTCTGTGCGTTGTCCTGCGAGTGGACACTAGTGGCTCTGTCTTCTCTCGTGGGCTGCACTTGAGCTCTTGATGTAGACAGGGAAAATGCGGCTTGTCCTGAGAGAGATGTTCAGGACTCAGTGAACTTCGTGGGGGAGAATCAGGGGAAGGAAAATGCCAAGTTGGGGTGGGGGGAGTTTCTCTTATGGCTGATGTGAAAGACCTTGGAAGACTGTGCTAATTGGTGGTGAAATACTGAGTTCGGATTTGGAGGTGTTGGCTATAATACCTCAGCTACAACAGAGACGCTAAGGGGTCGGGAGGGAGATGATGGAGACTGTAAGGAAGAGACAGAACTTAGCTTTTGGACATGGTGCTGCTTTGAGGGGGCCCGGGGCACTGTGGCCTTGATGGAGCCCTTCTCTTACTGATGCCTCTTGCCTGGGACGTCAGCCACACAGGACCCACGCCTCGCAGAGATGCTGAGGATCAGCTCTTCCATGCAAGAGTCTGATCAAAGTGCTCCCCAGTGTTTCCTCTGACTCTGGGTCTGAGGACCTCTTCCTGGGGTTGGTCTGAGATGGAGAGGAGGTGAGGTCATGGTCTTTGTTCTCCCCAGGACAGCCTCATACCCTGTGAGGATGACAATGAGCCCCTCCCCATCTCCTGGGTGGAATCTGAGATGCTGAGCTTTGGGATCCAAAGAAAACAGGAATGAAGTCTAGCAGCTCTGGCCAGAGCATTTTACACAGCAAATTTCATTTTGATATTTCAGAATTAATCTTTGAGACAGGAAACTATGAATATATAAATTAACTTTCCTTCTTTAGGGCATTTCTTTCCAAACTTTAGAAATTTGCATCTTAATGACAATCCTTCTGTATATTTTTAAGTTTGATTCTTCCTATACCATCACAGCATGCATTCATTTTCCTGGTGTTTCTTTATGTTATAGGAAATCCTTTAAAGATTCTGTGTTATAACAGTAAAGAAGCTGAATTCCTGGCCTTGTTCTGCTCTTCCCTTAAGACAGAAACCCTACCAATTGTACCACCCACCCACAATCCATGGGTACTTCAAAGTCTATTCAGACTCTGTGCCCTTCCTGCCACCTGGCCCTTTCTATTTCCATACTTCTTCTCACCCACTCAAGTTGCTATGACGTCTCCCTGTTTACTCCCTTCTTCCTGTCTGTCCTTTCCACAGTAGGGTAATTGAGGTTTCAGGATGCCTGCTATAAGACAAGACTTCTCATTTCCATGGAGACTGTTTCTGAGCACATTGAGTGGCAAAGGAGAGCTGGCAATGTGACCTGTTCATGATCTCAGGCCCTGGAGGAAGCAATCAATTTTGTAGAGTTGCTAAGATCTCTAATACAGTAGCAAGCCAAAGTATCTGGTAGATGCGGTATTGTTCTAACATCTCAAAACCAACAGACAGCAAGTCTATACATGTCAATCAGTAGAGTGATTTCCCAGTTTGTCTCTCCTTCAAGCACCAATGGGTATGTTAAAATGGAACTAATGGGGCAGTCCCGTAGTTTCATGCAATCACAAATGGATACCTGCATAGATGAATGAGGATTGCCACATAGATTACAGGAGGAGGTAAAAGGATTGACCAGAGATATAGTTACCCAATTCATGGAGTCTGGCCAAACTAGCAGAGCTAAGAACTACTCTAGAAGTCATTATTGTAAAAATGCTCTGTGTGTGTGTGTGTGTGTGTGTGTGGTGTTTACTGTAGAAGTCATTATTATAAAGAATGCTGTGTGTGTGAGAGGGAGAGAATTTGTATGTGATATAATAGGAGTAGAGGCTGTGTGTGTGTGTGTGTGTGTGTCCATCCATCTGTCCATCCGTCTGTCCATCCGTCCATCTGGCTGTCTGTCTGCCTGTCTGTCTTTCTCTCTCTCTCTGGCCAAGGAGACCTACTCTATTACCAGTATTGCTCTGCCCTCATCCTTCACATCAAGGTGAAAGCAAAGCTGTCTCTTGCTGACAAGGAACCTATCAGTGCCTCCAGGGGTCCTAAAGCAACCTGCATGTCAGCTGTGCCCAGGCCTCTCTCTGCTCACCTTGTGAAACAGTGAGATCAGGAAACAGGACAACAGGATTGTTTCATTGACTCTCACTGCAGAAGACACAAACCTGAACTCTTCTGCCTCAAGCTGGCTGTGAACCCGAGGTCCCATGAGAAGGTACCTCCCCTAAGTGACCCAGCAGGGACTCAGAAGTCTGGCTTTGGATTCCATTGCAAAACTGCACATCTCTGACTTGGATGCAATTACAGCATGAATACTGACACAAAAGTATAGCATAGTTAAGGAATATCTTCAAGCTACAGCCAAGTAAAAGTTCAGTTTAAATACTCTCTGGATGATGCCAGCTTTGAGTATTATTATATAATCAGTTTTCCAAACTCTCTAGCTCTTTATTTGATTTTTTTAGATCTTTATTTGAAATCAAATTAATTTTTAATTTTCTACTTAGTTCTTTAAAAATCTGATTTAGTGTAAAAATACAAGTTCTGGTTTCTTTTCTAAATATGAATGTATTTCTTTCTAAAGGGGACTTGAGCAGAGGTAAAATTTGGTGACCGGTGATTAACTTCTAATATTTAAGCTGCTAGTTCACATGTTTGCTTTTATGAACAGAAGTCTTAGAGCCACAGTGATAGAGCACTTGCCTTGCATGCATGAGGCCCTGGGTTCGATTCCTCAACACCACATAAGCAAAAAGAAAAAAGCTGGAAGTAGCACTGTGGCTCAAGTGGTAGAGTGCTAGCCTTGAGCTGAAGAGCTGAGGTACAGCGCCCAGGCCCAGAGTTCAGGCCCCACGACTGGACCCAATAAATAAATAAATAAATAAATAAATAAATAAATAAGAAGTCTTAGAGCCAAACTTCATCTATTTCTGCCTCTTACAAAAATTGAGGAATTACTGGATCAGTGAGTGAAATACCAATGGCAAGTAAAAACATGTTATTAAAAATCATAGATATGCTTATAAAGCATTCATTATCAAATATAAGGTAAGTAGAAACATAAAAATGCAAGAAGATGTCATTTTTGAGAAATCTGTCTTTATAACCATCACTATTACTTTTTGTTTCAAACTGGTACTTGGATTTGAATTCAGGGCCTTGCATTTGCTGGGCAAGAACTCTTCCCCATGGGCTGTAGGGAGCCAGGGCGAGACTCCGCCCACTCCCTTGCAGCTTTGAGGTAACCACCCCATATTAGACGGTGTTTGGCGGGATGCCTGGGCTTTGCGCGTGCGCGAGCCAGGTAGAGTCCCCAGCCAATCCCATGACACCTGGTGACGGTGAAAGGCAGGCGACCAACAATAGACCTACCCGCGTTCCTATTTCCCTATATAAGCGGCTATGTTTCGGGTGCACGCTCTCTCGCGCCCAAGCTCTCCCATCAACTAAAAGGCTCTCCAATAAAGCGTGATCTGAGAAGACTCCTGGTGTGGTGGTCGTTCTTTCTCGCTGGTCGAGTCGTTCTTTCTCGCTGGTCGAGTAGACGGTCGCTACAATGGGCTTCACCTCTGACCTTGGCTTAGGAATTATTTTCATTTTCTGTGTAACTTTATATAAAAGTACATGTAGTTCAGACATACCCTATTCAGCCAGAACACATACTGATTTAAGCATCTTTACATAGCATTGTGGCTATAACTATTTAGGGATGATCAAGCTTTCAAGAGTAGAATTAAATTAAACCAGTCTTCTACCACCAACACAGGAAGAACTTCCCTTCAGTCTCTGATTGGGGTGTTATTCCTAAGGCTCAGAATTCATGACAGCTGCCAGTCTAGACTGTAAATGCAGAAGGAAATTATCTGGGAAAAATGTAATTCTACTAATCAATCACAGTTTCTGCCATTCCTCTTCATGTCCATGAGACCTTGAAAATCAAAATTATAAAGTAATTAGAATTTGGAGTATGTGATGTATAAAGTAAACTATTCTTTTGGTTTAAATTAAAAACCTACTTAGTATAGTTAAAATTAAAATCTCAAACTGACATTTATAGTTGTTAGGTTTCCCATAAGGTATTACATCAGGAATGTGTGAATTCAATTTGTTCTAGAGATGAAAACATTGTCTATGTTTTCTTTTACCTATACTCCAGTCATGTTTGTATTGACTCTTTATTTAAAAATTAAAAAGATCTCATTCTGTCTCAATGTTACCACAGTTTTAGTCCAATATTGTGTTACCAACAAGAAAAAAAAGACTTTCATTAAGAATTTCAAGACCATCTCATTCCGCCACTTACTGCCTACATGCAGCACAAATACAGACCTAATTCGTGATAACATCTTGACTCTGAAACTTTCTCACTCAGTGTGGCTGAAAGGCCTACTTCCCAAAGTACAGCACACTGGACAATCTGGTTTCTTACGTTTCTATGAGAACAAGGTTGTTGTAGTTGATGCTTCCGTTATTTCCAGAAGGTTTCTGCAGCATGACATGGAGGCTGTCCCTTCAAGGAGCAGATCAGAGAAAGGACAAGATTTTCTTCACATTTCGCTCTGCCTGGGAATCCCCTCGGCCGTCAGTGCAGGCTCTTCACTCCCCCTTCCTTTGCTGAAGCCATGTGCGGTTAAGCAGGCTTCTCCGTTCCTGTGATTCACGATAAGGCAGAGCCTGCTGCCTGTGGTGTGGTGGTGTGCGTAGCAGGTGCTCAGGGGGGATGAGTCCTAATGAGATGATGTGGCCAGCACACGGGAAATGCCCCAGACAGGTGCTTTCATAGGCCACTCCAGGAATGGTCTCCTGCCATCAGCCTCTGGAGCCCGGGCCCAGGACTCGCACCGGTTCCCAGAAAGCAAATGGAAAATGTGACCCTAAGTCATGGCGCGTGACCTCTGACCACGTAGCTGACCAGTAGACTGTCTCTGGATTCCCAGCCAAGGGAGACCACTGCAGCTGACCTTACCTCCACGTACGGACTGCCAGCCACCAGCTTCTGGCTGTGACTCCCTTTAGATGCACATGGTCATAAAGTCAATTGCCAAACAGACACACAGTGGCTCTACAATGGAGAGTTCCTTCGGCGCTGATTACATCAGTCTAAGCAGCATGTAGTGAGGGCAGAGGAACCCAGATGCCGTCTGAATGTGGGAAACTGGAGTGTTTTCCGAAAGCCTAGTGATTTTAAGCAGAAATGATAGCGTACGCTCCAGGTTTCCCACAGAAGAACTTGAGAACTAGTCAATGACGGTGATTAACGCATGGGTTGGGTAGGGAAGAGTACACCAGGCTGGCTGGCTTTTCAGATGTGTGGAAGCCGGGTGAGTAAGATTCTACATATCCACAGCCCCCTACCACATGGAGGTTTCTTCTGGAGGTTTCTTCAGGGTGATTCTGAGCTGTTCTCACAGACTGTCTAGGCTTCCCCCTGCAGTTCTGCACCTCCCACTCCGTCTCAGATCCTTCTAGTCTGACTTCCCCAACCCCTCCTCTGGGAACTTCAGGTCCTAATGGAATAAATCCGTGCACCCTCCTTGTTCAAGGAGACTGTTTGCACACATCCTTCTGAAGAACAGTGGAGTTTCTCAGTCTCAAGTCCTTGTCCAGATCCCTTGTCTTGCTCTTCTAGAATGGATCCTCGTCAGGGCTGTCTATACTTTCAACCTTCTGGATAATTCTTCTGTTAGGAAGTTAGGGTGTCATTTCCAAAAGAGGATGGGGAAAAGCTCAGCGTCCTGGCTGAGGGTTCTCAACCTCGAAGAGACAACTTTAGGACTTTTTCCTCAGACGATTACTGCTTGGGCAGTGCTGTGCTCAGTCCCTAGAAGTGGTGGGAGGCCTTGGGGTTCCTGTGGAGAAAGGCCGTGGAGAGGACACCGCAGGGGGACACCGTGGGCTTCACCCACCCCATGTCCTCACTTGCTGAGCCCTCGCACGACCACCGGGCCCCTCTGGTGGGTTGGGGAGCTGCCTTCACCCCTAGGGTGTGACCCTGCCACGTCAGGTGCTCACCGCGAGCTGTGGGGGTGCACTCGGGCAGCTCCACCCACAGTCCCGTCCGCGAAATGGGGAGGGAGAGCTCTAACTCAACCCGTGACCCTCAACCTGTGGACACGAGCTAGAATGCCTGTCTTGAATCAGGAAAACTGCTCTTAAAAGCTATGCTTTTGTGGTGTGGATGCAGACCAACTCCTACTTCTGGGAGAGGGTTTTTGCTTCAATGCTTTTAGGACTGCCACTGTCACCTTGTGTCAGCCATGAGGATGGTGGGGAGATGCCAGTTGTGTCACCTCAGAGCAAGCCTCGGGCGTACGAGTATACCCAGGAACCACGCTGCTTGGCCTCTGAGGTCGGTGGGTGGCTTCAGAAGGCACAGGGACGCGCGTGAGGCCTGCCCAGACCAACCTAACACAATGTTAAGCTCTTAGGTAGTTTAGTGATCACATTTACTACTGCAGGTTGATGCTATCACACCTCAGGTTTAGTGGGCACACTGCATTGCCTTGATTGTACCGGTGATTAGATAGAAGGCCATGTCTGCAAAGTGGATTCACTACAGATAAATATGGTTCAGTATTTTAACAGAGGAACCATTTATCTCAACTTTGCATCTATATAGGTCTGACGTTTGAGATACTTTGTATTCTCTCTCTCTTTCTTTCTCTCTGACATGATTGTGCACTCTCTCATCTCTGTTTTGTTCCCATGTGAAGAGAACAGAGAATGTGCTGTTATGTTTATGGCTCACATTAATATCGATAATCAAATATCTTCTGGAAGCATGCGTGAGGAGCGCTCAGAGTAACACGCCATTCCACTGCTTGTTTGCAGAAAAGACTACAGAGGAAAATGTCTCAGTCTTCACAGAAAGGCAAAGCTCTGGAGGATCAGCACCATGCTAATTAAGGATATCTCAGAAAATAAATTACTCAGCCTTCATGTACTTTTTTTGGGTGCAAATCCTGGGGCCTAAATTCAGGGACTAGGCACTGTTCTCGAGCTTTTTTTTTTCTTTAGGTTATTATCTTTAATTGTACAAAGGAGTTTCCATTTTATGAATTCAAAGCATCTTGATCTAGTTGCTCTACCACTTAAGCCACAACTCCATTTTAGGCTTTCTTGGTGCTTAATTGGAGATAAGACTCACAGACTTTCTCTCCCTGGGCTGGCTTCAAACTGCAATCCTTAGATCTCATCCTCCTGTATAGCTAAGATTATAAGCATGAGTTACCCTCACCGAGCCCTAACACTTCTTTTTAAAAGTCTGAAGAAGGCCTTCAGTGTTTCAGAAATCACTTCAGTTGATGAAAAAATAAGTCTGACCCATATGAAGAAGAAGCTTCACTAACAAGATGCTCTTGAATAAAATGATGGTTTTGTAGTGTTTTCCAGATCATTTTTATAAAGTGTCAAACGCTGAATTGATTAACACATGATAATATGTGAACACTGGAGACACAACATGAATCTCACTGGAAAGCTTCACAAAATTATCAGAATAGAGAGACTCAGAAGCTGAGAGGTCTTACAGGCCTCATAAGAGAATCAGGGAGCACTGACACTTAAATTAAACCTAAGTTAAAGAGGTACAAGGGCATCACTGTCAGTATCTTTTAAAAACGTCTTTGAATTATTATTTTAGCTGTATATATTTGACTCACAGTGTGATCATTTGAAATATGTATGCAATGTATATATATGTGGTTAACATTTACATCTCTTTAAATTTTTATTTTTTTAAACTAAGAGATAATAATTTACATACTTATAAATGCTTAAAATATGCAAATATTTATAGGTACATATTTATAAGTACATGGATGCAATCTGTTCTGTCAATATTATTCTTTCAGAATCCTCATAATTATATAGTAATTTGCAGCCCACAAACCCAGGCCTTCAGCAAGTCTGTTAGCTCACCTTCATGTGGAGTACCATCTGACTGCAGAAACCATGAGAAGATTCCTGAACACATGGAGGCCAGGTGGGGGAAGGTGACATACAACTCATACGGAAAGCTTTGAACATGGGCGTGCATTGGTGACCACTTTCCACAGTTTTTATTGTTTGAGACAGACTTTCTCACTGCACTAAAACTCACCATGTAGCCCAAACTGGCCTCAGACTCACAACTCTCCTATCTCAGGCTCCCAAGCACTGGGTTCAAAGTATGAATCTGCACCTTTGGCTCTGCACTTTCCACAGTCTTGACTTAAAACCGAAGGATCAGGGAATAGCAGTCCAATATTCTAGACGGTTTCCAATAGTAAAGTAAAGAAAAATAGTCCAGGAAAAAAGCAGATGTGAAAGTGGTATTGTACTAAGAAGCATGTTTAGCATAACTTTGGGGAAGTGAATTTGGGAGGGCAACAATTCAAATCTGAGAAAGAGCTGCTACAGATTAAGCATCTAATTGCAAGAATAAACTATCACAGAAGGTTTGGAATAGAGAAAAGGAGATGTTACAACATCTAATTAGAAGGAGAAGCAACAGACAAAATAATCAAAACTAAAAATAAAACAAGTGGGAAAGAGAGGACTATGGAGGCTGTTTCTCTAACAGATAATGTGTGAGTTTTACCTTCAGAATGTGACCTTCTGTGGCAGTGACATGTCCAGGGCCCCGAATCCTCCAGGGCAGGGCTCCTCTGAAAGTTCAGAGACAGAGGAGAGAGAAGGAGGTGCACCCTGGGACCAGTGACACACAGAACCTCCCCGGATCCATTAGAGGGAGCATGGGCAGGCTGCCCCCCAGTCACGTTGCCCACTCCAAACTCTAGGGCAGAGATACTAAGTTTCTGCTGCTTCCAGGTTATAGAAGCCCTGGGAAATAAATACAAAGGCTCAGTCCAGAAAGCTTGATCCCTGAGGACCCAGCATTATAGAAGAAAAGACATGGAAAGTACAATAACTTGACAGAAAGACAGACATGTCCAAATTTAGAGGCCTCTAGGAATAAAGCAGGAATAAAGAATGATGATGCACTTTATCCCTGCCTCCTTCAAATCACGAAGGATAATGAAAAGAGCAGAAAAACTTCTCAAAAGGGAAACAAAATCTCATGTCCAAAACAGGTCTTGGACAAAACCGACACGCCAGAGGTCACTGTGCTTAGCTTTCCCTGTGTGCAATGCGCCCACAAAGCATACTTCTCCTCTCCGCCCATGATAAAGTGAGTTGATGAAAGGTAGAGACTTAGGTTCATAGATCTTTCCCCCAGCTTCATAAAAGAGAAGCCGAGCAGTGGCTGGCCAGCTTGGGTGCTGGGGATGTGTCCCAGAAGAGCCCTGGGTGAGATCCATCCGCAGACACAGTCCACAGGAGGTCTGAAGAGGAAACCAGGCCCAGCTGCCGACGCGTGCACCGTACCACACCTGCAGGCTAGCTCCTTTAAAGTTAAGATGTGAATGACTTTAACAGAGAATGGTGTAGCCTCAACAGAAATAAAAGCAACCACACTAGATGGATGGCAGAAAGAGAGGGGAAAAACAAATGATCAAGGAATGGGATAAAGTAGAGGTGTTTCCATGTAGTAAATTAAAGTCTAGTACAAGTGTATAGAGATGTCAGTCAAGCGGGAGGAAAAGAGCTGAAAGGTTGAAAGTGCCTTTGATGAGGAAATGGGAGAGGCAGGTAGGGCCCAGGAAGAATCTATTCTTGTTCACTCCACATAGTGTTCTTTTTGTTTTGTTGTTTTGTTTTTTGTTGGTTGTGGGGCTTGAGTTCTGGGCCTGGGCGCTGTCCCTCAGCTCTTCAGCTCAAGGCGAGCACTCTACCACTTTAGCCACAGCGCAACTTCTGGTTTTCTGGTGGTTTATTGGAGATAAAAATCTCACAGAGTTTCCTGCCTGGGATGGCTTTGAACCTCGGTCCTCAGATCTCAGCCTCCTGAGCAGCTAGGATTACAGGCGTGAGCCACCAGCGCCCAGCAATGCCACATAGTTTTAATCATAGTAAAGGTATGTGAATCTGGTTAAAATATTTATTTTACCAAAACATTTTAGACAGCTGAATTTGATGTATCTAATTTCTAATAACCTACTACATAAATTCACACACAAATATAAATTCTGACATCGAGTCTCGACTTCTCTCCAAGGAGAAGAGAGCTTTATACCTCTGTGTATAAGGATCTGAGTTGCGGGTAGAAGGTCTTTGAGTTCAGTCAGGATTAGCACTTGGGTGAGCTGATTGCCACGCTTCCCCATCCCCAGGCAGTTAGCAGGCCTGTTTTCTGTGACGTGTGGCATGTGAGCTAATGATAGTTGACATCTTCTCCCTCGGGCCTGAGAAGCTTTGCTGTGGCATTCACCTGCATAGCTGGCACCACGGAGCGCAAAGTCTGCAGGACAGGTGGGAGTTACAGGCTTCCCGGGCGTCTGCTCTGCTGGAGGACTGCGGTTCTGGTGGAGTCCCCAGCCTTGGTGGGAGAGGACACCCATTTCCTGGGGGGCCACCCCTCAAATAGTGAATGAAATGGGGGACCCAGGATCTGGCCATTTCTACATCATGCAGATCTCTGCTAGGGGACAGCTCATGTTATTTAATAAAGAGAGGAATATTAGGAACAAGTCATGTGATGGTAGCAACCTAAAACAAGTACCTTTGGTTTAGTCATCAAAACCCAGTCATCAACGAGCTTTCGGAAGGATTCTCATACTTCTCAGTAGCAAAATATTTGATGCAAATTCCACATTACCATTTCTCTCCCCCCCCAGCCCCCGGGGATGCCACACCATGGGAGCTATAGGTTCCCGGGGAATTTGGTTCTTCTAACGTTCGTTGTCCCAAAGCAGAGAGCAGCACAGTTCACCCTTAGCCATGAAGGGATGCGTTCTATGTAGTTGTTTGGCAATTATTGCCCGTGATCAAAAACACAGGAGAGGAAAATAAACTCAGGCAAAACATTTATTTGAACACTAAAGTGAAAGGTAAAGAGAAAGTCTAGAAATGTGGGATCTCAGGAGTTGTGTTTCTAGCTGAGAACAAGAAGCCTGCGGCTGGTCCCCATGCCACGTGTCAGCATGCCACATGTCAGCATGCCATGGGTTGGGCATGGCATGGGTTGAGCTGGCCGCTCCCCAGTTCATCCTTCAGTGGATGGAGAGACACAGGAGGACAGGCAGAGGGAAGCAGATCAGACGTGACAATCCTATCTGAACTTGATGTCTTCAGTGACACAAGAAACTGACAAAGGAAAAATGTCACATGTCTACACTACTGTGTGTGTGTGTGTGCACCTGTGTGCATACACTGGTCCTAAGGTTGAGTTCAGGGCCTAGGTGCTGTCCCTGACCTTTTGTCCTTAAGGCACTAGTAGCATTCTACTGCTTGAGGCACAGCTCCACTTCTGGCTTTCTGCTGCTTAATTTGAGAAAAGAGTCTCATGGACTTTCCTGCCTAAACTGGCTTTGAACCACAATCTCAGCTCTCAGCCTCCTGGGGAGCTAGTATCACAGGCTTGAGCCAGCAGCTTCCACTGGGCTTTTGAAAGAGTGGAGCAGTTGCTAAGTGAGGAGCTGCGCGGGCTGTGGGGTGTGGACACAATGCTTGGAAGCCTCCTGTAGTACTGCGTGAGATGAGCGAGAAAATCCAGTCACATCCAGGAAACATACCCAGGTCCAAGAAGGGGAGGGCACGGGATGGTGATCTAGGAAGGAGAGGACACCGATCAGTGATCTAGGAAGGGGAGGACGTGGGATGGTGATCTACAGAGGAGAGGACCCGACCCGAGACGGTGATCTAGGGAGGAGAGGACACGGGACAGTGAGGAAGGAGTCATACCAGAAATGGACCTTCCTCTTTGGAGAGACAAAGGGAGGCAAAGTCAGGATGTCTTGAGCCGGTGGTGGGGCAGCTTCTCCGGGCTGGGTGCCTCCTGGCCCTGGCCACGCCCCAGCCCTGGGCTCGGTCCTCCAGCTGCTGCTCTTCCCAGTGGGGCATCATGGCTGTTGCTGTGCCCTGCTGCAGCCCTGTCTTGTTTGTGCTTGGAGAGGCGGGGGGAGGGGGGAGAAACAACCCCACACAGCCTTTAGCCCCCCTCTATTCCTGAGAGAGGAACCTTGCTTACAGTAACTGCAGGGCAATCTCATGTAAAATTTTATCCTAGCCATTACTTTTTACTGAGCAACTATCTCAATGTGGATGATGCTCTAAAAGAATATGACTTGCACTGAGGCATGATGGGAGGAGACATGGGCTGAGCTGGGTCCCTGCTTGTTGGGGCAGCCACCCACCTAAGGGTCTCAGCCGGGGGAGGGGGAGGCAGGGGACAGCCTCTCTCCTCCTCCAGGAAGCAGGGAGCAGAACCTCTTGTTTTGGACCTTCTGGACCTGCTGTTCACTAGGGCTGGCCTAGAGCACTCACGGGCTAGTCCACGTAAATTAAAACCCTTCTCTGATGGAGGCTTGTCATAGAACAGACCCCAGCTTTCCAAAGACAGGCTTTGTAAAAGCTTCTCTTTTACATTCCTCTTCTTTTTTTAAACTAAGTGATCCTAAGATCCTATAAATCTCTTTTCAATACTGTCATCTCAGCAGTTCAGGTTTGACAGAAGTGAGCATCTCGGGTCTTTAATTACACGGTACCTTAGAGTGGCAACAAGCGATAGCACAGGAGGAAGGAAACTCCTCCATGCATGCTTGTTACAAGACAACGACCGCTCATCACTGGGCTGAGGAGAGTCCGCAGCCCTCTTGCCTAGCTATTAACCCTGGCGGATCTGTGTTGGTGAGACAAATCAACATCTCATGTGAGAAGCATCTTCTACACTTTAGCCTTAGTGAATTTTGTGTTCTGATCACAGAATGCTCGAGACTGCATAATGTATGAGCAGAGATTGACTTCTCAATGTTCTGGAGTCCAAGTTCCCAGCATGGGGTCCTGTGAGGGTCTTCCTTTGGCACCCTAAATAAACCCCACCCCCAACAGGGTAGTCTGGGAGCAGGGCTTGTTTCCTACTTGTGAAATTGGGGTGAACAGTTCAGACCACAGTTAATTTCATGACTAATGTGTGACAGCCGCTCCAGAACTTTCCTTTTAAAGCTAGTTCTGGGTCAGAACCAGGGTGATTTACTGTGCTTCTGTGAGAATAGAATTTGCAAGTGTTTGTATTAAGATAAATTCCTCATTTCATTTAAACATATAAAATACTAGTAGTGTTTTGATGTGAATATATTTCATTCGAGCGGAAGATGCAAACCATTGATCTAGCAATGAAATAATTGAAATCAACTTTCTTTCACAATGTATGCTCATCCTGTCATGAGCCAAGGGTTCTTTATAGCTCAACTTTCCCTCAGGCATCAGGTGAAATCCTCAGAAATTGAAGCATTGCTCAGGCAGAGACACTCTGCCCAGTAATGAATTTTTTGCACTAACTACTTCAGCTCTGAATTTCAACAGCACAGAAAATACTCCCTAAAACAGTTCTTCATAAGCTGAAATGTATTGGTTTAAATCTAATTATGTATTGATTTTGTCCAAAGCACACAACACAACACCTTTTGAGATGTCTTGGGCAGAGGACATTCAGTTCTACAGCAGGGGTTTCAGGTTATTGAAAAACTCTTCCTCAAGAAAAGCAACCAGTAGGGTTAGTATGGTCTCGTTTGTGATCATTTGGTTAAATGCCCAAAAGTGGGATTGCTGGGTCATATGGGAGCTCTATGTGGAGTCTTTTGAGGAACCTCCATACTACTTTCCAAAGTGGTTGAACAAGTTTAGACTCCCACCAACAATGCTGTAAGGTTCCCTTCTGTCCACATCCCCTCCAGCATCTGTTGTTATTAGAGTTCTTGATTATAGCCATTGTAACTGGGGTGAGGTGGTATCTCAGTGTTGTTTTGATTGGCATTTCTTGTATGGCTAGGGAGGTTGAGCATTTCTTCATGTGTCTATTGGCCATCCTTCTTTCCTCTTCAGAAAAATTTCTCTGTAAGTCTTTAGCCCACTTATTTATTGGGGAGTTGTTTCCTTGAGGATTTGTTGTTGGGGGATTTAATTTTTTGAGTTCCAGGTATATTTTAGATATGAGACCCTTGTCCATTTTATGGCTAGTGAAGATCTTCTCCCAATCTGTGGGCTTTCTATTGATCTTGCTAGCTATGTTCTTTGCCATGCAGAAGCTCTGCAATTTCATGCAATCCCATTTGTCCAACCTTTCTTTGATTCGTTGTGTTTCTGGGTCTCTTTTAAGAAAATTTTTGCTTGTACTAAGGAGACCTAGGGTTTCTCCTATTCCATCCTGTAATGTTTTCAAAGACTCTGAGGTCTTTGATCCATTTGGAATTGATTCTAGTACAGGATGATATATAAGGATCTAGCTTGTTTTCTACAAGTGATTAACCAATTTTGCCAGCACCATTTACTGAAGAGGCTGTCTTTCTTCCATTCTATATTTTTAGCTCCCTTATCAAGGAGTAGATGACTATAGGTCTGTGGGTTCATTTCTGGGTTTTCAATTCTATTACATTGGTCCTGAGGTCTGTTCTTGTGCCAGTACCAAGCTGTTTTGATTATTATGGCTTTGTAGCAGAGTTTGAAATTTGGTATTGATATTCCTCTAGCACTGTTCTTTCTGATAAGGATCATTTTGGCTATTGGAGGATTTATTGTTCCATATGAATTTTTGGATTACCTCTTCTATTTCCTTGAAGAATGAGATTGGAATATTGATAGGTATCACATTGAATTTGTAGATAGCCTTGGGAAATATTGCCCTTTTCAAGATGTTGATCCTTCTAATCCAGGAGCATGGGAGGTTTTTCCACTTTCTAAGGTCTGTTTTGATTTTCCTTTTCAGGAGTTTAAAGTTTTCATTATAGAGGTCCTTCACTTCTTTGGTTAAGTTAATTTTATGGGGCTATTATGAATGGAGCTGCTTTCCTGATTTCAGCCACGCTTTGTTCATTGTTGGCATGCAGAAAAGCCATTGATTTTGGAGGGTTAATTTTATACCCTGCTATTTTGCCAAAAAATATACTAAAGCTACCAGCACAACTATGTTTACTGCAGCATTATTTACCATAGCGAAGATATGGAACCAACCAAGATGTCCCTCAGTAGATGAATGGATCAAGAAAATGTGGTATCTATACACAATGGAATTCTATGCCTCCATCAGAAGAATGACATTGCTCCATTTGTTAGGAAATGGAAAGACTTGGAAAAAATATTAAATGAAGTAAGCCAGGTCCAAAGAAACATAGGTCCCATGGTTTCCCTTATTTACAATAACTAACATATGTCTGAGACAAGCAGAAATGGTCACATAAGTTGATGTTAAGTGAAATGAACCCCAAGATAAGGATTCAAATTTTTTTTTCTTGGGACTGTTTCTAACATATTTGTAAGATGATTTGTTTGTTGCTTTGTATGTCCCTCCCCCACGGTATAACCAGTGTTTTCACTGTATTTGATGTTGGTATGCTTTGTGGAGGGGAAGGGAAAAAACAAATTGTTTAAATAGGGATACAGGTGGACCCATTGCAACAATGAGATGTACAAGACATTATGACGAAACTGAACTTTACAACTTTGGCGGGGTGGGGTGGTGGGGGGTGGGAGAGTATGTGTGTGGGGGAGAAATGGGAAAGGATGGGAAGGGGAAACAAAGGAGGTGGCAACAATGCTTGATAAGAAATGCACTCATTACCTTGACCATATTGTTGTAACCCCTTTGTGCAGTATTTTCACAATAAAAATTTTTTTTTAAAGAAAAAAGAAAGAAAAGCAACCGTGCTGGTCTGTGGTTTTCTGGGCCAGGGTGGAACTGGAGGAAGCATCGTCACTTGTAACCCGAGGACAGCTTGCCTATAATCTCGGCCTTGGCTGCTGCACCACGGATCTCCACGGCACAGAACTCCTCATGCTGTGACCTGATGACACTGAGCTCATGAGGTCCTGCCTTCCCACCTGAAGCAGTTTCCCTCCTACTGGAAAGCCTTGTGGCCAATAATCATGGTGTGAACTGCTTATGACTGTTTGTGACAGTGGAGAAGCGCGGGCTTCTGTAAAAGTCTTCTGTAAAAGTATGTGAGGTGGTGGCAGCTCACAGGCTGAAGCCGGAGCTCCACTGCTTGTTCATGGAAGACCTCGGGAAACTCGCCTGGTTTCTCTAGGACTCAGTTCCTCCATCTTGAGGCTGAATGCTTATAGTGCCTAGCATCCATTTGGTCCCGACAGCTGTGGGCTGTCTCTTTAGGCTTCTCAGTGAGGCAGTGATCCATCCAACACCCACAAACTCATTTTTCTTCTGGTTTCCCAGAGCCAATGCCTGTGTCTGAGCAACACACATGGCCTCCAAGGACCTGTCTGAAACCCCTGTGCCCTTCTGTATTTTCCTCAGTCCTGTGTTGTGTGTTGGGCATTACACAATGGGGTCAAAATTATTCCCCCTGAGAACAGCGTTGCTAGGTTGGTTGTAAGTTACTAGATTAACTTAATTATCTTTGCTTATTATCTTTCCTAGCTAGTCATGCCAGAAGCTGAGCGGTGTAACTAAACAATGATTTGTTTTGCTCCTTCCATTAGCCCAGCAGGGAGTGTGGCTCTGCTTCTCCCCAGGTGGCCAGCCAGGGCCCTTTGCAGTGTGAGGACTGAAGGGTACCTGGACTCCTTGGGCACTAGCCGACTCCAAAATCAAACACAGACAGAACCATGCTGCCCAAAGTGACACCTGAGCTAGAAACAACAAACCATAATCAGTACAGTAGATTGGTCCAAGATGAGTCACTCCAGAGAGACAATTCAAGAGAGTGAACTAGTTTGTACTTTATGGCTGAAGAAGCAATGCATTCCCATGAATCATATGCATGCACATGTGAGACGCAGAAGTGGCAGCCAGCTTGGAGTTGTGTGCACTTGTATACTTGCATCTCCGGGATAGTTCTACTTACATGTGGCACTTATAGACTTCATTTTCAACTTCGACGTCTCCCCTGGATGGAAATTCTGAGCCCCCATGCAATACTGCCCATTGCCATTTGATTTCATATATAAATTGATTACTTCACAGAAATATCCAGCACTTGGAAGACGGAGACAGGAGGTTGGTAAGTTTGAATCCATCTTGGGCTATGAAATCCTGTCAGAAACACAACCAAAGGAGTCAGGATGCATTAGGAAGCGGTGAGTGATCCATCCCAGGGAGCACAGAAGGCTAGAAGGAAGGCCGGTGTTGAGAGAGGAGGCAAGCGCACAACAAACTCTCGCCTGGTCCTGACAGGACACTAAGGGTGAAGATCAGTGGAACTTGAGACAGGACTCGACGCTGCAGCTGAAGATTCTGGAAATGAGGCAAATGGCGAGCTGGTAATTCCCATCGTTGGGTCCTCGAGAGGGTCTCGCTGAATCTAGCCTCCTGAACTGTGTGTTCATGCTCATTTGATATAACATGGCAGAGGGTGTGTGTTCACACCTCATTATACCATGATGGTGGGGTGTCAGCATTTACACTCCCCTGCAGGGTGGACGCATAGCACCCCCACACTTTTGCACACCAGGGGCCCCATTCCCTCAGGATGGTGCTGTTTCCACCAGCATGGGCACCCTGCGGGGGCAGAAGCGCAGTCTGTACCAGGTCTCCCCACACCTGGAACTCACCGTCCTGAGAGCGCTGCTTTCCTCATGGACCTGGGGGTCTACAGTGCATTTCCACAGGTTGTCGACAGACCCAGATAGTCTTCGGTCAGAGAAATGACTCCACAGCTGTTGACATTATCTTTGATTTGCATAAATAGGAAGTTATTCTTCATTCTACACAACTGATGTTACTTTTAAAATTCTTCTCAAATGACAAAGTTTAGCTGGGTGCTAGTGGCTCTCTACCTGAAAGGTTAACTGTACAGCAAGCAGAGATCTGAAGGACTGCAATTTGAGGTCAACCCAGGCAGGAAAATTTGCTGATATGAGCTCAAACATAACCAGCAAAAAGCAGGGCTGGAAGTGTGGCTCAAGTAGTAGAATGCCAACCTTGAGCACAGAAGCTAAGGGACAGCATTTAGGTCCCAAGTTCAAGCCCCAGTAATGTCACCAAAAAAAAAAAAGAAGAAAGAAAGAAAGTATAGCATTTGGTATCAGTCAAATTCTTTTTTCATTTTACTTTATTGTAAAGATGCTGTACAGGGTGGGGGTTACAGTGTCATGAGTGAGGCAATGAGTCCATTTCTTGTTGAGCATTGTTACCCCTCCTTTGTTGTTCTCCCACTATCCCTCCCCTCCCCCACCTCCCTGACTCCGCTCCCCTGCCCCAGGTTGTAAAGTTCATTTCCAACAGAGCGTCTTGTGAGTTTCATTGTTGCAATGACTCATCCTGTGTCCAAATTTTGTCACTGTGACAAACACCTGAGAAAAATAGTTTAAAAGAAGGAAGCTTTTATTTTTGTATCATAATGTCAGAGGTTTCATTGATTTGAACCTAGAACAATGTGGTGGTAGGGAGTGGGGACCAGTAGAGGAGAACTAGGAACTACTCATCGTATGGTGGCCAAGGGGGGTGGCGGGGGGAGGAGGAAGGATGGAGAGGAGGGGAGGAACGAGGGGAGGAGAAGGAAACGGAAGAAGAGAGATGGGGAGAGGGGAGAGACAGAGAAGGAAGCAGAGAGAGAGGGAAGAGAGAGGAGAGGGAAGAGAAGGGAGAAGAAGGGAGGGAAGGGAGGAGAGGGAAAGGGGCAGGGACAGGATCCGCTTCAGTGGCACACTATCAGTGGCACGCTTCATACTTCAATCAAGTTTCACCTCTTAGGCCTCTACCACTTACCACTTCGCACTAATTGTCAACAGATTATTACTCAAAGAACTAAACCGCTGATTTGGTCTGAGTCCAAATCCCCTTTCAACGCTTGGATCCCGCAGCTGGAGACGGTGGCTTCCACACAGGGGCCTGTTGGAGAGTCCTTCTTGTCCAAGCACTGCTCTGCTATGCTTTCTCTCAGCCTTGCTTGAGTGAAAGTGTTGCAGATACACAGCCAAGGATAGAGATTTTTGCTTGAGCACATCACAAAAAAGCAAGAAGAGGTGAAAAACCCAAACATACTCAGTGTACTTAACAATTGTGCAATGATTCTCCATCTTGACGTCACCCATATGACGCCTCTCCCTGCTGGTGGTCCTTCCCTGGGTCTCCTGACACAGATTCTGACAGTGGCTTCTCCTCTTTACACCTGCGCTTTTCCCTGAGCTGCCCTTCCCGTGTCTTGTCTTTTCTAGTCCTTTGGTCTTGAAGGGATGTACCACAGACCTCCAATCCCGTGGGGCGTCCTCAGGCTGAATTCCAGCCTTGCTGACGTTTGGGGGGCCGCCTCCCTCACACAGAACCCGTCCTTCACTTCCGAGTGTCAGAACATCTTTTCCCTCCAAGCAGTGGACCAAGGATCTCCACATTCCTAGCCGGGCCTTCCACATTGAATCAGCCACTAACTCCTACTCTTACAAATGCTCAAATGCTACTCATTTATTTTCTATTCTAAGATTCTCCTGGCAGAGCCTTATGTTCACTGGTCTTCTAATTGGTCTTCCTGCCTTCTGTCACTTCTCATGCTCATCAAGGCTATCTTCTGTGTCCGGTATAATTAGGCCCCAGAATCTGTAGACAGGGCCCATGGCCCTTCATATAAAATGCACCTTCAAATCCTGCAATGACCCTCTACCCATCCATGCCTCAGAGCTAGTCATCTCCAAAGGTTTCTCCTCTAGCAAACAAAAATATTTCCACTGCTTATAACTATTCAGAACACAAGAGGATTTTATTTACAAAAACTTTTACAGCTATACATAACTAGGAATTAAATCCAAACATTGTGAATTCAATACTCATAAATTCACATAATACATCCATTCCATACCAACAAATACTGCTTTAAGTAAACCTGCATATTTTCAAATATAAAACCAAGAAATATTGGAAAAGAGTTACATTGTTTTCCATCTTTCTAATATCCTGAAGATCTCGCTCTACAGTCGATGGCTGTCCATCAGACAAGCTTGTGAGTCAATCCATTGCCACAGGTTGATGTGTGCAGCATAACACGCAACAGAACATCCAAATTTGTGAGGCTATGTCCCTGAAAAATAGATTTTTAATACCCTTTCTGATGTGTGTGAGCATTTCTCTCAAATGCACGTCTAAAGTCAGCAGCATGGCAGTTGCTTACAGTTTGGTTGTTTTCCGGACCTGAAGTCACATGGATTAAAGCCGTGCTTCTTTGGACTGTCTTGATCCATTTTCCAGTTCACACAGATCATTTACTAGCAGGAATTTCTAACATCATGCTTTGGATCATTTGAAAAACATCACTTCACTGGCCTATGCAGATATTTCAAATGTTGACATGTTTCATTTCCGACCATCCTGAAATGGCATTCATTAGTCTCCTTACTGGGCCCCTGACACAAATCTCCCAAGGATGAGAAGCGGTTAGGCTGTGGTGGCCACAGACTGTTGAAACTGCATTTTGTTCGTGGAGTTGAATTTTATGAAATGTCTTGCAAGGTCTTTGAAGCATCAAGATCATTTCCCTTGTTGTTAAGAGAACCTCTACCGAATACCTCAATATGAATACACGGTACAGCTGCTTTTCTAAGTGGAAATGGTGTCCCGTGCACAAAGAGTCTGTGCAAATCTGTTTTGTCAGCACTAAGCGGAGCGGAGGGCTCACACAGTCGCAAAAGCTCTTCCTTTCCAGTCTGGTGAGAGGCAGAAGCTCCAAGGCTCATCTGTGTCTCAGGAAATACAATGCACACTCAGAACCCAACATTTATTATAACCACACTATGTAAGACTTGTCTCAAGACTGTACCATGGGAGTCTAGAGTCTATTCTTTCTCTCCACAGAGGAACACAGAGGCACGGCTGGAGCTGGGACATGTCCCTAGGTCATGCTAGGGTCCTGAGGTGAGATCCCCCATCGCTCTTGAACCAACAGTGAGGATGCCAGCAAGGTTTCTGAAAGTCACGAGCAGCTCACACTTAATGAACACTTTTTTTTTTTTTTTACTCATGGTCTCCCTGAGACTTCCGAGGAGCCCTTGGGAATTCACAGGCAGACAGCCCGGCCTGAGTTTGGCGTCTATCTTAATGTCCTTCAACATCATTGAAGTAATTTGTCCCCATCCTTGACATGATTTTTCCTCCAATTTGATGAAATTAAAATAACTGTTCACTTCCCATGGCATTCGAGGTATAGAGCTCCATCTCCTCCCCCTCCCGTGACCCAGGTCACTGGGGTTGCAGGCCGGTAAACCACCAGGGTCGTGAACCAGCTCTGCTTTGACCTGCTTCATTTCCTGTCTCCTTGAAACTGTCACGCTGGCTGAGTGCTCACCCCTCCCAGGCCATGCGTAGGCCCCTCCTCCCATCAGATCGCTTCTTGCTCTCACATTACTATTTTAAAGACTAGGCCTTTGCCTGTCTTTTCCAAAAGTTTTCCCAGAAAGCAGAAACTGTGTGTAATTAAATGGGCTTCCAGAATAAATATTTGCTGAATGTAATTAAATGTATTTTTCCAGGAATAAACATTTTTTTCCTGGATGGAGCATTTGATTCTTAAGTCAGTGGACCATTCAGGGCAAACACTGAATATCTATGTGAAAAGCCTCAATAGCTTTTCCTTCCTTTAGAAACATTTCTTGTCAGGCTGATTATTGTTATAAAGAATTTCAAACTGAGCTGGTCTCTGCCTTAAAGTTATAATTGGGTGAAATTACAGAAATGCTTCCAGAAGACTAATTACAGCTTGATACCCACTGTGCCGCTGGTGCTGGCCTCCATCTTGGGGAGCATCGTGCTTCTTAGCATGTCTCCCACAGAGAGATTCTGATTCGTCCTGAGTCTGTCCAGTGCGGTCCCCATGTCCACTTCACATGCTGTCACCATGGATGCTAACTCCCGTTGTCCTGGAGACATTACACATTCATGCACACTCAATCCTGGCCTTAATTCACAAGCCGGTCCTTGTTATGCATGGCCAAGGAGCCCCTGCCCATTAGTGTCAGCCAGCACACCCTGGCTTTCATCAGGGCACGCACCTGCTAATGTAGAAACGAGAGCTGTGAAGTCAACTCAGCACTGACTAATTTGTTCCAATTCTAGGCATCCAGAAGCAACTTATGTAGGTCATGAAAAGCAAGTTTCTTGGTGAACGATTCAGATAGAAGTTGTTCCTGTGTGAGGTGAAGCCGAGCCTTTTGCCACTGTGTCTCCCGGTGCTGACTCTCATAATAAAACAAGGGTGAGAGGACGGCGTCTGGAGCCACTGCAAAACACCTGCTCTTATAAAGCAGCAGCCTTTCAATGCGTATCCTTCCTTTTTTCTTCCTGCTAAATGATAAAGTCAGATCTTTGGCCTCAAAATTTGAAAGAAGGCTTTACTACCCCTGATGTAGACAACCATTAGAACTGAACATGCAAATTTTGGGCAATGCTGATTTATTTAAGATGTTCTACATATGTGTTGTGCATGTAGAAAGAAAATGACATATGAACGCTTTCTGGCTTATTGAATGTTATACAGTCCTGGATCCTCCGGGGTTTTGAAGTGTAAAGAGCTCTTTCACGAGTCTATTTCTTGCTGCTCCTTCCGGATGGCTCTCTCTAACAGGAGGAAGGGGCAGGGCGGGGAGCAAATTTCCTGCACAACTCAGTCTGCTTCAAAGGGCATTTTCTGAAATTGGTTTTACTGACATAGAGTACATCTCACCCAGCTGTGGATGCGGATCTGCTGAGAAATGTGGTCTGTGATTTGTGCCCTGCCGTCCCAAACGAAAGCAAGGTTCCAGTCCAAGGAAGATGATCACAGGTGGTGACCCACCAGGCAACTGTCCTGTGACAGGAGGGCCTGGAAGCCAAGTCTCCCACCGGTGCTGCCATATTGGACATGAATTTATATTGAAGGCAATGAATACTGTTACCCAAGGTTTGCCCATCAGATGTGTCCATTGAATACCCTTATTAGAAACTTAGCTAAAGAACATGAAGATCACACACACAGAAGTTTTTCATTCCTTTTATGATAGCCTTTGAGCCTCAGCCTTTTTCTTCCTGCACTAACAATTCCCAGGTTGTTTTTGACTTCCAGACTCTGCCTGAGCTCCTGGCATAAGTCAGGAAATAAGGACAGAAGTCAAGAGACAAGAAGGAGAAGAAAAGGTCTAATGAGCATCAAATGGCCCTCCAGGAAGAAACCCCACCAGAAACAAAGTAAAGGGAGTATCTGAGCACACAATAAGAATAATGTTTAGACTGATATAACTATAACTGATGTAATTGCCACTATATTCAAAGCTAGAAGAAATATGGAACGTATCATGTAGGATGAATACGAAGAAAATTATTCTTAGGCCCGTAGGAATAAAAATCACAAAACTCCAAATCAGAGAAAAAGTTGAGTAAAGACAGACTGATTAAAAGGAAGCAACAAAAAGTTATATCTGCATTACTCTTTAATAGAATGAATAAGAATAGGGATAATTTGTCTTCAAAGTAATGAAACAGAGTTGATAGTTGCTTCTCATTGATGTGTGCAGAGAGCTTTGTTACAGATGAAAACAAATGAGAGGTCATTTCATATGAGTCAGGTAAAGGACTGTACTACCAACTGCCTGCTTCACCACCTGTGTGGATCCCAGGCTGTGCACCAGGCTGGAAGTCTCTGCTAGGTGCCCAGGGGCTGGTGTCAGCCACAGCAAGTCAGCACAAAGCCTCCGAAACGCTTCCCTCCACTATTTAGGACAGAGCGTAAGGGATACACTTTACAAACAGTTATTCACAGGTGTTAAAAAATTTAAAGGTAACATAATATACAGAACTAGTTTTTTATCAGGAAAGCTGAAAAGATGTTTTACCTTTTCAAAGCTCTATTGAGTTTAAAAAAAAAAACTGTTACGGGGGGCGGGAAGAAGAAATGATTACATGTATTAAAAATGAGGACAAAAGTCACAAAGTTATCCATTATAGACTCTAGCATCTGACACAAGAATTACCCTATTGGAATGTTATCCAGTAGGAAAACATAATCATCGATTTAGGAACATAATAATGGAAACACAAAAACGAAACAGCAGACAGAGACAGGCATGGTAAAATGACCATTAGACTGTGGGAAGACTAAATGGTTTACTAGACACCCTTGAAGGAGAGAAAAGACATACAAAAAGAATTATATTTGATGAAATTAGAAACTCGTTTACTAAGCAGAAACAAAATCTTACTTAGATCAGGGGATAAGGGAAACAATCTTAAGAGTAGAAATCTTTTTTTCTTTTCTTTTCTTCTTTTTTTCAGTCATGGGGCCTGAACTCTGGGCCTGAATGCTGTCCCTCAGCTCTTCAGCTCAAGGCTAGCACTCTACCACTTGAGCCACAGCGCCACTTCCAGCTTTTTTCTTTTTGCTTATGTGGTGCTAAGGAATTGAACCCAGGGCCTCTGGCATGCAAGGCAAGCGCTCTACCACTGAGCCACCTTCCCAGCCCAAGAGTAGAAATCTTAAGAAGAGAAATATGTCAAATTATGCATAAGCAACAATTTAAGGATAGGGGAAATTTTGATTTAATTCAAGCCCAGAGCACAGTAGACAAAATCATATGGTACAGAAAAAATAAAATTTCAATCCAATTGTCAGTCTAAAATATTCTTTCAGCAGCAACAGCTTTCAACAGTGAAGGCAAATAAAAGACCTCACACTTGTAGGAGAAAATCTTCATAAGACAGGGACACGAAAGTACAAAGACAGTGGAAGCAGATGGAAATCCATAACACCAGTTAAATAAATAGTATACCACCTTACAAAAATGCTGAAAGAACAAGAAAATCTCTCTGAAATAAAATCAACAGAATGAAAAAAAGCCACAGACAAGAAAAATGATCCAAATCATCTATCAGATAATGGAATGTATTTATAATATTTAAAGAGTCTTTACTCAACTATTGGAACATAAATAAGCCCATAATGTTATGGCTGGGCTGTGGTTTGAACTTAAGGCCTTGTACTTAGTATAGGAACTCTTCAACCTAAGCTGTATCTGCACCCTTCCATTAATAAAATACACAAAAAAAAATGAGAAAGGAAGTATAGATATGTCAAGCAAACATATCAAACATTGTTTAACATCATGATTTTTAGGAGGCTAAAGATTAAAATCAAAATGTCAACTTTGTCATAGCAATAATTCATTAGAATATAAGAATTATCTTATTATACTAGAAATAATTTAAAATTTCATATTTTACAAAAAGATTAGCCATACTTTGTGATGGCAAATGTGTGAATGACGTTGAACTCTGTAACAGCAGCTGGTGAAACTTTAAAACAGTACAAATTTGGAAACCAATTTTACAATGCTAAAATTTTAAATATCCACCTTCCATATGAGCATAGACAGTTACTCCACAGCAATTAAAATATATAGTCATACCAATACACAAGAACATGTGGAGCAGCTTTATTTGTAGTGACTAAAACTGGACTTAACATGAGTGGTCAGCATATAAATGCTCTTGCTTCTCTAGGCCCATCCAGTGAATAAAAAGACACCAACAGATACACAAAGCACCATGAAAAATCCTCATTGGAGTAAGCAGAACAGGAGAAGCCACAGGGAAGCTCAAGCATTTATGTGAAGTTCTACATTATGAATATGAATTTACGGGGTGAAGTGGTAGAACATCTGCTGCTGGTGGCAGGGTGGATGAGGAAGAAGTCCCAAAGAAAGGAGAAAAGAGGAGTAATCACATGGGAAGTAGTGAATTCTCCGTGATCTCGGTTTTGATCATGTTTCTGTGTTTGCATAGATGAGTCTCAACTTGTCAGATTGTACAGCTTAAATATGTTTGATATATTGTATAGCAGTCACGCCTCAATAAAGCTGTGAAAAAAAAGTTTAGGAAAACATATTGGGAAATGCTCGCAAAAACTATTCAACAAGACAGGATTTCTTCTATATATCACAAAAAGTGCAGCCTTAAAAGCAAGGAATGAAAACTCCTTTGGAAAATGTATCACTCAGAGTACCCAAAAGAGGCGAACAAAAGCAACGCACAGATGATTCAGTGCCCAGTGCCCATCCCAGCCACAGGAGTCTGATCTGAAGACTCCATGTGATGACAGAAGAAAGCATGTCACCGTATCTCAGAATAAGGACACCGAGGGCAAACATCTTAACCTCAGTTCCGATCAGAAGATGCAAATCTCACAGGGAGTGTTTGCTGATGAAAGGCACTGGGGCCCTAATGCACCCCAGGAGAGGTCCCCAGCTTCTCCTCACAGCATTTTTCTCAGCAGTAAAAATTGGATTACCGAAGCTTGTTCACATAGGAATGGGAATATAAATTACGGAAGACACAAGATGGTGTGCAATAAACCAAGCAACAAATGAGCAAACCATTCTGGCTACTAACAACCAGGATCTCACACAGGAAAGGACAGAGTGAGGTTCATGGCGGTGAGTGCACATCACCCTTGGGTGCTGGGTGCACATAGCTCTAAAGACAAGTATCTCCACAGTGGCATGAACTCCGAGTCAAGTTCAGGTTCATTGAGCAAGAGACCCATCGTGATTACGGGATGTCAGGAGTCTCTGAGGAGCGGCTTCTCAGTGGACACGGTCTGACCACCACACTGGACTGCAGGCAGCATAGGTCTCATGGACTCCGAAGAAGATAATGCCACACCTCCTGAACCAAACTGTACTGAGACATTTCTGAGACATTTGGGAAGCACTTGACTGTGTGAAACGTTTTTTCATCTGCTTAAATGCACATGAGCTGTATCTTCTCTGTCCTGTGGGGAATATATTGGATGCACTCTGGGTCTGCCTTCAAACACAGGCCTGTTCCTCTTACTGGAGAAAGGAACAGAAAAGAATATATGGTGACTACTTAGAACAGAGACTCATTTCAGAAACTCAGGACTGTAAGAACTTCCTGTGAAGGATTCGATCTCATACTCGCACAGGGTGGAGAGCTGAGGTCCTGCAGGAGCTGGTCCGGGACAGGGGGGCCAGGGGCAAACTGCTTGAGGCTGTCAACAAACCGTCCCAGCCCACAGCCCCACAGCTGCTCGCGTGGTGTCCATCCATCCATCCCATCAGGAAGGAACTCGCACAGGTGTGAGATCACCCAGGACTCTGCTTTTGAGTCCCAGAGAGCCAGGGCTCAAAGGGGTGAGGAGATGGGAAAGGCCTAGTTTTAATCACTTGGGCAAAAGACAACAAAACACACCTAGGCCCCACCCAGAGGACCATGTTGCAGATGCTGGCCAGGCTTGGCCGGCTTTCTGGTGGCTTCCCCAGTCCTCAGAGCCATCGAGAGCCAACGTGGTGTCAGAGGCCAGACCCTCAGACTCTCAGACTCTCAGAAACTCTCAGACTCTCAGACTCTCAGGAAGTTAATTTTGTCCTTCAAAAAGATCCCCAGTAGACATTTGCCAAATATTCATTTTACATCATAGCACCTGATGGAAACTGTTTACCACCACATCTCAGATGTCTTCCAAATAACTTTTATCTTTCCAAACTTGTGTTGAAGATGACCCCACATAGCAGGATTTTGGACTAGATGAATCAGGTATCAAAAAAAGGGGGGAAAGGGTAACAAAACAATTATCTCCTGAAACTTCCACTTTAATTTTCAGATGGCATTTAAATTTTTCTTATTGTTTTACTTATTTCTGAATAATTACTTACTCAATTTTCAGTGCAGGTCCATAAGAGTTTAATGAATGACTTCGGAGCAATAAAGAGGAACACATATCACCATGAAATTCCTGTCACCCTGAGTCACCAGTTGTGGAGTTTGGTAAGACTTGTATTTAAAACAGACCAACATCAGTGAATCTTACAAAAGCAGGAAGAGACTGAGGCAGATGGGGGGTGGGGGACATTTTCTATACAATATTTACTGAAGCGCCTCAGGGTTGTTTTTCAAGATAACTTCTCCAAAGCAATCAGACTCTCAGCTCTTATCCAAATATTCTGCGTAGGTATTGTATTGACTTAGGTCTTGAAAGACGTTTTGTGTCAAGCCTGTCAACAGCATCCTCTACATTTTGCAGCTGATCTGCTGAGACCTGCTGCTCCTGTACCTGGTGGCCTGCCTCCCCGGCCCGGAGCATGCCTGAGTCACCAGACGGCCACCCTGACAAGCCAGTGTGTGTGTCTGCGTCTGCCACAGTGCCTCCCAGACTGTTCCCTGGATGTTTGCACACCTTGTCACATGAAGAAGGTAGGTGAGTTCTTCCGGTCTTAGAAAGAAAGTGCAAGTGAGGGAGACAGAGCTGCTGCCCGGAGGCCCAACAGCTGCAAGGCTGCAAGGCCAGAAGGGAGGGCCGGACCTTGGCTGCACACGGCAGGTCTCTGCTCGGCGCCTAGATCAGGTGCAGTGAGCAAAAGGCTGGAAAATCCTTCCCCTAGAAAGACATGGCTTTCAACACTGACCTTGAATGACCTTCGGCGTCTCCCATGTGTGTGGCTACTCACGTAGGCCTTCAGGATCTTCCTGTCCACCCCATCTCTGCATACATTTGCCACTGCTCTGCCCACCAAAGAAAGCTGCTCCTCGGGGATCTTCCAGATTTTTCCTTGCCTTTCCTGAATAGTCCTGTGTTACCCAAGACAATACCGAGTTCCTCTGTTCAAGTGTTGGTCGTTCATTATTGCCCATTGGGTAACTTTGACGCTCTCCTCAGGTTTACACCCTGGCTGTGAACTGCAGACATGCCTGACTCGTCTCTCCACCTGCACGAGTGCTGGGGATCTGTGGACCTCGTGGCATGATGAGACCCCAGTCAGGGGTGTGGTGGGCCCAGCGGGGCCCCCCTCCCTCAGGTTGACGTGGTGACCACGGCTCAGAGCTCCAGCCGGACTCTCAGCACCTGGCCGACACTGTGATATTGTTGCTTGGGTTTTTATGTCAGAAATGCCATCTCTCTTTCCATACTATTTTTTGTTTTTGCTCTCGTTTCTTGTGTGAGTAGTTTTGTCTTTAAATTTAATTCTGATCAGTGTATTTACACAAAGTTGTGTCTCTTGTTACAAACCCTCAGCAGGTTGTGGACAAAGAGCACACTGGAGCTGACTCTGGAAAGGCGCATGGTGTGGAAGGGAAAGCAGACTAGTAGCTCAGAATCATGCAGAACATGGTCAGGAGGACAGGAAAGAACCGTGAATTATCTGAGGGGATCAGAGAGAGCTTCTCAGAGGAGCTGGCACCTGAGCAGGGCAAAGAGAGTTGTTAGCCTGGTCCCTAAGGAGGGCTGTGTGCCAAACCCCAGCTCGCTCTGTGCTGCCCCATACCCAGCCCAGGGCGGGAAACACGCCACTGATCCCTGCTCAGCATTTGTTCTCATGGGAATTTTATAATTTTGCTCCTGAGAGGCTGTTACAGTTTCTCTGTGATCATTGTTGATAATTAGTTAAGCAAATACACGAAAGTAAGGAAGTTCAGTACCTGAATTGGTTATGCCAGCAACGAAACTGGGGAAATTAAGAATTATATGGTCATGGTAAACAGTAAAGCTGTAGACATATCATGTCCATTGTCATTGTGGCATTTTGGTTTTAAACTCTGAGTGAAGGAAGTGGTGCTGTGGCTTAAGTGGTAGGGCGCTTGCCTTGAGCTGAAGAGCTGAGGGACAGTGCCCAGGCCCAGAGTTCAAGCCCCACAACCGACACGCACACACACACACACACACACACACACACACTACAAATCTGAACCTCTGAGTGAAGAACAGGGTTCAGGATTTCCACAGATGAGACCCACACACCACCCTGGGATTTGAGGTCCCCCACTTGGCCTGCACAATGGATGCTCAGTATGCACACACACATGCCACATCTCCTTCATTCATCTCTTTGGCTCATTCACCTTTTATTGGGACCCATAATGGTGCCCTCTATTTGACTACGGTGAATAATATTGCAATAAACCAGCAGGGATATCCAAGTATCTTTCATGATATATACCCAAATGTGAGATGGCAAAGTCATGGGAAACCTCCTGTTAGTGATCTGAGGCCGTCCATGCTGATTTCTGCAGCAGCTGCGCTGGTTTGCATCCTCATCAAGGATGTGGGGTTTCCTCTTCCCCCTTCTCTCCATTGGCATTTGTCATTGTTTGTTTGCTTGATGGCGGTTAATGTGGTTAGCATGAGGTGGAAACGTAGTGTGGCTTTGGTTTGCATGTCCCTTCTGGCTAAGGATGTTGAACATTTCTTCATGTATCTGTTAGATATTTGTATTTCTTCTGTAAGAACTGATGCACAGTTTGATTGCCAACTGAATTGAATTACTAGCTTCCTTGCTGTTAAAGCTTTTTGAGGTATATGTGTGTTCTAGATTTTAATTCTATGTCTGTTGAATAATGGTGAAGACTTTCTTCCATCCTGTGGGCTGACTCTTGGTTCTGGTGATGAGTTCTTGCTGTGCAGAAACACTTTAGTTGGATATCCCCTTTCTCAATTCTTGCTTCCATGTTCTTTGCATCAGGAGTCTCATTCACAAAATATTTACTTATGATTAGATATTCTAGAGTTGTCCCTACGTTTTACTATAGTAGGTTTAGAGTTCCAGAAATTAAGCTATTTGATTCAGCTGGATCTGATTTTCGTAGAGGAGGAGGGACCTAGGTGCAGACCCATTACCCTTCAGATTGGTGCTCAGGTTTTCCAATTACCACTTGATGAAGGGGCTGTCTTTTCTCCATTGTGTATTCTTGGCTTCTTTGTCACATACTAGTTGGCTGTGGATGTGTGGTATTTTTTCTGAAGCTTCTGTGCTGTTCCATGAGTGTTCAGATCTGTTTTGTGCTGGTGCCAAGCTGTTTTTGTGACTTGGACTCCGTAGTATATTTTAAGCATGGCATGATGATATGTCCAGCAGTGCTCTCTTATTACCTGGAATTTCTTTTTTTAAATTTTTACTGGAATTTCTTTTGTATTCTGGATAATTTTCCCTCTACATAAACATGTGCTTTGATTTCTATAATTCCAGGAGGAATAATAATGGAATATTGGGGGATAATTCAATGAGCTTGTAGATTGCCATTTTATGATATTAATTCTGCTACTTTCTGAGTGTGAAATGTGTTTTACCATCC
Organism: Dipodomys merriami; assembly: GCF_024711535.1. Lineage (NCBI taxonomy): Eukaryota > Metazoa > Chordata > Mammalia > Rodentia > Heteromyidae > Dipodomys > Dipodomys merriami. The sequence goes on along the minus strand of NW_027206612.1, from coordinate 2,328,828 downwards.
TGATGTATTCTTCAGCTTTGTGGTTTTCATTATTGAGCTCTGTCACATTCTTATTTAACTTAATACCTTGGTGTTTCATTATTTGTATGATATTGTAAATTGTATTGTTGGACTGACTTTTTGCTCAGCCTGTTTACTGATGATATACAGAAACTGTACTGATTTAAGATACTGATTTTGAATTTTGCCACATATCCAAAGATATTTACTAGGTCTGGAGGGTTTTTGGTGGAGTCTGTAGGGTTTATCAAGTACAGGTTATATCATCAGTAAACAGAGATAGTTTGATTTTTGTTTTTCTCTACTTGAATTCCTTTTACTTTTACTTTATTTTATTTTTCTCTACCTAATTGTTCTGGCTAGGAATTCTATCACAATTTCGAATAACAGTGGTGAGAGAAGATGTTCTTGGCTTGCTCCTGACTTTAATAGAAATGATTTTTTTCCAATTTAATGTGATATTGCCTATACTTTTGTCATATATAGCCTTTGTTAGCTTCTATTCCTAGTTTTTTCCCCCTAGCTTTCTCAGAACTTTTATTATTAAAAACCGATGGATTTCAACAAAGGACTTTCTCCATCAATTGAGATGATTATTTAGGTTTTGTTCTTGGTAATGCTTATGTGTATATTACACTTATTGATTCAAATATGTTGAACTAATCTTGTATCTGGGATGAAATCGACACGGTTGTATTGTGTGACTTGTTTCTTAAAGTGTTGTTCTAGTCTATTTGCAAGGATTTGTGTGTGTGCTGATCCTCAAGCTTGAACTCAGGGCCTGAGCACTGACCCTTAGACATTTGTTTAAGCTTACTGCTCCACCACTTGAGCCACAGCTCCATTTCCAGCTCTTTCTGGCAGTTAAGTAGAGGTAAGAGTCTCATAGACATTCTTGCCCTAGCTGGCAGGAAAGATTCTCAGACCACCACCTCATCAGTAGCTGGGAAAACAGAAGTGAACCGCTGAGCCCGGTTGCAAGGATTCAATTGAATTTTTTTACATCCAGTCCCTCAGCAAGCAATGTCTAATGCATTGATTGAAATGGTTGTTGTCTGTCTGGTTTTGGAATAAGTATAATACTTGCTTCATAGAATGAATGTGCTAGCATCCCTTCTTTAGTTCATCGAGCCTTTTGAAGAATTGCTATGAGTTCTTTCTGAGGGTCCTGTGGAATTGCCCTGAGTAGCCTGGCCTTAGATTGCTCTTCGCTGGAAGACTGCATTCTCCAAACTCATTGTTTGTCACAGCTCTGTTTAAGTGGTTTGATCTTGGCTTTGTTTTTGCAGCTCACATGCACTTAGAATTTTCTTCTCGATTTTCCAGCATGTTTGAGAGTGTATTTTAAAAGGGTTCCCTCAGGATCTTTTGAATTTGTTTGATATTCATTGAGTTACTTCCTTTTCATCTTCAGATTAATTTAATCTTCTTTTTTCCTTTCCTTTTCTCTCCTTCTTCCACCACTCCTCTTCCTCCTCCACCTCCTCCTCCTCTTCCTCCTCCTCCCCCTCTCCTCTTTCTTTTTCTTCTTCTTTTCCTTTCTCCTCTCTCTCCTCTCTCTCTGGCTAACGTGACTAAGGTATTACCAATCTTATTTCCCCCCCCCCCAAAGAACAAATTTTTCATTTCATCGTTTCTTTGTATAGTATTTTTTGTTTCTAGTTCATTAATGTTTTCCAAACTTACTAATATTAGTATTTCTTTCTCTGTGTTTATTAGTTTGGGGTTTGAATTGTTTCTGTTTTTTCTAGAAGTTAGCATCGCATTATAAAAACTATTTATTGGGCACTTTTCTGTTTTTCGTTTTTATAGTTTTATAGTCAGGCACTTGCAGTTATAAACTTGCCTCTCATCACTGCTTTTGCTGGATCCCAGAGGTTCTGGTAGGATATGCTTTAATTTTCATTGTTTTCCAGGAACATTTTGATTTCTCTCTGTGTTCTTCAGTAATTCACATGCCATTCCATAATGTGTTTTTCAATCTCCCTGTGTTTGAATATTTTCTGTACTATATTTTTCTGTTCAGCTCTAGTTTAATTAAATTACAGTCAGATTATAAAAAAACAAGAAGTTATCTCAATTTTCTTATGTTTGTTTAGACTTGATGTCCCAGAATATGATCTAGTTTGGAGAAAGTTCCACAGGCTGTTAAGAAGAATGTGTATTATTCAGCTACTGAGTGAACTACTCTATAGATGTCTGTTAAGTCTTTTGGTGTATGGTTCTACTTAAATCTGAGATTTGTTCGTTGTTGCTTTGTTTGGAAGTTTTATGTATTTGTGAGAGCGGGGTATTGAGTGTGGGGCCTACTAGCATTCCTAAGTTCAAAAGTGTCCATTTAATGGACTTGGGTGCAGTTTTACTTGGTGAAAACTGTAATGTTCATCTCTTGAATCATCCCCATAGTTAATATCGAGTGACCTTTGTTGCCTCTTATAACAGATCTTAGTGTAGACTCAGTGGTCAGGCATGCATTTCACAACTTCTACCTACGTTTGGTGTCCATGTGAATACTAGGCCAGTTTTTCACTATTGCACCCTGAGTTTGTGTTTGCCTTGGTCTCTGAGCTGTGTTTCTTGTAGATAACAAATGCTTGGATCTTGTTATTAATTGAAGTTGCCATATTTTTTGATTCAAGAGTTATGATCATTAATACTAAATGTTAATGTTGAGAGATATTCCATATTTCCTGTCATCTTGTTGATTTAATGATGCCTGGTAATTTCCCTTTCCTGCTTCATTAACCTTTTATTCAGTAGGGTTTGTTCTTTCCCATATTTTTATATTTTTGTTATCATCTTCTGAGGGCAGTATTCTTTGAAGTATCTTTTGTTGTGCTGCTTTAGTGATGATGAATTTCCTTGCTTTTGTTTTTGTTTCTAAAGGAAGGGTTTCTTCTCCTGCAGCAATTCTGAAGGATAGCTTTGTTGTGTGGCAGTTGCTATCCTTCAGGGCTTGGATGATCTCCCTCCACACCCGCTTTGAAGTGAGGGCTTAGCTTCAGAAATGAGCTGCTCTTCTAATGGGATTGCTGCTGTGAGTCACGTGTCTCCTTTATTTTGCCACTTTCATTTATTCTGTATACTGAGGGTACTTACTATTCTATGTCTAGGGGTGTTTTTATCTCTTTTCATGTCTATTTGTAGTTCTGTATGCATCTATCACATGGATGGAACTCTTTCTGGAGGTTGGGAAAGTTTTCTGTAATTAGTTCATTGAATAGGATCTGAAGGATTTTTTTGTATTGATTTCTTCTCTCTCATTTGCACCTATTACACATTGTTAAGTTTTGATGGAATCTGAGTGGTTTTGTAAGCTTACTGGTATTCTCTAAGGTGCTTTTCAATGTCTTTGAGTGTGTCATCTAGCTATTCTGTTTTATCTTCAACCTGTGATACTCTATTTTCACCATTGCATCTATTTCTCGCTTAGCCTTTTTGTCGAGTTTTTAAGTTTGGCAATGGAACTGTTCATCTTCAGGATTTCCATTTGTTGAGCTTTATTCTTTTCACAGTTTCTATCTCTGTATTGAATTCCTCTCTCACATTCTGCATTGCCTCTTTTCGTTCATTTAGCTAGCTGCTTGTATTTTTGTTGTTCTTTTGATTTCTCTTTTGTTTGTCCAAAGTCTCTTGGAATGCATCTTATTTCTTGAACATCTGTTCCTTTATTTCATTGACAATTCTTGTTATTTTTTAAATTGAGCTAATTGTCTGGACTTTATCTCTCCCTGAAGTCCTCCATTGTGGTTTCATTGGCTTATGCTCTTCCTCTTGGATTTGAACCAATACAGGAATGAAGGCAAATAGACTTACATACAGCAACTATGAAGTTTTGGTTGTTCTTATATGTCTATGTATTGTATATTTGTATATAGACTTCACTGAAGATGATGATAATGTTAGACCACGTGTGTCAGTTTACAACCAGACTCCTGTATAAATACCACAGCTGTGACTGGACTGTGGCTCTATCATAGTGCCCGATACTCCTTGGGTTGTTGCGTGATATTGCTTGAAGAAGTCCAGAGAAACCTGCTGTGAGCAATTACCGGCCACCTCAGGAGCATTTAGACTACTCACTTTCCCTTCCTTCTCTCTGTAAAGTCACACATCTTTTGACTCCTCTCAGTGACTATTGTCATCAAATCCATAAGCAATGAGAAACTCTTTGGATTTCAGAAACTAGGAGCCCCGTCTTGAATTCTGTCCCTTCAGAATCCTGACAAAAGGTAAGGTGACGCTATGCTAAGTGGTTTCCTCCAGCAGCCGCAGGAAGTAGTCTGCATTCCCATCAGGACTTGGTGGCTTCTCCAGCTCCAGTTGAGAACACTAGCTTTTCATGGTGGATGGAATCTGAGGGGCTGTTTTATGACTACAATGCATTGCCAATGATGCCGTGTTTGCACTGCTTATGTAGGGTTCAATATATTGATGATATTAAACTTCCACAGCTCAAAATGTCTGCAGAATTCTTTTTTTTGTTTTGTTTTGTTTTGTTTTTTTGTCAGTCATGAGGCTTGAACTATGGGCCTGGGTGCTGTCCTTCAGCTCTTCAGCTCAAGAAAACGCTCTACCACTTGAGCCACAGCTTCACTTCTACAGAATTCTTAAATAAGTATTCTTTTAAGTTTGATATTAAATTTTGAGAACAGCACTCTATCCACATCTTCATAGATATAATTATTGGTTCCAAAGCCTTAGAAGAAAAAATAATGTGCCTTTTTATGTTCTAACATACAGAGAAATTAGTTGGAAAATTACAACTACAACTAAGTTCTTTTATTAATCAATAATAATTTTGAATTGGTAAGCTTAATGCAATTAGTGTAATTGATGCAATCTAGCTCTTCTACTGTTATAAACATCAAATCATCGTAGCCAGAGGTACAGACACCGAAGTTTATGCTGAGATGAATGAAAAGCAGGCTTTACCATGAGCCTCACAGCCCTGCTGCAGAGCAACCTCGCCCCTCACTCAGTGAGGCAGTGTCTGGTGGTCTTCAAGCCTTCGTTTCTCAAAATAAAATGGACTCATGCCTATATAAGACACTTTTTCCAAAGAAGTCAGAGTTCTGATCATTGACACCATTCTGATCAAGTAGCATATCAGATCTTTGACATCAGAATGTGATAAGGAAAAGTCTGGAGTGAGTTGCTGCTTAACATCAAAATAATAGAGTCAAGGTCTGTGATAACAGAAGACTAAGATCACATCACTAGTACTTGAATGCTAAGATCTAGTCACAAGGTCATAAACTGGTGCAGACACCTCCTTCCTCTTGGCTAAGTCTCCACCCACCCAGTATCTGTTACCTAGATAACTGGCACACCTGGAAGCAGTCACCTGTCCCTCTGCGAGGTCACATCCTGAGCCGCCTCTGGGCGCTTCCCATCTGACCTTAGGAAGGTCACAGGCCCTGAGGTCACATCCAGATCCAGTGTGGCCACACCTTTCCCTCACCTGGCCACACCCCTTCCTTCCTGGACTAATTAAGGCCTGGCCAGGGGGTGGGTCTCCCCTTTTGGCCATTCCTTTCCATCATGCATGGCAGGGGCAGCAGTTTGGTAAATAAGCTTCTTTTCCTGCCTGAATATTGTGTGGTGTTCTCTTCATTAGCTACCTAGTGAAACCTACCTATTTAATATACCTTACAATCATGTCACAAGTACTTAAACACTAAGATCACATCACAAGTACTTAAATACTAAGATCATGTCACAAGTACTCAAATTTAAAGATCAAGTCACAAGTACTTAAACACTGAGATCACATCACAAGCACTTTCTTGGTGCCTGTTGACTCCTAATGTATCTTATTATGCCAGTGTTTGGCTATCTATATGCAGAATCAGTGCTATTATCAACGTGAGTCATCTGTCTGCTTGCTCAGTTGTATCTGCTGCTGCTGGTCCTGCTGGAGATGGAGCCCAGGTGCACACTGACAGGGCCAAGTGGACCCTTACTTACAACCTTGGCGGGACTGTGCGGATGCCCTTGGCCAGCACCTACGGCTCTGCTGGTCCACAGGATTCTGCTCCAGCATGTCTCCCTTCTTCTCTCTCCCAGTGACTTGGCTCAAATGGCAGCATGGGAAGTTCTGGCTCTACTTCCTACATGCTCACAGGCCCGGCTCACGCTTCCTCCAGCCATGGTGTTCACAGTCACCTTCAAACGACCTCTTCCACCCAATCCCTTTAGCCTGCTTTTCCAGGACGCTTATAGGTCTCTATTCTTTGCCACAGGCTGATGCGTGCACATAGGTTTTATCCTCCGACAGGCTACATGAGCCAGCATTCCTGGCAGATGCCTTGCCTGTGAGAACTGGTCTGGTACTAGATAGTATGTCTTCCTATTTTACTTGACTATTTGCTCCCCGCTATCTGTGAAATAGGTACTTAATAACCACTTGTTGAGTAAGTGGGAAGTTTAAGGATGCTGTGAGGAATTTCCTCTCTCCCCAAGCTCTTGCGTCTTACACAAAGGTGAAGATCACATATAATAAAGAGCACTGGGTGGGGGATGCAGAGCTCCACCTTCCTCTAAGTGTAGCCGGATGCCCGTGAGCGCTCAGGAGCCCCACCCCATGCTGCCCTGCTGTCCCCGCTTCCCTTCCTTCCTAACTTCTCTGAACCCATCCTCCAAGTGCAACTTCCAGATTTAAACAAACTAGCAGGTCACTAATATCCACATTTCTGATAATCCTTGATAAGGCCAAAGCTGGTTAACTTTCTTTCAGAGATTCCCTATGCCTGGCTACAGCACTCTTCATTAATCTGGTCTTTTTCTTTCGGAATACAGAAAATATATATATAGGGTCTCATTGAGATATATTTAAATAACCACTTATATATTAACTGCTTCAATGTGAGAATGCTCATGATGATTAAAACCAAGTAACAGTAAGACACGAATTTACAACTCTATATTCTATAAATTATTAATAGAATTTTCTGAAAACATGATCAGTTGTCTGAAAACACTTGAAACTATTTTACATACAAAGTATATATTTTATGTGACTGTATTTCCATATAGTGGGGCCTTGCACTAAGAATCCAATTCATATTTGAAGCACAATTGTGCATCCTAGAATCGTCATGTCAGCAATACACTGGAAATGCAGTGTGAAGAAGAAGTTATTCTGATTCTCCAGGTCTCTCGGGTTTGTCCTCACCTTGGATCTGTCGCTCATGGCCTACCCCATCTCCCTTGTGACCAATTCTTCCTCTCTGTGCAAGGCTCAATCATCTTCTGCGTAGACTATCAGAGTCCTGGACGCACTTCAAGGCCCTCCTGACCATCATCAGCTCATGTTCAAGAATTTGCCTCCATATTGTGTGGACTGGCTGGCCTTCAAGGCAGTGCTCTAGATCATCACTAGCTCTCGGGGCTTTGAGGTAAACTGTAGAGACGTGGTTTATACAAAGAAAGCAGACCTACCACCTGCAGAAGTCCAGTGAGAAGTGAGCACAAGGACATGCGTGCCTGGCGGGGTGGAGCCACACTGAGGGTATGCCAGGCAGGGTGGACGTGCACTGAGCGTGTGCCAGGAGGGGTGGACATGCACTGAGCGTGTGCTAGGTGAGTGGGTGTGCACTGAGCGTGTTCCAGCCGTCAGGAGACAGTCCCAATGTGCGGCGAGGCCCAGACTGCTACGGTGCTTATCAGGTGTGGTGCACTTTCCAGACAAACGGGGGACAGATGGAATTTTAGATGTAAGGACATATCACAAGGCAATCAACATGGTGCAATCACAAATGTTCGGCAGCTTTACCACAGATGGAGCCCTGCCCTGCCCTGCCCCCCTTCCCCCTCGCCTTACCCCCCCATGCTCCCCCGCTGCCCGGCCCCCTGGGGTCTGCACAGAGGTTTGGAGCAGTGCCAACCATCCTGGCTCTGTCTGTGCCTGGGCCACTTGCTGGCAAATGCCCATCATTACTGCATTTTTATCTTGGGCTGGTGGATTAATTCTGGCTAGTGGAATTACCTGTTATCATGTTATTAATGCAGCTGTTGATAAAGTAATAGCCATCATGGCAGAAATCCCTTTCCATGTCATGAAGGACAAGCAAGTCACACGCAGATCGGACAGATGGGTATCACTCCTGACTGTCACCGAGTGTCATCCCAGGCTGATCACGTAGGCTCTACAGAGAGAATTGTGAAAAAGAAGACATAACCCCTCCCTGCGTCCATGGGTCAGCTTTTGTCTTATGTGGCCATACATTTGACTTCTTGATACAAAACAATGAATTGAACATTCACAGAACACTCAAAGCCCTTGGGAAATTTGGACACACTCACATACACACACAACACACACAAGTCTTCTCTTTCCAGCCCATTAGCTTTTACTAGGTTGGCAAGAATAGGTCATTATAAGAATTTGAATTTTCTAACTAATAAGATGTTGTAACTTCAAAGGGAATGCACTAGGCTGGCTTGAGCATGATAGTGGGGCAGAAAGTAGTTCAGACATGCGAGCCCATTCTCATTTGAAAATGCAGGTCTGAGACAACATTGGTCTGTGCTGTAAGGGAACCAAGTGTCCTGGTGGGGAGTAGTTCAAACACTATTTCTTTCTTTTATTTTCTTCAACCCTTTCTTCCTTCTTTCCCTCCCTCCCTCCCTCCCTCCCTCCCTCCCTCCCTCCCTCCCTCCCTCCCTCCCTCATTCCTTCCTTCTTTCCTTCCTTCCTTCCTTGCTTTTGTCATGGGGCTTGAACTCAGGGCTTGGGTGCTATGTTTGAGCTCTCTGGCACAAGGCTGGTGCTCTACCACATTTCTAATCAGAGCAGCCCTGATTTCCACCAGCCATGCATGGGTTGCTGCCTGCTGGTGGCAATCAGGACTATGTGTGTGTGGGACTAACAAGCTCACCTTGCTGAACTCATGGCGTGAGTGAGGCCAAGGTGCCACTTACAACACGTTACAAAGCAAACAGCCAGGAGAGTTGCAGGCAACATGGTTTCATCATGTAACAATTTTTTACTACATATATATATATATATATATATATAGTTATATAGTTATATATAACATATATATAACAGATCTATAACATAGTTATATATAACATAGTTACATATATATAACTATATATATAGTTATATATATATGACTATATATATAGTTTTATATATATATAGTTATATATATATAACTATATATAACTATATATATATAACTATATATATAGTAAACAATGCAGAAATGAGCAGGAGACAATACGATTGACCAGTTCTTCCTTCCTAAGTTTGAAGGAACAGATGACACAGTATGAAAGCCAGTGCACTCGCTGCCTGACGCATGTAACTGTAACCACGCTGAACATCACCTCTTTAATCACAATAAAGCAATTTTTTTAAAAGAGAATTAAATACTTGAAGATGCTTAAGAGTTCTTTAGGAAGACATTTTAAGAACTTAATAAAATATTAAAAAAATTAAAAACTCTACAGGAATCTTGATTTGAATTATTAAACACAAATTAGTAGAGGAATAGTAAATGTGCCCCTAAATGTTCTCACCTGAAACTAGTTAAATATCCTTGAATTGTGCTGTCATAGCCAGGCATTGTGGCTCACACTTGCAATCCTAACTCCTTGGTGGATAGAAATGGGAGGCAGTTATCTAGGAGGACCATAATTTGAGGTCAGCCCAGGCAGAATATTTGCAAGACTCCATCTTAACCAATAAAAGCTTGACATGTTGTCATTGTCTGTCAGAAGATATTGTCTGGCTCCATAGCAAGAGTAAACAAAGAGTGTCACCAACCAGGCTCTCTGGATATAAATGTGACAAAGAAGTCAGTCAAACTACAAAAGCAAAAACTTTAAATAGGCTGGAACATGACTTCAGAGGAAGAGTACTTGCTCCCTGACAAGTCCAAGGCTCTGGGTTCAAGCATCAAGCAACAAATAAACTCAGTGGTGTCAATGGAGCTGGGCGGGCCCAGTCTATATGGAATGACACTCAGCATCCATCAAACCAGCTCCAGCATGGGGATTCTCAGCCAGAGATAGCTTCCTGCAGGGGATGTCTGGCCTTGTCTAGAGAAAATCTCTGACCCCTGAATGAAGGGGGCCGCAGGGAAATTGTGCAGTTGAACACCTGTTCCCAGAGCACCAAGAGGCCTGACCAGCACTGACAGATGCAGGCTCTGTTCAGGGCACGCACGGGCTGTGCACCTGTTGTGTCCAGAAAGGGTAATGGCTACACAGAGCTAATTCTTCAGACCTGTCTGTGTTAAGTTTAAGCCGAGAGTGTGTGCACATGATAACCAGGATAGAAATATGCTCTGTCTTCACAGGGCCAGATGAAATAAAATTCCCATCTGTCTTCCATGCTGTGGCCAGCAGAAGCCTTGCAGAATTATATTTATGATGGCTTGTGCAGGATCTAACAGTGGAAAGCTCCAACTGAGTCTTTATTGAATTTGGCACAAGTACCAGTTTTTGTTGGATGTTTGCATATAATTTTATTAATTCCACTTTTACCATATTCCAATATTTTTGGTTAGCATGGGAATTTAAAATTAGAGGCCCATCTGCTTTAGATGTTGTAGGCTGTTTGCTGCCAAAGATATGGAAAGATGCAAGGCAGGAGATGGGCCTGTTATCACTGCAAAACCAATAAAATGATTAAAACACCGCACTTCCTATTGTCTAAATGAATTTTCAAAACCCTCCCTTTAAGTTTTGCTCACAAAGCTCCTGAGCATTTAAATAAATCAACACAAAGTACATTCTGAGGAGTTTTCTGTAGAGAGATGTATGTGCATTCCCACAGATACAGATTCTTTAACAGCAAAAATATTTGACATTTAATGTGCATTTTCATAATGTGTACATAAGAATGCTTTTAATGGCTTGTACAAATATTAATATTCCAATGATAAATACCTTGTGATCAGTAAAACTAACCTGCTCATGTTAGAGAAATAATGAAGTGGACTACTTATGTTTTTGGTAGTGGTCTTAATGGTGGATTTTCTTCTCTCCTTTTCTTTTTTTGCCTCTTGTTTCTCCTTCTTCTCTTCATCTTTGTTTTCTTTCTTTTTTTTGTTTTTTATCAGTCATGGGGCTTGAACTCTGGGCCTGGGCCCTGTCCCTCAGCTCTTCAGCTCAAGGTGAGCGCTCTACTACTTGAACCACAGCACCACTTCCAGTTTTCTGGTGGTGCATTGGAGATAAGAGTCTCACGGACTTTCCTGCCTGGGCTGGCTTTCCTGTGATCCTCAGATCTCAGCCTTTCTCTTTTTGGCATCACTGTGAACTCACTGAGAGCCTTGTGCTTTCTAGGCAGGAATTCTACCAATGCAACCACGCCTCAAGTGCTATGTGTAGTTTAATGGAGACACTTATGTGAGCTAGTTCTTTTTTTTTATTATCTTTAGTTGTACAAAGAAGTTTCCATTCTACAAAACATTGTCACCCATTGAGAGGTAGTTTTGTTTCATGAACCATACTTGTCGTTAGAGAGAAATGGATACTTGACATATGCTGGCTTATTCTGACTGACATGTCTAGGAAGGCTCATCTAAGCCCTTATTAAAAGTTGTATCACGTAGTGTAACTCCTTAGGAAGATAAAGTCAAGGTTCAACAAAATAAAACACCATGAAGTGGGCACTCAAGATGGGGTCAAGGCAAGGGGTAGACGAATGAAGAGAAGAGAAGGAGAATGCAGTTAAGAGTTCACTGTGTACCCACAACGTTAAGAAGAGTGAGGGACGGTGGGAAGGGAGGGAGGGGTGAGGGGAGGTGGATAGGGAGGGAGGGAGGCAAGGTGGAAATAGGTGACGTGACTAGGATGCATTGCTGTTTTATTTTTATTGAATTTTATCAGCTGAGTTGTCAGTGGTTCCAAAACCCCTTCTTCCGTGTGTCAGTGGACGTGATTTCCTGCACCACTCTGCTCTTGCACGCATGTGTGTCTGGCACAGAGAGCTTCAGGCCTGCCTTTTTTGTTCATGGAGCTCGTCATATCATCACACTGATGAGTTTCTGTCTGGCAGTGATGTTTTGACAAGCAGTAATACATAATGACCAAGTCCTACCCACCCCACACTTACCTGTAGATTTCCACAGTTCCTAAAAGTTTTCTCTTTTAGTCAATATTCATATTTTACTTGCCACTTATCAACTGATATCATTCACATGAGCGTACCATATCATGATCTGTCTTGCATCTTATAGTTTAGTAGGTAGAGCTCATTTTCCTTGAAATAAAAGAAAATATGAGTGTTGAGCTTACATCACTCTATGGTTACTCTGTTATTTTTTGTACATTTTTATTATAAAAATACTGTACAGAGGGGTTAAAGTTACTTGAGCAAGGTAATGAGTACATTTCCTATCTAGCATTGTTGCCTCCTCCTTTGTTTTCCCCTACCATCCCTTCCCTCCCACCTCCTCAACTACATCCCCCTCCAAAGTTTGTACATACGACCATATCAGATGATGTTAAGTGAACTGAACCCCAAGATAAGGACACAAATATCTTTTTTCTTTCTTGCTACTGTTTCTAATGTATTTATAATGTACCATGTGATTTTTTGTTGCTTTGTATGTTCCTCCCTCACGATATAACCCTTGTTTTCACTGTATTTGATGTTGGTGCCCTGCATCTTGTATATACACTTCTCTAATTCAGGGAGGGGGAGAGAAAAAACAAAATGCTTAAGTAAACTCTGTTATTTTAAAATGACTTTATATTATTTTTAACTATAGGCACCATTGAGTATTTTTTTCAAAATCAGCCAGATTTTTTTCCCCTTTCTACTATGGAAATAATCCTCATAAATTAATCAAGCAAAGAAAAATGATGTCATTTTTGAGTAATCTACATTTCTTTGGTGATACGTCTAGTAAATGTTTTGAGTGATGAGCTGGTTTGAACCTGGATTGGTGCCCCATCCGTTGGGGTCACTCTCAAGAGGTTGGAGCGTGGAAGCCTCCTTCTTCATAACACTGAGATGAGGTTCTCCATGTTTGCTGTGTTGGTGCTGAACTTGGTGCAGAATGATGGAGAGTCAAACTCTGGGCCTTAACCTGAGTCAAGGCCCTAGCCCATGTGCTGCGTGCTGCCCCTTCTCTCCATGCCCTAGATTGTGAAACGCTGGATCCAAATGGGCACCGTCTCATTTAAGGAAATCCTTGGTGGAGCTGCAGACATTCTCACTCCATTAGATCTTCTTACTGGGGAAGCTCTTTCAGTGTCTGTGTGAGGAATCAGGAAGTCTGTAAGAACCCATGCTCTCACATGCTGAAATCCAGTCATTGCCTCAGGAAAGTCGAGTGATTTAGCTCCTCACAGAACTCACCCTTTTCTTTTTTTTTTTTCTCATGGCAGGCAATTTTAATGGGAAAGAATGACTGAGAGACAAGTGGGAACTATTCAGAGTAAGTATTTGTTAAACAATGTCTTGAAAAATGAATGTCTGTCACCTTGAAGGAAGAGAGTGTATGTGTTGTCTACAGCAAAAGCTGAGCTTTCTTTCATCAACTTCTGGACATCTTGATAACTTTCAGGTCTCAAAGTTTAAAATAATATGAAGATCCATACTGGTCAATTGCAATGTGCATGAAGTGCGTCTGTGTGAGTCCAGAGTTCATGCGAAGTGCGTTGGTGTGAGTGCAGAGTTCACATGAAGTGTGTTGGTGTGAGTCCAGAGTTCATGTGAAGTACTTTGGTGTGAGTCCAGAGTTCACGTGAAGTGTGTTGGTGTGAGTCCAGAGTTCATGTGAAGTGAATTGGTGTGAGTCCAGATTTCATGTGAAGTGTGTTGGTGTGAGTCCAGAGTTCACATGAAGTGAGTTGGTGTGAGTCCAGAGTTCACACGAAGTGCGTTGGTGTGAGTCCAGAGATTATGCAATGTGCATCGGTGTGAATTTTTTATATCAATTAAATTAGAAGAATATCCACGATTATCTGAAATATCTATTATAACACCCTTCCCTTTCTACCAGGTATTAGTGGGAAGCTTTGTTTTTATGTATTTAAAACAGAACTTGACACTCAACAGTTGTTGCACATGTGATAAGGAATCCAACAGCTCCCTGTTACCCCAGACACTGCAGTGATATGTGAACACACTTATGACACTAGTAATTGTTTTAGAAAGAGTTGTCATTTCATAACTGTAACACATATGTAAGCTTTTTCTGGATTCTTGGGGCTATGATAATGGACCTAATTTGTCCACTTTTATTTTTATTGTTGTAACACCAGCTTGCATTTGTACCTGGAGAGGAAGAAGTGGGCAGACTTATAGACTAGAGGGGCTACGGGCTATATCCTATTTATCTAAATGAATTTGCTTTGCTTTCTAATATTACTTGAGCTTGGTTTTTTTCACACTCTTGTGAAAACCAAGATGTTTCCTTGGTTGTAGTTGTTGATCCTTGTTTGCAGTACACAAAGTCTCCTTCAATTATATAAATTGATCCATTTTTGCTGTGAGCAGGCATTATACCTTTTTGGGCATCCCATTACGTTGCATTTTCTGTTGACAGTAATATGAGGACGCCAAAAGTTGTTTCAAGTTTACTGGTTCCAAACTGGAATCTCTGTTGACAGATGAATGAGCAAGGAGTGTCATATGAACACACACACCAGTGTGAACACACACACACACACACACACACACACACACATGTACACACACTGGAATATTTAAAAGGAAGAGAATTTGTCCTTCATAAGAATGTGAGGGGACCTGGAAATTTTTCTGCAGAGTGAAATAACCCAGACGCAGAAAGACACTCACTCACACGTGGGGTCCAGAGCAATAACTTCCATGCCTCTTTTTTAAATTTCTCCACCTACCACCTAACACTAAAGGTTATAATTTGGGTGAGCTGAATTCCTCTTCAGCGTGTCAAGTGAAAAGACATCACCATTAGATCCTAGGGCCAGTGTGCACAGGGCTATTGGGACTGGGGTGCTGGGTGTGTACTGGGGGATGGGCTGAGGAGTAACAGGGCTGTCTGACCTGAAGGCCAGGCCTCGTTTGCTGCCATCTCCCCGCCTCTACTTCTCTAAGCCCGGCCTGCCATGGAGGTGCAGGGACCTTCTGCCCACGTGGTGATTATCTATGGAGTTCTGTATGGTTAAGACAATGGCAGGACCTAAGCAATAGGCTGAGCGTAGAAAGATCCTGTGGGTTACAGGCTGAGGCTCCTAGTGCCCTCTTGTCCACGCTGCCCTGTCTTATCCTGAGGAGTGGCTACAGAAGCCTCGGGTTTTATCTGGTGCCTCCACGATGCTCATTCCTGTCTTAGTCTGGGACCCTAGCAGAACTCAGGAGCCAAGGCTCCCTGCTACAGGAAGTCAGCGCTGCAGGGAGTTAAGCTTCTGCTCCTAAACCCCTGCAGAGCCCTCTCATTCAGCTTAACTAAAATGGTCCTGTGACTTAGGAGCTGCGGGTGGCGGGAGGCGCAGCATAACGAAGGCTTTGACGGAGGAAGGTTTGCTGTGGATTTGTAGGAGGCAATGATGCAGACAGCTTTGCAGATAATAAGCAAACATCTCCTGCAACCTCACAAAGCAAGCTGAATCACTTGAAGGGAAAGCTGGGCTGCTGACACACATGAAGAGAGTGTCTGTCCCCCTCCATGAGGTCCCGCGTGATGTATGAGATTGTGTTAGGATCCCGCAGGCTGCCTTGTGCATGCTAGTGTGAGGGCTTTGTTAGAAAGTGTGAACTTCTAGGTTCTGCCTCTCTCTATGAGCCAAATCTCTTCAAAAGCTGGGATTCCCATGAAGATGGAAATGATGAGTTTAATCCCCAGCAGATTATTGTCGTGGGTATCCAATCATTATTTTTGGCCTCTATTCTTTGTTAGTAATTATTTCCTCATTTTTGAGTGAAGGTTGAGGAGTCAAGAACATAGGTTCTTAGTGATTGGCATAGGTACAATAATCTAAGCACCTCACTTACATGTGTGTTTCCCCTGGCAAAGGGTTTTGACTCAGAAGATCTTGCCTTAGAAATGAGGGCTCTTCTTCCCTTCAGGGTAAAATGTGCCTCTGCTTTTACATTTCTCATGATTTCAAACGAAAGACACGCACTCAGATGCCACCCGCTTTCCTGATAGATTGCTTCTGAGTCCCCAAGGCATCTCGTTCCTCATTCCAGGTAGATCAGGGAGCTGGGAGCAGGCTGGAGCCCCCATAGACAGAGGGGCACACATCTCCCGTCTGGTTTCAGGGACAATAGCTCCTTGGGACCTGTGTCTGTGTGCCTGACTTCTCTTCCTGTTTTAGGCTCTGTGCTGTAGGGTGGGGTGAATGAGTGAAAGGTCCTTAGGCATTCCTGGTGTGTTTGGGAGCCAGTGCACCTTGAGGGTTTCCCCCTGGGAAATGGGATCATTCTCACCCAGAACACAGTGGAACAAGCAGGCTTAATCAGAATGTGGCAAATGGCTTGATAGGAACTTGTTCCAGGGAGGTCGGATGACACATGCTCCACTCTCACTGAAAAGAAATCATGGCGAAAGGTTTTCCGGCTGTGGGGAAGAAGACCCCACCTCCCGAGCACAGCTCAGAATCCTTGTGAAGTGTTTGCAAGGCAGGTGCCCTTGGGCTCAACAAATCCTCCACACTGAGGCCTCTCAGCTGGGTGGGGCCCGTGTGGGGAGGCCCGTGTGGGGAGGCCTGTGTGGGGAGGCCTGTGTGGGGAGGCCCGTGTGGGGAGGCCCATGTGGGGAGGCCCGTGTGGGGAGGACCAAGGGAAAAAGAGTAGTTTGGGAGAAGAAGAGGAAACACCAGGTAAGAACTTGAGAGTCCATTTCAGAAGCAGAAGGAAGAAGGGCCATTTCCACACACTCCCTGACCAGCCTAGAGTCCGCTGTGAGGCTGAGCAGGAAGGAAGGTCTCAGCAGGGAGTCCAGGACCTGGTGGCAGTAACGTCTGTGGGTGCTAACACCCAGGCCTATCGGAGGCAGGTCAGCTGCTCTTGGGCATCTGGAACTGACTGATGTACGTAATTCATCTGAGAAAACACATGTGAGCCTTCGAGGGAGGGTGTCTGTTAAGAGCAACTAAACTATTAAACACTTACTAGAGATTTTATTGTGTGAAAGCAATAATGATGATCCTAACATGTAGTTAACGAGACGCTACCGAGTCATATAATTACTAAAAATCACACATCGATACCAGTTTTCGTACCCACTAATAATAGCACCATAGGAACGTTCTTTATTAGTTAAAAGTCAAATGATTGAAATAGTGGTTGTTTGGAATTCATGGACTCAAACTCAGGCAAGGGATGGTCTCGGGAAATTAAAACAGCTCCCGTATTCCAGTTTTTGTGAGAGGATGCGTTTGGGGGGGAGCCTCGTAAAGCAGGGGGTTGAGCTTCTGCCGGCAGGTTTCCCATACGTTTACACAGGGAGTGGAGCAGAGGAGGCAAAAATGGCCACAAGGGTCCTGGGAAGCCCTGTGAAGCAAAGGCAGCTCACGTGCGTTTACACACATGATTACACACACAGGCCACACACATGACCACACAGGGGTCACACCTGTAGATCACAATGCTACGCGCACGATCACATGGGAAGTACACGATTGTACTCATGGTTACACATATAGATCACATGCATGATCACACACCTCATCATGCCCATGAGCCCACACGTGGCTGCATGTACATTGGTTACACACACATGAGTACCCACATGAGTTGTGGCACAGCCCCTGAAATGTCTGAGATTTTCGTTGAGTGGATGTAGTTCACACTCGTCTGATTTAGTATGAGCTGTTAAAAAGAATCACTGCGTTCCAACCAAATTATCATACCACTAAAAATGTTCGTCAACCTGTCAGAGCTGTGCCTGCAATTTGAACCCTCTGATGATTAACTTTCATGCAATTTTTGATCTTTTTTATCATAAAGATGAAGATAAATAACTCAAGTGTGAGCATGTGCTTTGCTGCGGTCCTCCTGGGAGCTGCGTTTGAAGTCTGGGGTCCTTGTAACCCTGGATTCAGCGGGAACAGCCCAGGCGTAGAATATTGGCTGAAAGCAACCCAGCATTTTGCACTAGCAGATGGAGTATGTGGCCATTTTTGAAGAGGAACAAATGTATGAATTTAATTAGAAAGCGATTTGACAGCTCTCGGCGATCATTGCATAATTTGGGGGATGGTTGGTAAGAAGTGCGTGCTTTCTTCTTACACAGCCACACCAGTGCAACGGTTTCTCATTTCTGTTTTTTTTTATTCTCCCTTTCTGATTTTCTCTTTGCCTCTCCCAGTTTAGGAACTCATAAATGATATTTATGCAACTTTTCTCCCTGGATTTATTGTGAAGACGGGTTATTCCTGTGATTATTTTAATGGAGACTCGGTTGACATACATGCACTTAACTTATGGCCAGCGGAGCACACACAGGAGCCTGCTGGGGGCCGCAGCCTGTGCCTTCCCCCTCGGCGCTCCCCCCTCCCCCCGCACTTCATCAAGCTTGTGAAGAGAGAAAATACAGTCTCTTCCCAGGGCAGGTGGCAATGCGCTGCTTGCTTTGTACAGGGAATAGTTTAAAGACACAGTCCTTGGCCTTGAAATACACTAAAGGACGAAGGACAAAGAAAAATCCCATTTTGCCTTAGTGTGATTCTGGATATTAAACAGGAAATAGTCTGCCATGGATGGCAAGCGTAGCGAGTTTTGATGTACGCAAGGGCTCCTCTAACACTTAGTGTTCACAGGAGGGGTCAGCCGCAGGCTACGGACCATCCACTCAGAGCCCTCTCTAGTCATCTGATAAATGCAAGTAGCATCTCCCCTCCCCCCTCCACCCCCCCCAGCCCTCCGCCCCTGCCGCGGCCAAGCTGAGGCTCAGGGACTGCAGCAGCAGCGAGTTGCCCTGGAACATGGAGGGCCTTCTAACCAGAAGGACTGCGGCCCCCTGCTGCCCTGTGTCCCTCACGCTGCCCCTCCCTGCAGGATCGTACACTGGCCAGCTAAAGGGCCAGCTGGAGCCCTTGTGTGCACACTCCCAGCGGCACCACCCGGCCAGGGGCGGCAGGCTCCTGGGCATTCTGCCACCTCCGAAGCAGAGGCAGGAGCGCTTGATTCATTCACGTAAAAGAGCAAGATCCAGGGGTGACCGTACCCAGGTCTCTCAGACCAGCCGTGGAGAACAAGTAACACCCTGTTCGCAGAGACAGACCTCCACCAAGACCACTCACAATGGAAGAGTAAGAGGTGGACATCATCCTGATCCCACCGCTGGGGAAGGAAACGGCGCTTCATGAAAAGAAACAAGCATGCAGGGACCCATGGAGTGTCAGAAACCACTGCAATAATGACTTAAAAGGCCAAAGAAGCCAGCCAGGGGAACAGAGGGGAGGAATGCTCCAGAATGAGGGGTGCAGGGTCACAGCGGAAGGCAAGAGGGCCATTGCTGTGTGAGGAAATGAAAGAAAGCAATCTCAGGGCTACATGGGGACTGGGGACAGGTGGTGGAGGACCCAGGGCCAGAGCACCTGCCCTGCGGTGAATGAGGCTTCTCTAAGGATGTGCACCGAGTCACGTGACCCAGAAGGGGTCATATGAGACCACGTGAGCTTCAGAAGACATCTCTGAGTACCTGGGGATAATGGAGCAGCATTTGTCTGGCATGATGTTTTGATGGGTCGGTGATGAAGAAATGGAAGATGAAGCTATAACTTCATAGGATGTGTTGAAGTAAAAGAGGAGATGGGTGCCGGTGGCTCACACCTGTCATCCTAGCTACTCGAGGCTGAGATCTGAGGATCACGGTTCAAAGCCAGACCAGGCAGGAATGTCCATGAGACTCTTATCTCCAATAAACCACCAGAAAACCAGAAGTGGTGCTGTAGCTCAATGTGGTAGAGTGCTTACCTTGAGCTGAGGAGCTGAGCGACAGCGCCCAGGCCCAGAGTTCAAGCCCCACAACCAACAAAAACGAAAAACAAAACAAAACAAAAAACAGAGAGAAGAGATGGTCCAGAATGACTGCTTTGAAGAAGAATCAGAGCAAAAGGAATGGAGATTGTAGTGCTGGCTGAGATAGAGAACGTGGTTTCTAAAGCGGTGCCAGCTGGCTGTGTTGAGAAGGGATGAAGTTAGGATCGGTTTTCAGCGTGTTAAATTTGGAAGCTCCGTGAGGTACTTTGCTTAGCTGCCCACTGGGACACAGAATCCAGGCACGAGAGTTGGATGCTGTGGATGCCTGCAGGGCACATTTTAGAAGTACTAGTGCCTAGGTGATATCAGAGGAGTCACCTGGGAGAACATGAAGAGAATCTGGGTGCCAGAAGTCATTCCGTGACTCAGCAGGGGAGGGAGGGAGGCGCTTGGAGCAGGCCACGCGTGGAGCAGGCCCCGGAGCCTCCCGCATGCCCAGAGCCCGGGACCAAGGGGAGCTTCTGACAGCCTTGCATGTGCCAGTTGGAGCAGTGCTCAGAGCTCAGAATCATTTCCCCAAGGCCCAGAGCACTTTCTGAGGGGAGCCAGACTTAGAACCATTAGTGCTTGGCATAGTACACAACCAGTGCAATTCTGAGGCTCTCACTCCAGACTTGGGGAGCCCTGGTGAGCGTAGCCGAGGCAGCTGTACAACCACACGCAGCTCAGGCTCCCCCATGGCGCTGAGCTCTTCCCTTCCACTCCCGGATGAACCGTAGACTCCACCCTTCACAGGATGGACTTGCTGCGGGGTGAAAAGTGTCCCCAGTGCCCTGGTGCTGGAATCCTAAGCCCTGGCATCTCTCAGTGTGTCCTAATGGGGAAACAGGGTCCTTCCTGACGTCATTCCATCTTGGCAAGCCCTACTGCAAATGTCTGCTGTCCTAGTGTGAAGAGAAAAGTGTCCCGTGGAGACTGAGGCCAGAAGGGACGCAGAAGAGGCAAACACAGAGGCAGGAACCCCAGGGCGCAGCAGCAAGTCAAAGAATGAGCACAAAGCAGCGGCCACAGCCTTCCACATCTCCTCAGGAGAAGGGTCATCATGGCAACTTGAACTTTATTTTGGACTTCTGTCCTCTATAATTGGGAGAGGAAAAAAATCATGTTCTTTTCCCCTTCATTAAAAAAAATCATCTTTAAGTAGTTATACCAAGGAGCTGTCATCTACTGAAGCAGTGTGTGGGTACCTTGTGTCTCGATCAATACCACCCTTGTGAACATTCTCACCTGCCCATCCTCGGCCCTCCATCCCCGCTCACTCTTGTTAATTTTGTAGGGTGTACATGGAATTCTTGATTACGTTCTGTCTTCCCTTCTTCTCTTTCTTCTATCCCTAAGCTACCCAGATAGGTATTTTTCAGTTGTGGAATCAAGAGGCAACCAACAGGCGATCCTGGATCCACTGGTATCTACCATGGTTCAGAAAGCAGGCATTCCTATGGGGTTTATAGCTGAACTATGCTGGTTGGTAACAAGGAATCAAGAACTGGTGCCAAGACACCCTTACCAGAGATATTCTTTGGTACAAGCTGATGATGTGCAATTGTTAGAATTTTCACTGGAGACGAAATACATCAAGATATCAATGGAAAGAAATGGATTAGCTTGCCCAGTGAATCAGATGTTTGAGAAATGTAGGGCAGATTGTTATCATAAGGACAATGGATTGTCTTGCTGTTGCTGGGGAAAGCCATTATTTTGGGAGAACACAGCAAAAGACGAGAACATGAAATCAGCCACGGAAGGCTAGATGTGAAAAACAGAGGGTAAGTTCAGAGAGCGTGAGTTTCCCCTCCTGCCGCTAAACTCACAAAAATATAAGATTTGGCAGGATATTGAAACTGATGCACCAGGGAATCGGGAATTCTAGGTTTCTGGAATGCAGGGACCACAGGGATCCCCTGGCACAGGCGATTGTTCCCGGGGATCCTGACAAGAGAGCAGAAGCACCAGGTTCATAAGCGGAGTGTGTCCCCACCTGCAGCCAGCCCAGCATCCGTCTCTGACCAGCAGACAGATGCCTGCACAGGGCATAGTGGACAGGCCAAGATGAGTAGTTCTGCCCCAGGCCCATGAGGCAGAAGCGCTCGGCTAGCTCCACGGAAGCTAGAAGCCCTGCATCTGAGCGGATGCATGAAGCTCTGATAAGGGAGTTCTCTCTGCCGGAGCTGGGCCGCATGGTGTGCTGACTAACGGAACTGAGCTAATTTGCACAGCCGGGTGCCATCCGTGCTTACCGCCTGTAGTCGTGACCACTGAATGGTTAGTGTGTGCCTTGTGTGGGCAGAGGAAATGAGAGGAGGGAGCAGGAATGACCCAGATTAAAATCACTGCAGTGAGCCCCTTGCAGAAACTCATGATCCCCTCTCCTATACTTCTAGCTGTGGCAGGTCATAGATTCTAGTTTCCAGAGGGGGGGAAGGTGAGTAGGGACTCTGTAGGAGTCTCCTTGAATGAAAATGCATGGCTCTACTAGCACATATGCCGTTCCTATAGCAAGGTCCCAGCAAACCAAAAGGAATAATTAAGAAAAAGTTAAAGCCTTTCCCTTTCTTTACAAACTTAACAATCCAGGCTCTATGCTTGTAGAAGTTAATCACCTTGTCATTTGTAATCATGTAAGAACTCATCTCAGAATTAAAATCAAGAATTATACTCTTTATTCAGAGTCATTCTGTCTGAACTTGTGTATAAATTTAAGGGATGGTATTTCATTTTTACACAGGAGAGATATGTGAAAACAATAAAGTACAGAGCCTTGAAAAGTTCCTTTCATGCCATACTTCCTAATGTGAGCATTTTAGACTTGAGGATGTGATTAGAAAGATATAATCTGTCAGATACTCTCAAAACCACAGGCACTGATACTTACACTACTCAACTTTTATTTTCAAGCCACATAAAAATTTGGATATTTTGTTTTAATTCTTGGCATCTGTAACGAGGTAAATTATTTGGGAAATTAAAATGAATAAAAACTAGAGAATTTTTATTGTTGGTATCTGCAAATACATTTTTAAATGCTATTAAGTGGCAGAGCATTATGTTCAAAATTATCTTTAGCAGGTGTTCTTAGGAAGCAAAAGCTGTGTTTCTATAAAAATATACAACAGGAAGCGATCGCATTAAAACAACGCTTAACATTTCTAGAAAACAAAATGAAAATGAACTCTTGTAAATGTAATTTTATCCTTTTTGTACCATGGTAGTTTGTGACCCACATCAAAGAATAACATTTCAGGCAACATTTCCCTTTCCTAATCTAAGAGAATTGATGGCTTTTCTAAGTTAGAAGGGACTATGCCAGCCAATGGCAGTCACGAAGAGGAACAAAGTAGTCAAATAATGGAAACATGGAGAAATTCCTCCAGTGAGTGAGAAAGCCACTATTGAAAAGGCCGTGCCAGTCCTGTGTAGCTTTTGTTTAATGCAACGTGGAATAAATGATAACTGCAAGAGTGATGGGCATCCTGACTTGAAGACCTGGCCTCAAGTTTCTTAGAGACACAAGAGAATCCCCTGCCTTTACATTGGCATGCATGCATGCACGCACACATGCCTACCTGTGCACACACACACACACACACACACACACACACACACACACACACACACACACACTTTACCTTTCCCTCTTCTGTTTGCTCCTCCCCAGTTTGCACACTGCTTGCTGCTTGGGCAGTGCCGCCGTCCTGTCCTGTCTGGTCCTGTCCTGTCTGGTCCTGTCCGGTCCTGTCCCATCCCGGCCTGTCCTCACCATATGACTGGTAAGGAAGCACTTGGGATGTTTGTCTCTTCTTGCCCGTCGGGTTCCACCTTCTGCAGATACTGCTCTGTGGGTCCTGCAGGCAGGGGCAGATATCACTGTTGATTGTGTCAGCTTGTAAGCCAGACCAGCCACCCCGGTTTTGGGCTAGGGAGGGGCACTGGCTTCTCGTGTGATGCTGGACCCCTACTGAGGCCCACGGGGGGGCCTTTCCTCGGCCCCACAGCCCAAAATTTGTCTTCCGCACATTGCTAATGAGCCCTTGAAATGTGAACTTAAATTAAGCATCATTTATGGGGATACCAAAATGATAAAATACCTAAATGTAAATCTGGTAAAAACACATATATAATGAAGAGTTCTGAACTATAACAGACTGATATAAGAAAATTCAGAAAGTACTAATAAGTAGAAAACTATACTGTGTTCATGGCTGGAATAATTAATGTTATTAAAATGATAATTATCCTTAAATTAAACTCAAATTCATGCCCGACAATTTCAAACAACACTTAGCAACCACCATGTTGGATACTAAGAAATATTTACCAAAACTTATATAGAAACTCAGAGGACCTGTAATAAATGTGACAATTTAAAACAATAAAATTCTGTAGAATTTGTTCTTCCAGATCTCAAAGGTAACTAAAAGTCTATAATAATGAAGACAAAAAAGATAATCAAGACAATTAGGTATCAGAGAAAACAATTGCCACATCTTTGGGGTTAATATATGGTCAGCTGGATTTTGAAAAAAGCATTGAAGTAATTCCATAAAGGAGAGTCCTGATGCAGTGAGAATTGGCAACTCACAAATAAAGAATGAATCAGAGTCAACATCTCTTGCAGTCCATAAAAGGAATCTCAAGCTAGGTCACAGGTGTGGATGTAAACATCAAAAAATATGAAACCACAGAATAATAAAAGAATAATCCTTTGGAGCTTGACATAGCAACAGATGTAAAATACTGCATAATTTTGTTTAATGGAGATTCCAAACTACTCTTAGAAAGGCACTCTAAAAAACTGGAGAGGACAGGGACATAGCTCAGTGAAAGAGCATTGTCTAGCATGCATAAGGCCCTGTTTTGTCTCCCCCCCCCCCCAAGAGCACTGGAAGAAAAAAGGGAAAGAACTAAAATATGAACTAAAACGTGAAAGAAGAGAAGTGTCCTAATGAACAAAAACATCTACAAAAATAAATTGAAGGAAGGGGTGACATTAAGACACATTGTACTTATAAACTAATGTGTTAAATTGAAACTCTTCAATACATCTACTTAAAGATAGCAAAAACAACTTAAAATACATTTTTTAATAAGAACCTGTGGGTAAAGTATGTTGATCTTTCAAAGGTGATTAACAAGCCCACAAATCTAATAAAAATGAAGGGGAAAAGGTTGTTAAGATGCTTCACTAAGTGACTATTTGGGGTTTTTCAAAACAAAATGTACTAGGAACAATTATGTAACAAGAAGATTTTTAGTTTGTGATCCTATATTGGAGCCTTTCATGCAAATCTGAATGGGAGTATGGGGGAGGAAGCTTGGGAAAATGCTTCCTAGCCTTCCCCTTTGCTCCCAAATGTCATCTCCATAATCTTGGCTTGCTTGTTGTTATCTGAGATGATACCCAATTCTCCAAGGAAGCAGGAATTTGAGAGAATAGGAAGATGGCTTGCCAGGTGCTGGTGGCTCACGCCTGTAATCCTAGCCACTCAGGAGGCTGAGATCTGAGGATCACAGTTCAAAGCCAACCTGGGCAGGAAAGTCCATGAGACTTGTCTCCAATGAAAACCACCAGAAAACTGGAAGTGGTGCTGTGACTCAAGCGGTAGAGCACTCGCCTTAAGTTGAAGAGCTGAGGGACAGTGCCCAGGCCCAGAGTTCAGGCCCCATGACTGAAGGGGGAAAAAAAGAGAAGAAGATGGCTTTCAGTTTGGAATTTACAGTGAAACTTCCTCATTCCTCAGCCTTTTGCAGCCTCGAGTGAGCTGAGGAAGGGTCTAAGGTCAAAGCCTCAAACCCAGGATCGCATCAAGCATCACGCAGACATTCAAAATAAGTTTAGGTGCTGTGTGTCACATACTGCCCTTGTTGTTACCTGTGTACGCAAAGTGGAATGAGCCTCGAGGAGGAGGAGCAGAGCCCCAGCTCACAGAGCGGAGTCGCTGATTTTCACACTTGTTCTGGGGTTTCTCTTCCACTCCACAGGAGCTGAGCTTAGACAGTCCTTTGTCTGTGTTTTCCCTCCTGCCAAGGGTGAAGACTTGTCTTGGGCACCAGGGGAGATTGCTGACAAAGAAAGACAGAACTCAGCCACAGAACATCGCTTACATCCATGTTCTCATCTGGCTATTTAGCAGTTTATTAATCCATTGCTTTGAAATATATAAGGTGTGAATAATAATGGAATGTATCCACTTGTTGATGTTTTAAACCACTAATTTTTCTAAAATAATCTTTAAGTTATTTTTCAAAGTCTACAACTTGTTACATAAAAATGTATTTCTTATTAAGAGAGCTGTGAGTGTAGAAAGAGAAGTTTTCTCAAAAGATATAAGTGTAGAATGAAAAAATTCTCTTGAAAGATTATTCATGAAATACAATGATACATTCTTAGGTCTAGTTTATGATTTTCTATTTGCTAGAAATTAGCCCCATCACCGCGCATATGATTTCCATCAGCCAACGAATGGTCCGGATATGTAACATTCTGAGATGATTGCTGTACGGTGCACTCACGGTGGTTCTGAGTCTCATGTTATTTCACCTTCTACTGTGTCTCCTTCCTCTTTGCAGTGCTGAAAGAGCTCAGTGCGGCTGTGTTGAGAATGTAGCCATCACTGAAGGTGAGGACTGGCTTAACAACTATTCTAAAAAGAAGTGAAAACGTTAATGTACCAGTTTCATTTCACCTAAAACAATCAGTTCTCTCCATCAGGGTTTTGTGAATGAGAATTTTGCCAGTTTTTTGGGGGGGATCAATTTCTTTCATGATTGGAAAACATTCATAAAGATGCACTAGAAATAGCAGCACATCTCAAAAATACACAAAATGTGTTCTGCCGTTTGAGAACTTTAAAGAGACCAAGCCAGGGGCTGGGAAGGTGGCTCAGTGGTAGAGTGCTTGCGTCACATGCATGACATAAGCAGAAAAAGTCAGAAGTAGCACTATGGCTCAAGTGGTAGAGCGCTAGCCTTGAGCTGAAGAGCTGAGGGACAGCACCCAGGCCCAGAGTTCAAGCCCCACAACCGTCTTCCCTTCCCCCCCAAAAAAAGATCGAGCCAATTAGTGGATATCTCCAGGCACCTGTCATCTCATGCATGCTTCCTCATATTACATAACAACCAAACTCAAAAAGTGAGACTTCACTGTAAGTAATCGTTATAGTCAGAGAAACAGACAAAGACAAGACAGTAAAATTAAACCATGCAAGGATGACTGGTTGCATCTCCACTGTTAATTACAATGGGGACAGTAGCATAGGGAGTGTGGTCCCAAGGGGATGGGGCACTTGCTCAGCAGGTGGGCGGCTCCATGTTCAAACCCCAGTGCCGCCAAAGACAGACCAATAAACACCCTGACACTCACACTGCTAAGCCAGTAGCTACCCACTATGAAAGAGGCCTCTCAGCCAATCTCGGGCTTGGTAGACGTTCTCCATTGCTACTTTTCATCAGTGTGGCCATACTGGATGATACGAAACTTGTATGCATCAAGTAAAGACCACAACTACATGGATTTCATTTGGTCCTCTGAATGCAAGAATCCCCAACAGAGGAAGGAGGCCTTTGGTTCTATGACTGCAAGGCCTGGACCATTTATCATTGTGATGCAAAGAAAATGCACTCGATACCCTTGGCCAGCAGTGTGACAAACACTGCGCAGAGGTGGTGCTGCAGGCACGTGTGCACAGTTCCATTGCACACTCACAAATACACCCCCACAGTCCCACTGCCACACAGCTCACCTGCATGCACTCATGAACACGCAGTCCCAATCACACCGTCACATCACGTGCGCGCACACACACAAACTCCACACACCTTACACGCACACACATGCTACACTCACACATACCCTAGACACACAGCCAAGGCGATACTATTGGAAAAGCTTTATAGGAATAATAGAGCTTGAACTGCTACAAAATATAATACCAGAGCTGGCCAGGCTCGGGCAGAGGGTGTAGCGAGAACCAGACTGAGAGCAGGCGAGCACTGTTCCCACACCAGCAGCTTGCAGGGTTGTAACATCAACACCCGTTGACCCTCCTCTGCTGCCATCCTGTTCCCTGGCCCATTTCTCTCTGTAGGTCTCACCTTGAAAGAAGTCAGAAAAAAAAAGAAAGAAAGAAGTCAGATAGTCTGTTTACCTTTGTAACCTGTTAAAAACTAAATTCTGCAAGAGTAAGAGTTTTGCCTTTCCTTTACTAACAAATCCCTAGTTTCTAAGACAATATGTGCTGTTGGAAGTACTCCATAGCTTTGTTAAATGTTAAAGACAAAAGCAAAAAGAAATGCATATTTCTGGTGTAATTTCTCTATGGAGCTGTGTGACCTGTGACAGTTAAATCAGTGAACCTGAGTGCCTTAAGTTTGTAGTTGGAATGCTAATAAAAATTGAAGTGCTAATAAATACTGTCTCAAAGGTGGCTGGAGGACCGAATCATACAGACAAGCTATGAGCAAGAAGAGCAGCTGGAGGTGGTGATGGAGCCCAGCGTCGGTGCTGGGGCTGGGAGGGACAGGTGGTCACTACAGCCAGTAGGATTTGTGGTACCAGTGGAGGTGATGGATGGCAGTGTTCTTTGTATTTTCTAGGGATGAAGACTTAACTTCTCCCTTGTTACAGTGTATCAGCTCAGGCCGCCACGGACACACAACAACCACAGCCCATACACAGGTACCACAGCTCCTCTTCTCCCAGTTCCCTCCTACAGGGTTTAAACTTCGAGAGTAGGGATCAACTGGCATGGTAAGTATTTGACTCATGCATGCCTCAGTGATGTGAGATCACTAGCTAATGTATTTGCAAGGTATAGTGCGCATCTTGGGGTGTGTGTGTGTGTGTGTGTGTGTGTGTGTGTGCGTGTGTGTGTGTGTGTGTGTGTGTGTGTGTGTGTGTGTGTGTTTCCACACACATCTTGAATGCAATGTATTTCTGAGTCACTGTACTCAGTGGTGATGGACTTAAGCCAGATTCCAGTCACTGGCATTTCATGATCTGGATTAAACGGTTAGGAATCTTTGTTTTATGACATACTTTGCATGATAAGGAGTTCTTGCCAGTGATCTCTGTATTCTCAGGAAATGGTATATTGTCTGTTCAATGTGCAATCTTTTGGCTTCTTCCTCTCCATTGCCTTTGAGGTCACTGAACCAAAGACATTCTAAGCACACAGTGCACTCACTCAACCAGAGTAAGCTTGCCAAAAAACAAGCAAAATCCACACCAAGGTCACCTGGCCAGAGCTGCGCGGCACAGGTATTCCAGGGCCTGCTCCTGAGAAGAAGCAGGTGTGCACAGGAATGCCCTGGGAGGGTCTGTTCTGCCCTCCACCAAGTCATCTTCCGGCCCTGGGCCTCAGCTCGAGCTGCTTCTGCCCGGAGGCTGTGCAGCGAGGTGGGTGCAGGCCCAGGAAGCTCCAGGGGCAGCCCAGCTGTACTGGGGCCAGTGAGGGAGTCTGGCTGCAGGAGTTCCACACTAGCCTGTGAAGCTGACCGATGTGGTCAGTGGGGTGGACACTCTGTCTCTCCTACTTGCATCACGGAAGGTGCCCTGACCGAGGCTCCGCGAGCTAATCATGCAGGTCTCCTGGGGGGAGAAACCACCAGGTCATGGTTTCTCCCGTGACACTACTCGGGTGTGGAGGGCCAGACCTGTCCCTGGGGCAGCACTCCGAGCTCTGGCCTGTCTGCAGCATATTCACTTCTGTGTATTCCCTCTCTTCTCCCAATAGGGTATTTCTTTCCTTTCTTCACTTGCCGTCACTTCCTCTCCTCCTGGAAAATACCATGTCCAACTGTCGGCCGGCGTAGTACTGACACCGCGACTCTGGCTGCAAGACAGCTCCTCACAAAATGTCCCTGGGGTCGGCTGGCCACCTCCTAATCAGCCACCACGGCTCGCTCTTCCATCCTGCGTGGTGCCCAAATCAGCAGCTCTTCACGCAGACAAGTCCCCTCCTATCCTGCTTCCTGACTCCTTGCCCGTTTGCCACGGCTCTGAGAGCCACCCGCCATGCCCATGGCCACTCTCCAGCTCTTCCCCAAAGGTCGGAAAGCTGTATGAGAGTCAGAGAAAAGGCAGTATCGGCATGGGAACTGCCACGTGTGCACTGCTGGTGTGGCAGGCCAGGTCTTTCCAAAGGCAAATACCAGAGGCAGAGACGGTGCTGAGGGAGCTTTGTGCCTTCACAGTTCACAGGGAGAGTTCCAGCAGCCCAGCCGCTTAGCACGGCTCTCCACACAGCCCTTGGACACCCACAATCACCTTCGCCCAGGCTCCTCTCCAGGCCTCCTCCTCGTATTCCAAAGGTGGGACTTTCCACGGATCCAGGTTTCAGTAAGTGTTTATTGCTGTATCATTTAATGGTGGCCAGGAAGCTAACGTCGTTTTCCTTATACACATAAAAGGCTGCCAGAAAGATTTAGCCAAACACTGGACGATAAGTTGTTTCAATTATTCTCCAAAGCAAACACTTGGCTCGAAGCCTCTCCTTCTGCTGTCTTCAGCAACAAGATGAACACAGACCGAGCCCGCCCAAGTGACTGATGCTTGAGAAAATTTGAGCATGAAAAGGCTGGACCAGAACACCCACCATTCCAGTTATTAAGATAATTCTTTTTTTTTTTTCTTTCAGCTCTTCAGCTCAAACCACAGCATCACTTCTGGCTTTTTCTGCTTATATGGTACTGAGGAATTGAACCCAGAGCTTCATGCATGCGAGGCAAGCACTCTACCACTAAGCCACCTTCCCAGCCCAAGGATAACTCTTCTACTTTGCCCTTCTGACAAATTTCTGACAGGAATTCTGTGCTCTATCTGGGCCTGGGTACACAGATGGAGTGGTCAGGCATGAATGTGCCAGACAGCAGGAGAATACAGACACTGAACTCACAGAGAGCTTGCGTGTGGGCAGAGAGAAATCACTCAGCTTCCAGAAGCCAACCGCCAACAATGGGTATTGGAGGGAGGACCACAGTTTGGGATAGTTGGAGAGTGAGGTGACAATGAGGGGGAGGGAAGGTGGCAATGGGGGAGGAGAGGGCTGCCACCCACCGACAGTATCTCCTGTTTCCAGTGTGGGACTTCCACCAGGAGCAATCAGCAATGGAGTGCACAGCCAGGGCTGTGATGTGGAACTCCCCGGCTCCCCACACCTGCAGTGAGGTCCAGGGGTTGTTCTTGCAGGCGTCTTTGCCTCAATTGACCAGATTCCTGCTGTGCTGCGGTGGGGCTGGAGGAAGGGCTGGAGTCCCGGTGCGGTGCTCGGTGCTCGGAGTGATGGTTGAGTGAGCCTGGGAGGCCACACCCAGCCCAGGTGTCAGGGCAGCACGGTGGGGGTTGGGGGCTACCTGAAGAGGAACATGAGATGCAGAATTACAACGCAAGCCTCTCAAACTTTGTGACAACGCAACACGAGACAGAATATAAATGTGTTGGTTTGCTTTCTCCTAAAACAACATTAAAATAATTACCTTCTCAGCATTCAGATCCATAAAAGCTTTGTAGCCGTTGGAGGCACACAGAGAACTCGACGATTTTAGAATCACGGGGGTCTCCACAGCATGGCCAGCGTGAGTGCAAGGCCGGAAGCGGGCAGCCTCCACTGAACTGGACCAGACCTTGCAGTTGTCACACACATTGGTATTGAAGTTTTCAAAGAGTGATATATATTTTTCCAAATTGTATTTTGGACTTAATGGCCAGGCAACCTGAAGTACCACTATGCTCTGTGGTATCCATCCTCAACATTACAGACCTAGGGTGCTGACTCCTTAGTGGTGAATGGTCGAAGGGGCCTGGGACAAATCCCCCTTCCAACGGGAGGGAGGCGTTGGTTCCTGCGGGGCCACTGTCTCTCACATGGAAGAAGGGGCGCGGGCAGGCTCCCTGGAGACCAGCCACCCGGCTCCCTCGGCAGGGAGACCACGGCTGCTCTAATTGCTCTGGACCCTGGTGCCAGCTCCAAACAGATTTTTAACGATCAATGGACCATGAAGTTCAGAATCTTTGCTCCATGTCCTTCATTATCGAATTGATTCCTAATTTCCATATGATTAAGTCAAAAATGGCTCTTTATTTCCCAGAGACCCATGAAAATCATGAGACACACGCGATTAGCTAAGGGAAAATCTAATTTCCACTGCTGGAGGTGTAGGGAAGAGTCAGTTATCTCTATTTAAAGAACATAATTGGCATCTTTCTCCTAATATACTAAGCAAATGTGGAACTCTATTTGGGTTCTGATTCTAGGTCTCATCCTCCGGGGATAGTCCCACAACTTCACAAATTTTCTTATACTTTAATCTGCCCAAATCCAATTGTGGGAGGCATGTGGGGGGGGACCCTTTTCACAGCAAACAAATACTGTGCATGTCAAGAAGGCATTTGATTATTTTGAGGCCAGATGTGAAGGTAGAAATGTGAGAAGATTGCCCTAGACACCAGAGCGAAAGTAAGAAAAACATCAGTACAATCTCTGATAGCAGCCCAAAGTCTTTTGCCTAAAGGTGGCATTCATGGCCTCTCTGTGTTTATAAACATTAAAAGAACGTGGGTCCCCTTCTAGGCCAAGCACGCGGAAGCCCAGGAGGGCACGGAAGTGGAGGGACAAACGGGGAACTAATGCAGCACTGGCGCTCACTGAGCACTGTTGAAAAGAACTATACAACTCGTGGCAGGGATGGGAGAAAGCAAGAGAAAGGATGACATTGTCCAAACAGAAATAATGTACTCATAACCTGAGTTATGTAACTGTAACCCCTCCGTACATCACCTTTACCATAACAATTTAAAGAAACCCAACACTGTGGTTGTGTACAAGTGAGAGATGTTATCAAAGCAGAGGGCCACTCCTTCACGTCCTACCCTGACAGATCTTCGATGATGTTCTCCACATTCGCCTGCCTGGCAATTTCTATCGACAAAGTTCCCTGGCATTGCAATTAAATACATGGAAAAACAGATGATTTTTTTTTCTTAACATGCTCTAACTTTCTTATCGTTTGTTAAATAAAATTAACCTCTCCAAAAGGTATGACTCAACTGAATCCTCCAGCCACGCCTGTAATCTCTTTGTGTGAAATGTTTGAAAGACAGAAGCAACCCAGTTGATGATGGTCGTTCTGGTGACAGGATTTCTGTATATTATGGGCTGGCCTGTGTTTTAGACTTGAACGGTTAAATGAAGCAGTTCCGCTGGGAATTCTCTTCTGATGGGAAGTTCTCCCAAATAAGAATGACAAAACCGAATAAATTGTAAGAAAAAAATAAGCAAGGCCGAAGCACACAGGCACATGCATGCACACAAACATGCACATGGACTGTCTGGGACGGGTCAGTGCACGCGGCTGCCTGGCGGGGAGCAGTGGCCCCTGGCATTGGACCAGCCCCAGTGACCTGCTTTCCTTCTTGCTCTACCAATGATTTGGGAAACAAAGTCAAGCCTCGTTTGCTCTCAGAAAACTTTGTGGTTTTCTAGACAGGCTCATAGATGTATTGGACCAGGTTTTGTTCTACTCCCTCTGAAAAACCATGTTTTCTGGTGATTTGCCCTGTATGTGTGCAGGCCTGGGCTTAATGGACCCATTTGTCCTAAGGAAAGGTGTCAGGTTCGGTCCCCTCTAGGGCCACTAGAGAAGTTTATTTACTTATTTATTATTTTTAGCTGCCTTTTCCCCAAAGGATCTCATTAAAGTGAGAAATAGGCATCATATTCGTGTTACAGCTCTTCCACTTCCTGGATACTTAGAATGCTTCAACACGTGGCTAGAATCCTGCAGGACCCTCCATCCGCTGTACAGGAATAGAATGGATAGGTTTACCTCGAGGGTCCGAAAACAGAGGGGCTCTGCCTATTGAACTCTCAGATTAATGCAGGTAGACAGAGACTCTGAACAGTACCAGGGAGCATTGGATTTGAAGAAGGATCATTCTAGAGCTTCGTGTAACCAAGAAAGAGGAATGCATGGTGGTTTTGAGATTATATCTTATTATGCATACTTTATAAGTGATATGACACAGGCACAAAAATGAGCTCAGTTACTCTTTGAGGAAATCCACAGAGAGAGGGTCTGGTAGGGACCCCAGGAGCTCTGTTACTGACGAGAACATCAACAAGGCCCAGGTGGAGAAATGGCCGCACATGAATCGTGATAGGATTTGGTCTGAGCCAAACATGATCTCCTCCAGAAGTACTAGGGGTCAGCTGGTGGAGGGCAGGTAGAGGGAAGACGGTGGAGAGGCATCAGATGCTATTGTTGCCCAGGTCAGAGATCTCTTGTCCTCCTGAGGAAGTTCTGGGAGGGAGAAGGAGGTTGGCTGAGGGAATGTTCTTTGCCTGCTAGAAAAGAATTCCTATTGAATCCTCTCTAAGACTTTGTCCTTATCCCCAGAAGTGTTAAAATGTCTACTTACTGCAGCTGTGAGCCGCTAGAATGAAGCTTCGTTTAACCGAGTCTGACGGTGGCGCGTGGATGGGGGCTTGGCGGGGTGAAGGCACTCCTGTGAGGGGCAGGTCTCCAGCACCGCCCCCAGCTGCTGCCCAGCATGGCCCGCCTGCCCTGCCCACCGGGGACTGGGCACCGTGAGCTAACTGCGGTGGATGTGTGGGCTGGAGAACCCCTGCAAAGAACACTTAACAAATCACAGTGGATCAGGTTCCAGAAGTCTCCTTTGAGGAAATCTTCCTGGAGATTTCCTGAATTTGGACAGGTTCCCAGCCAGGCAAGGGTAGGGTGTGTAGACTCCTGGCGGGAAGCAGGTCACCAGAGGGCCTCTTCTACAGGGTGATGCCAGGGATCAAGGGAAGTAAGTGTGGGCAGGAATGGTCTCAGAGAGGGGTGAGTCCAAACAGAAGGAAATGTACCCCTTTCCTTAGAGAGGTGTGGAGTCAGAGAGGGAGGAGGAGGAGGAGGAGAAGGAAGAAGATGATGAAGACAAAAATGACTAATAATAATCATGATGATGATGATGATGATAAGAAGAAGAAGAGGAGGAGGAGGAGGAAGTAGTGAAGGAAGAATTAATTTCAGTGTCTGGATCTGTTGGTGGTCTCTGTCCCTCTCTCTTCTTCCTCCTCCCTTCCTCCTGCTCCTGCTCCTCCCTCTCCTCCTCCTCCTCCTGCCTCTACTCTTCTTCTTCCTCCTCCTCCTCTCCTCCTCTCCTTCTCCTCCTCCTTTTCCTCCTGCCTCTTCTCGTCTTCCTCTCTGATCTTTCCACAGGGGACCTGGGCCTTCCTGTGTACTCAGTTGATCTGTCATGCCAGGACCTTATCACCAATCTACAATTGCTCTAAATTGGAAACTGCTTTGGGACAGGCCAAGAGGTGGCTGGAATACATATTCTTAAGGGATAAGACTTCATGGTGCCTGTGTCTTCATTCCAGAAGTGGAAGCCTTGTTTATTTGTTTGCTTGTTTTGTGTTTGATTCTGTAGTACTGGACGTTATTAGACAGACACTTCCATTGGAACCACACCCCAGACCCTGTTTCAGATAAACTCCCAAGCTGTTGTCTGGGGCCGGCATCTGTTCTAGAACCTCCTACCTCTGCTTTCAAGCAGCTGTCCCTGAGCTCTTCAGCTCAAGGCGAGCACTCTACCACTTGAGACACTGGGCCACTTCTGGTTTTCTAGTGGTCCATTGGAGATGAGAGTCTCACAGAGTCTCACTTTCTTGTCCGGGCTGGATTTGACCTGCGATCCTCAGATCTCAGCCTCCTGAGTAGCTAGGATTACAGACAGCCATGAGCTACTGGAGCCTGACTTGATGAGAACTGTTTAAACGTAGACCAGGAGTTGGTGCAGAGCTATACCTAAGACAGATGCATCACCAGTCACATAAAAAATCTTAGCTATTCAGGAAGCTGAGATCTAGAGGAATGGGATTCAAAACCAGCCCAAGCAGAAAAGTCTACAAAATCCCATCTTCAAAATAACAAGCAAATGGTTGGGATAGAGGTATTACTCAAGGGGCAGAGCAACAGCTAAAAGAGTAAACCAAGGAAGGGCAAGATTGTGAATTCAAACCCTGAGAAAGAAAGAATAAACTGTTTTCTGGCCAGTTCAGCTCTAGAACTTCAAAAGGTACAATCTTAGTTTGCAATATTATAAAACAACATAGTGAGAAAGGGCCTTTTCTTTTATCCTCATTAACACATGCTTTATTCACTGGATCTTAATATCAAGGTTAAACAGAACTAGACTAACACTTCACCCTCTGCATAGGCAAGGTTAAATGTAACATATGCTCTACCCTTGAGCCGTAATTATACTTCTAACCATTTGTCTCTTGTATTTCAACTCCCAAATACAATGTGAGAGAAGAATTTGGAAACTTCACAATTTTTGAATGAATCAAAATCCAATTAGCTAATCATCTGATGTCTATGCTAAGTCTGCAGAGTGAAGCACAAATTAGAAAAATGAGCTGTAATTGTTTTGGGAAATGTTCCAGAAACACCAGAAAGACATCATTTGCAATAAATTATTATGACTTCCTTTTCTTCATTGTTTCTTTATATATTGTAATTACAGTATTGATTCTTTCTGAAGGATTAGCCCATGACTAAGTGAACAGAACCTGCTTTGCCTGGTTAAATCAGCAAACACTACACGTTATTGATTCCTAACACTTTGTTCCAATTAGTAACAAGGGAATCACCCATCACCCCTTGCGGCTTATCTCCCCGTGCTCTAGATTTACGAGAAGGGCCTCACGTTACCGTGGATGCGGCATTCCTCAGGCAGGTGCAGAGCTGAATGGATGAAGAGCGAGTTGAAACTGCTGTTTGCATTTCGCTTTGTGTTTGCCTCTAAAACGCAAGACCTGGGAAGACACAGAAATGAGACCATTCCAGCATTTATGCCATTCCTCTGAGAAAGTTATAACTTTGAGGACAATTCTCTTCTTGCAGTCATATTCGGGCCCACAATTTCCTCAAGCAGAGCCTCAAATCAGACCCAATGTTTGTATGCTCCCATTCTTAGAAAAGAAATGAGCCAGCCCAATGACTTATGGTTGCCACCTTACCTGAATTTGATAAACCTTTGGGCCTACACAAGGCTAAATTCGCGCACGAGCATGTGTGTGTGTGTGTGTGTGTGTGTGTGTGTGTGTGTGTGTGTGTGTGTGTGTGTGTATGTGAGAGAGAGGGGGAGGGTAGAGAGAGGGCCAACCAAGGCCTCAGGCATGCTAGGCAAGTGCTGTAACCCTGAGCTCCACCCCAGCTCTCAAAGTCCAACTTTAAGATCAATATCAACAGACTCAATGGGTCTCTGTGTGCAAGCACATTCAGGTTCACGTGTGGCCTTTGTTAGTGGCTGAATGAATTGATATGACTTCTTTTCTCAGACTGAAAAGTCTGAGAAATAGCAAAAAATGATTTACATTTCCACAGCCCAGAAATTATACTTCATTAAATTCACTAAATTAAATTCATTCAAAGCTAATTATTTCATAGAAAAATAAATGAAAATAAAATGGATATATTGTTCAGAAATAAATTGAGCTATTACAATTTTGGGCTGCCGTATACAAAATATTATTGCAGGATTCACTCAGAGGAATAAAAAGTAAATAAACCATATTGTCCTAGAAAAAGAGCAAAGATGCTACACTTTCAATTATGTAAGATATGCACACATATCAGTTTGTGTGTACATACAAATACACATCAATCACTTGATATGGCACAAGCAATGAAAACTTATCTTAGAATCATACAATTATATTAAGCAAGTTAAAAGATAGTATCTCATTTTCACGTAAAATAAACTTAATTTTGTGATGGTCAATGTTAGAGACCTAGTATTTTGCAGTTATACACTATTCTGGGAGAAATGACATCACTGGCCCTTACCACAGCCCCAGAACTATCCGATTTAGCTTATAACTGGACACTGGGTTCACACAAAGTTTTCTGACAATTTATTCCTGTAAAAAGCATGAGAGTGAGGGACAGAAGGACGGTAGGGTCTCTGTGAAGATGCATCTGGAATTTTTAAAGGCCACCGACTTCAAAATCAGGGCTGTGCCACGCAGGGACCTGAGCTGCAGTCTTTGTCCTTGGAATTCAGCCAGGTAGCCGAGGCTAGGAGAGGAGAGCAGGGCTGTGTGTGTGCATGGCTTAGTATGTGCATGGCTGAGTGTGTGCAGTGTGTGTGCATGACTGCGTGTGTGCAAGGCTGAGTGTGTGCAGGGCTATGTGTGTGTGCAGTGTGTGTACAGGGCTGTGTGTGTGCAGTGTATGTGCAGGGCTGTGTGTGTGTGCAGTATGTGCAGGGCTGTGTGTGTGCAGGGCTGTGTGTGTGCAGTGTGTGTGCAGAGCTGTGTGTGCAGTGTGTGTGCAGTGTGTGTTTAGGGCTGTGTGTGAAGGCTGAGTGTGTGCAGGGCTGTGTGTGTGCAGTGTGTGTGCATGGCTGAGTGTGTGCAGGGCTGTGCATGTGCAGTGTGTGTGCAGAGCTGTGTGTGCAGTGTGTGTGCAGGGCTGTGTGTGCAGTGTGTGTGCAGGGCTGGGTGTGTGAAGGGCTATGTGTGTGCAGTGTGTGTGTAGGGCTCTGTGTGTGTGCAGTGTGTGTGCAGGGCTGTGTGTGTGCAGTGTGTGTGTAGGGCTCTGTGTGTGTGCAGTGTGTGTGCAGGGCTGTGTGTGCAGTGTATGTGTAGGGCTCTGTGTGTGTGCAGTGTGTGTGCAGGGCTGTGTGTGTGCAGGGCTCTGTGTGTGTGCAGTGTGTGTGCAGGGCTGGGTGTGTGCAGGGCTCTGTGTGTGTAGGGCTCTGTGTGTGTGCAGTGTGTGTGCAGGGCTGGGTGTGCAGTGTGTGTGCAGGGC
Source organism: Dipodomys merriami (assembly GCF_024711535.1). NCBI lineage: Eukaryota > Metazoa > Chordata > Mammalia > Rodentia > Heteromyidae > Dipodomys > Dipodomys merriami. Next base: position 2,290,064 of record NW_027206612.1, on the reverse strand, counting down.
TGGGTGTGTGAAGGGCTATGTGTGTGTGCAGTGTGTGTGTAGGGCTCTGTGTGTGTGCAGTGTGTGTGCAGGGCTGTGTGTGCAGTGTATGTGTAGGGCTCTGTGTGTGTGCAGTGTGTGCGCAGGGCTGTGTGTGTGCAGGGCTGTGTGTGTGCAGGGCTGGGTGTGTGCAGTGTGTGTGCAGGGCTGTGTGTGTGCAGTGTGTGTGCAGGGCTGTGTGTGTGCAGTGTGTGTGCAGGGCTGGGTGTGTGAAGGGCCATGTGTGTGTGCATGGCTCTGTGTGTGCAGGGCTGGTTGGTGTCCCAGCCCTTCGAGGCACGTGGCTGCATACTGTGTTGAGACAGAGCTGTTAAGTGGAAGAATGCAGGTGTGGTGCTGGAGAACTACATAGCGCCGTCTTTTCATCAGAACCACAGTTGTGCAGAAAATGCCGATTTTGACGAGACCCTCTGGAAGACAGAGGCCTGGAGTTGGAGGGGACTCAGCTCGCAGCGGGTTTGAGATGCTGGTCCAGCTGTGTCTCTCCCCGGCCTGCGGGGCCCGGGCGGGGGCCATGTGGCCTAGGCCAGCGATTGCTTGGGCACTGGAGCACATTGTGCAGAATGACCTGACTGTGGTTCCTGGAGGGTCGGAGGTGAGATGGGCCTCAACTTGCCCTCCCCAGGGACCGGACCAAGCCCTGGGAGATTTCCATCAGCTGTGGGGAGCAGGCAGATCTTTCTGCAGGACCGGGCAGGAAATTAGGCTATTAAATTACAGCCTTGCTCGAGAGGCCTGCCATTCTCGTCCCCCTTCCTGCAGACTTGCTATCAAAGACAGTCATTGTGACCATTTATCTTGCCAAACTTAAAATACCTTCTGCAGAACTAATTTTTTTCCCTCAGTACTTGAGGTCTTTGTAGTCTGCCTTGCTTCCCTGATCTTGTATGGATCCCAGATTAATTTGCACTGGCTAGGAGTTCAACAACAAAATCAATTTCAATTGGGTCAGACGAGGTCACTCTGGGCTCAGCAGTGTGAGGAAAGAAATAGATGATTATCATTCTGGAAGCATATTGCTAGGGTTCAGTGAGAGAGGAGAAAAGAAGCACATTCCCATAAAAGCCATAAATAATTCCGTCCAAACCGTCACAAACAAACAGGAATTGGTTTATTTTTCACCATTTCCCACAAGCAGTACCGAAGCATGTATATTACGGCCTGCAAGTGACATTTCCAGCTTTTGATGGCCGTACTGTTGGAAGAACCGAACGGAATCATTTGCCTTTGTTGCTGATTTGACTGCTGGGGGAGGGTTTGGGGGTTGGAACCATGCCTTTTCTCTTACTGGAATATTCTCTAGCATTCCCCAGAAATAATAGTTGTAAGTTATATCTTTAAAACAATCATGCAGTGACTATACCCACAGCGCCCGTGGCTGAAGTGTTTTATTCATGGAAAAGATGCCAGTGACCAAATTCAAAACAACGAAGGTACGTCGTTTCTGATATTTTACTTGATCATGGAGGGAAACAAAAATCAAAAATACAGAAAGTTTTCTCTATTTCCTCTTTAAAACTTGCGAAACCTATAGTGGATTTTAGTTGGATTGTAGAGCCAGGGCTAGTCAATAGGAAACAGTCCTTAATCCCCGTCACGTCTCTTGATCGGGAACCGATTGCTGGTTCCGAGCGGTATGTCAGTATGTGCTGCTGCGTACCGGGAGGCGTGGAAAGAGGAAGAAGAGCAACTCTTGTTCTCAAAGAGCCTTTTAGCAGCAGGACCATCCAGCGGAGGGATCTGGTGTAAAGATTATTCTTAAATGAAAATTAATAATGCATTTACTGTGTGTAAATGATTATCATAGACAGTGACATGTATTATTTCATTTAACTGCCGGGCGAGTGTGATAGTGGTGAAGGACTGTTGTAGGACTCTGGCTCTAATTGCACAGATAAAATCCATTCCGGGTAATTTAAGCAGAAGGACGCACCTGGCAGCTCCCCGGCCACATTATTGGGATGTTGTCCCACAGGCCACCTCTGCACCACGAGATGCATGTGGGACTCCAGAGTGCCGACTGGTGCTGATAGCCCGGCCCCGGCACATCATCTGATTATGACACATGCAACTTGTCAACACGGTGGTCTCCACACCCCAGAAGGGGCCTGCACCAGCTAAGCAACAACAATACCAGCCACAGCTGACTGTGGAGAAGGAGCTGGGGGGGGTGATTTGCACCGGTAGAGAGCTTCTGGACAGGGAGCCCCTGAGCCAAATACAACCCCAAGCCCATAGACTCTTCTGGGGCACAGCCTGCTGGCTGAGCAAAATTGGATTCTCGACTGTGGAATTCTAAGGTCCGCAAAGGAGAGACCCTTCCTATTGTCGGCAGAGAGGAGAGCACAGAACTTCTCCTGGTGGGCAAAGATGGACTGTCCTAACGCTGGTAATCTGGAGATTGTCACAAGCATAAAGGGCAGCAGGCCCACCTAGAAGAGCAATGGCCCAAGGGAAAGACAAGGAGTCAAGATGCACCATGAAGTCCAGGTTTTGTTAGGATTAGGGGGAATGAGGAGGAGCAGAGGGAGAAGCTCCAAGAAATATGCTTCCTTGTTGTTGTAGACTCCGACCTGCAGTCCAGAGCCCAGCTTCCAGTGCCTTCTGTGGCTTCTGAGGCAGCAAGGGCCAGCATTTCAGAAAATGAACCTCTGAACTACCTTCCGTGGTGACCGAGTAACACTTCTCCGTAGAAATCGACGGGCACGGGGATTGGCTCCTGAGCCACACGCCCCGAGTGTGCTTGCCCTCGGAAAGTGATGGGGCAGCAGGAAATCAGGGTCAATGTAATACAATCAGAGCTTTGTCCAGCAGTTTACACTGGACAAAACACTACACAAATCCACTCATACACTATTCATACTGTGATTACAGAGCGATCTCAGGAAGGAGGCCTTCGGAAGGGCGAAAGGGAAGGAAATGATCAATTAAAAGTCCAATGGGAATATAAGTAAATACACTTGTGAACTTCTTCATGAAAGAAGTACTAAAGGACATTAGTCCTGGGTTTAGAGAATTACAAAAGAGAAATTACAATCCATTATTCTATAGACACAAATGCTCACAAAACTGAATAATAGCAAAAAAAAAAGCAATTGAACGTTTTATTTGACATAGTTGAGGAGGAGTGGAATGCTTGTGTGTGCATAGAAATTTCACTTCAGCAAGTTCTGTAGAAAGGAAGAAGGGAGTCTGTGGTACAGGGGGCTCATCTCATGCTCAAGGGTTTTCCAAATGTGATTGAGGCACAGAATTAAAATGTAGGTATATTATTTTATACACACACACACACACACACACACACACACACACACACACACACACACACACACACACACACACACACACACACACACACACACCTCTTCCCAAATGCCTAAAGTCAACATTACACAAATGATTGCAATTATTGGGATGGTATTGCTGCCACCCTTGTTTCAGGTGATTGATTCTACAAAAGCTCAAATCAGAGACAGGACACTGAACTCATGGAAGGTACTGGAGGAGGCCATGTCGTGACCCAGAACTGGTGACAGGCCTGTACAGTTATACATTGATGATGTCAGAAGATTAGACTGAAACCCTCAGGTCTTTCTAAGAAGTGGTGTAAGTAAGTCTTGAAGACAGGAGGGAAGGAAGCAAAGGCCAGGAGAGCTGGAAATGGAGGGAGGGGAGGTGCAAGTGGAGCCTGCCCCTGGAGGATTCCCTCTCTGACACAGGTGGGTGGTTTATGCAAAGGATTTTATACAAATACTACCACAACTGCTAAGAGTAATAGTACTGATGCTGTCCAATGAAAGCTGTCCAAGGCAAATGAAGCACTTGCCATGGTAGAGACAACAGAAAACGCCGCTCTCCTCTGGCCTGCAGTGAGCCCGAGCACGGGCTCTGGTGGAAGGAGAACACCCAGGAGGAACAAGAACCAGAAGCACAACTGAGCCGCGCTCCTCTGAGAGAGACACGGGAACGCCTCGGGGCTCAGGTGGCGTCCGCTGGAAATCCTCGTTTTCCCTTGTGGCAGTGGTCAAGTGGAGGTGTTTGGCTTGGCCCAGGGTGAGCAGGAGTGCAAGGTCAGCTTGCTCCACGCCCCTCCCACGTGGTTAGCCCTGACAAAGGCGCTCTTGTGAAGTGAGGAGGCTTGCCTAGCAGGCGGCAGCAAGCTGAGAAGTGGAAGCGACTTGAGAGCACACTCCTTTACCAGCTCAGGTAACTACACACACACACCCCAAAGTGTGTCTACGTACATGAGCACGCGTGTACCATGAATGTTCTCACACATGCACACCCAAATGCACATGTAAACCCACAGCGGCACCTATGCATCGTGCACATGTGTGCACATGTGTGACGTTGTATGTATAGGTGGTGTGGTGCACACCCCCATCTGAGTTGTGTAACTGCATGCATGTAAACTCACAGCATTAACTAGGATAGCTGTGTCTATGTGTGTAACACATGCATGTGCCTGTACATATGTGAACACGCATGTACCTGCACAGCTGTACATCAGTACCCAGGAGCACGATGTTGGAAATGACACAAGATGCTAGTGGAGAGCTGAAGTCAGGCTCCAAAGCTGACAGCCATGTTGCATCCTGGTGGGGTCCACACGAAACCTCACCTGCAGGTCAGAGCCACACTGCGTGTGGCAAAGTCTTCAGCCCTGGGGCTGTCTTCTAAGGATGAAGAAGTGTTTGTCGGAGATCCACCCACAAGAGCCACATACCTGTCATCCTAGCAACTCAGTCTGAGACCTGGAGAGCCAGAGTTCAAAACCAGCTTGGGCAGAAGTCTGTGAAATTCCATCTCCAATTAGCAAGCAAAGTGTTGGATAAGAGATGTGGTTCAAGTGGTAGAGCACCAGCCAGGAGTTAGAATATAAACCAGAGTGAGGCCCTAAGTTTAAGCCCTGGTACTCACACATACACACACACACACACACACACACACACACACACACACACACACACACACACACACGCACACACACAGAAAGTGAAAAGACAAAAGGAAAAAAAATTCACCTATAAGAACATTCACTGCAATGCTCACCATAATAAGAAATAAAAAGCTAATAGTAGAAATCTGTTAAAACAAATGATGATACAACTTGAACAGCTTGTTAAGCTGTTACTTTATGAATGATATCATAATTATAAGTGTACTTATGTATAAAGATAGGACAAAGTGAAAGAATGCATAAAGATTCAGAATGGCATATATTTTAACAGTTGCAATTATTCTTCATGTAGAAAGAGACAGTTTTACTTATATTTCTCTTATACATGTTTTCAACTTAATTTGGATTGGGATGCCATGATGACCAGAGAGGAGCCAGGAGCCAGGACACAAGACAGGCACACAGAGACATGGCATGATGTCCTGTTCCTGTGCTGGTCCAGGCCTACAGAGGGTCTGGGCAGCAGGGCAGGATCAAAAGACACGCCCAGTCCCAGTTCTGGACTGACAGGCTCAGCAACCTATCAGCCAAGTGCCTGTCCCTGTCTGCAGGGATCCAGATATGCCCATCACCCGGGGGGCAGGGCATCACCCTCCCCCACCATGAAGGTAACACCTACATTTCTCTGAAGCAGAGCCCTCCTAGCTCACCCCATTGAGCCAGGCATCTGCACTTCAAAGGGTGGCTTGTCTCATCTGTAGGCCCTGGAGCTGGGTGAACGACTCCCTACCCCCCATCTCCTGCTTAGGCACCTGGGTGACTGCAAGAAATTTAGGCTCAGACACCTGACGCCAATCAGGGAATGAGTCCGTCTCCCTTCCTATACAGTCTTCTGTGGCTTCACCTTCTCCCAGTCCCTCCCTCCTGTCTCCACTCCGCCCATCAGCTGTAAAGTTCACTTTTACCAATGTCCAGTGAGCTCCACCGCTGCACTTTTTCACTCATTTTCCCCTTAAATTCTGTGCCCTTCCCTCCCCTCCTGAAGATATACACGCGAATACACCATACAGAAGGTAAAGAAGAAGGAATCATCAACAACTAAAAACTGGGATAAAGGAAGTCCCTTGTTTCCACCTCTTGGAGTTTGTTTCAATGTGTAGATTGCTCTATAAATACGAAGAGGCGCTTAGGCATTTTGCCTTGGTGTTTCTCTCCTGAGAGTATCCTCTTTTGCTCTCACGGTGTATGAATATCTAGAATCGTGTCTTTAACACGGGGCTTGAAACTTCAAAACAGACCAAATTTAACAAGGTCTTAGATAAGTGATGCAGTAATTTTCAGGTCTGCAGAGTTCCAAACCGGTGTGGAAGGGAAGAGAAGACTTTGTTCTCGCATCACTAGGTGCCAGCCTCCTTTAGGCTGGAGGCAGCTCTCAGCCTGGGCTGAGCGCCAGGACCTCTGGCCAGTGACAACACCGCGCAAGGTTCATTGGCGTTGTGTGTCTAAACACAGTAGATTAAGCCACATTATTGCACTGTTAGCAACACTCCAGCCTCCCCGAAAATTAAGTGTGTTTTGTTGTTAGAGGAACACACTGGCAATTAGTAGATGTGGTTGATTTAAAATTTTAATATGCTTATTTGGTGTAAATATTGTATGGGATGGTCGAGCAGCATCCAGCCTGTAACACAGCAGCCTCTGTTGTCAGGGAAAGCTACGGATGGACCCGTAAAGAGACCTATGAAAACAGAGACGACAAGCTGTTTGTGTGTTTGTTTTTTAATTAGAAAAGGCAACGCCCTTGATGTTAGGGAAATGAACCCTAAGATACGTATTCAAATGTTTTGTTCTTTCAGGTGATTGTTTCTAACACATTTATAAGATTATTTCTTTGCTGCTTTGTATGTCCCTCCCCCACGGTATAACCCCTGCTTTCATTGTATTTGATGTTGGTATAATTTGTAGAGGGGAAGGGAAAAAACAAATCATTTAAATAGGGATACAGGTGGACCCATTGCAACAATGAGATGTACAAGTCATTATGTGGAAAAACGAACTTTACAACTTTGGTGGGGGGGGAGGAGGGTTGGGTGGGGGGAACAGGGGAAGGATGGGAAGGGGAAACAAAGGAGGAGGCTACAATGTTGATAAGAAATGTACTCATTATCTTGCCCATGTAATTGTAACCCCTCTGTACAGTATTTTCACAATAAAAAAAAAAAAGAAAACAAAAAAGAAAAGGCAATGCCCTAATAAGACCGGCACGCAAGAAAGTAAGTTTGCCTCTGAGAACGGTCAGGTTGCGGGGCTGGGCTGGGGCTGGGAGCATTCTTGCATTTGGCCCTGAGGGTGGAGCAGAGGCTGCAGGAGGGACAGGGGACACCCCCAGCCCATGACACAGGTGTGGTTTAGAAGCCGAACGGGAAGAGTCACAGTGGAGCCCCTGGACCTTTGTCATCTTCTTCAGAAGTTGTATCTTAGATGCATTGATGCAGTCCTATCTGGGGTGCATGATTATGAAATAATAAAAATATTTACCCCCTTTCCAAGGGCTCCTCTGACCCTGTTTCATAGGGAAGGGAGAAACAAAACCAAAACAAAACCCCAGACAGCGCTGCTGCTGGCTGCAAAGCAAGCATGGCTGCTGGGCCCCCGTGGAGTCCCAGGCCGGCCCTCGGGGGGGCAGGGACAGTCCAGCTAATGGTGAACCTGCCAACTGGCTCAAACATCCAGCCAGAAGCCCTGATGCAGGGGTCATGGGAGGTAGTGGTTGTCAAGGGCAACCGAATGCCATCAGGGGCTGGGTGGTAGAGATGCTGGGTGCTGAAGTCATAGATCTGGGTGCAGTTCCCAGCCACCTCTGAGCCGACAGCAACGATGGTACAGCTTTGCATGCTGTGTCTGTGTGTCATCCGTGGGGTAGTTTGAATGCACCCGCTTACAAAATTCACAAATAGTACCGACAGATGACATATATATGTGTGTATACATACACAAATTAATCACGGTATATACATATACATATAGAGAGATAGAGAGATAGCTAGAGAGATAGACAGACAGGCAGAGACAGGATGGCCTGGAATTCCAGCTCCTTCTGCCTCAGTTTACCAAGCTCCTGAGCTCAGGATCATGGCTTCCTATATGTGACTTTTAGATTTAATGTTTGAGTGTATCATAGTGATACAATGTGATTTTCAACAGCCTGGCAATCATTGGCCACACAGTTTTTCTCTTGTGAATCCAGCAAAGGTAAATCATTTCCACGAGAGCCTTATTTTCTAGTGTTTTATTATTATAAGAGCATCCAATGGAACAGTTCTGCTTAATTCCTCATAGTGCATGTTTTCAGCCCTGATGTGTGATTCTGGGCTGATGGGTACAGGGCGAGAGGCACTCACCGGTGTCTCTCCAGAGCCTAGGCCCTTCTTCTTCTGAGCAGTGTGGCATCCTATTTTATGGGATTTTACAAGACAAGCCTGGAACTTTCAAAACAGTCAACAGGCTATATGAAAGATGCCTTTACATTTGAATAATCACTTCTTTATATGAGAACTGTGCGTCAGCTTTTCAGGCTGATGGTTTTGTTTGCTCTCTTCCTCCTGTGTCCTTCATTTTGTAATAAATACATTTGCAAGGAGACTCCAGCACTTTTCTGTATGGATGACTTTTCATTCTGTGATGTTCTCAATGAAAAGAATGCCATGTCAATGGAGTACCTACGTGTTTTCAGGTTTTGTTGTTCAGTTACTTCTATTTTCCCTTAGTGCTTGAGATCAGATCTAATTAACTGAACATGAGGAAGTCTTGCGAATTGAAATTATAATTTTCAAATTGTCAGCAACTGCTCCTGACATCATTTATTGAGTAGAAGGTCAGTCCTCTATCCACTTCATTATGCTGCGCTACCTTCTTTGATGTGATATTTTAGTTTTCTTTATAACGTCCATCCTTTGCCATTTTCCAGGTAAATAGCATACTGCTTTAATTATTTCAAAATATGTTTTATGTTTCCTAGCCAAGCCAGTTTAGTCTGCTTTGCATCTATGCTTTTCCCCCTATTTATAGTGTTTCAAAACTTGAAGGAGGTCACTTCTAATTTTATTAAGTCAATTGCCTTGGGGAGTTTTGCAAGAATTTTATAGCATTTTTTTAATTAAGAAACCATCCTAGCTCTCTTGTATCTCTTCTGAGTCATACTTTGCCATAGTTTTCATGATATTTCTAACACATTTATGCTGAATTTCAATGGAATATTAGAAGATGCCCATGCTAAAAGACAACACCAAGTCAGCACCTGTGGCAGGGTAGAGTGACTGAGTGACAAGAATTACTGTTGACAGGGAGTTGTGACTCAGTCCTATAATCCTACTGAGTCAGGAGGCTGAAATCTGAGGAAAGTGGTTCATAGCCAGCCAGGGCAGAAAAATCTGTGAATCCCTCATTTCCAATTAATCAACAAAAAGCAAGAAATGGAGTTGTGGCTCAAGAGGTAGATTGTTAACTTTGAGCAAAAATGCTCAGGGACAGCATCCAGGCTCTGAGTTCAATCCCAGGGCCAGAACAAGAAAACAAAGACAACATTTAAGTTGGGCATCATGGCACACACCTGTAATTCTATCTACTTTGGAGGCTGAGTTTGGGAAGACCAGGATCCAAGGATAGCATTGGCAAAATGTTCATAAGGCCCTCATCTCAACCACGTAAAGAGCACAGTAGAGAGAGGTGTGCATCTACCCTCCTATGGCTTGGAATATGAGTAATGGTCTAGACCGGCCTAGGGCAGAAGGAGACACTATTAAAAATAAAATAAAACAGAAGCAAAATGGTGCAGGCATGACTCAGGGGAAGAAAGCCTGTGTAGGAAGCATGAGATTTCAAGTTCAAACCTCAATATTGACAAATACAGGAAGAAAGTGAGGGAGATAGGAAAGAAGGAAGGAGGACAGGAAGACAGGGAGGAAGGAAGAGACAGGGATACAAGAATGAAGGAAGAAAGGAAGGAAGGAAGGAAGGAAGGAAGGAAGGAAGGAAGGAAGGAAGGAAGGAAGGAAGGAAGGAAGAGAGGGAGGGAGGGAGGGAGGGAGGGAGGAAGGCAGGAAAGCAAGAAGGAAAGCAAGAAAGAAGGAAGGAAGGCAAAAAGGAAGGAAGGAAGGGAGGGAGGGAAGGAGGGGGGAAGGAAAAAGGGAACAAGAGAGGAAGGAAGGCAGGAAGGAAAGCAAGAAGGAAGGAAGAAAGGAAGGAAGGAAAGAAGGAAGGAAGGAAGGAAGGAAGAGAGGAAAGGAAGGAAGGAAGGAAGGAAGGAGGGAGGGAAAGAAGGAAGGAAGAGAGGAAGGCACAGAGGGAAGGAGGGAGGCAGGGAGGGAAGCAAGGAGGGAGGGAAGAAGATTAAAAGAAGAAAGACATTAAACATAATGCCCAAAGTCGGTATCTTGATTTGTAAATACCATTTTCCACTTACATAAACAGAGTCTCCTTAGAGAAGCGATGCGCAAGGTAAACATAAAGTAGGGGAACAAGTAATGATCAGCACTCAGTAGAATGTGGGGTGCTGCTGAAGGACAGAGATCCTATTGTGTGAAATATAAATTTTACCTTGATAGTGATCTTCTAATTTATTTTATAGTACTACTCTGTTATTAAGCAGCGTTACATAGAATAATACTTCTTGGCACCCATGAAGATGCATTTCGTTTTTGAGTCATTATGCTGATGGTATGAACAATTAATCTATAGAAATGGGGTGATGTCTTACTTAGCACGGCCTTTGCAAGCTTCCACCACAGTCAGGAAGTGACACAAAAAATTGATTTGAAACTGTGTGCTTGTTGACAATATAATTCCAGAGGAGCAGTTGGAAAGATCAAAATACCAGAATCTGTCACTTGCTCTTTTCTGTTTTTTGCCAAATTTTTAAAAAAAAAAAAAGAGATGGGTTCAAGGAAAGAACGATTACCTTGAAAACCAAATTGAGGAATAATCTAGGTGAAACAGACTGCCAACTGTTTGCAAAGGTGACTTCTTTTCTACCCCAAACAACAGGAAATTAGATCCAATCCGGAGGCTTTTCTTTTTCCAAGTTCTCTCGTTTAGATTTCTCTGTCAAATACCAGCTTGTAAAGTTTGTAGGTAGTAGTCATTGAAAAGCAAAAGAGGACTGAACTAAGCAATACTAAAAATACATTGAAGTATCAATTTTGCATATTTTTAACTGACACAGAGAACGACATACATAAATACACTGCCATATATCTCTATGATAATTAGGTAGGCTAAATAAACAAATACTATATAATACAACAAAAATTCATATCTACAAAATCTAAGGACTTCTCTGACTCACAAAATCAAAAAATATTATGTATTTCATAGGAAGAGCATATCTACCTTTTCAAGTAGGAATGACCAGGTAAGGTACTATATGATGATTGATTCCAGAAGCAAAGCCGAGGACCCAAACTGCAGTGGCCATGACAGTTCATCCCAGAGTAGAACCACTCTGCCTGAGGAACACAAGCTACAGCTTCCCCTTGGGGTCTTTGTATCTCTTTCCCTGCCAGGGTTCTCATTACCTTAGACTGGAAGTACCTTGTATGGAACATTGCTTTTCTCGGTGGAGATATTATGGAGATACTCCTGCTCCTGATTATCATAGATATTCAGGAGCAGAGATCACCTGTCTCTTAGTCTAAAGGCTACAAGACAATAAGGGCCTGTACTGGGAGCTTGCAGGGAAGGCGGTATGTGCCACAGGTCCTGAGCTGTGGTCTGCATCCAGTAACCAGATGAAACATAGGTCCTCCCTGAAGCACATGAGTATATTGTATACAGGGTGTGCATTACACTGAGATTTAGACCATTCATTGTTTCTCGCTCCACCTAGACAGGGCTGACACTTCATCCTCCCTTGTAGATACTGGTGGCTGCCTGGGTAGAGTTTTGCTGCTGGGATGGGACCTAAAACTAGGGATTTAGTAGTCACTACTCTCATCTGGAGATGTCACCAAGTGTGCCACCTTCAAGTTCACAGTGAGGAGCAGACATTGAGAATGGAGGAAGGAAAGGGAGGAAATCTGAGTTCCCCAGTGCGAAGGACTTCCCTGCTGACCCAATCAATTGCTCCGTGCTGGTGAGTGAGAACCGAGCGGCTGGCTCATGAAAGGCTGGGCATGGGAGGGCAGCCCTACAGCGCTGAACCTTGGCAATCGCACACAGGCATCTGTCTGTGGCAGTTTTATTTTAAACATGGCGTTTTTTTTCTTTGAGTGTTGTGTGTGTGTGTGTGTGTGTGTGTGTGTGTGTGTGTGTGTGTGTGTTTATGTGTGATAAAGAGCCTTTTCTCTTTTACCATGCCCTTGGTTTCCTTTTGGGATTTATTTTACAATACTAGGTAGCTTGATTTCCTTTTGCTCTCCTGTCATCTTAAATATATGAATGTCTTCACTTAAAAGTTCATTTTTGAAATCAATCTTCAAAATCACGTAGTCTACTTATTCACAACACTGTGTTGTGCATATTATATTTCCGTGTTTACACAATAGTGAAGAACAGGATCGGTTTGCTTTTTTTTTTTTAAAATCAATGTGATGTTTTCTCTGTATAATATAAAATTGCTGTTCCAACCACTTTAAGTGTTCAGGTCAGCGTCATTATTCACACTCACAACATTAAGATTGCTGTAAGAGCCCGCGTGATTGCCGGCTGAGGTACGGTTACCTAGGGAACCAAAACATTAAGATTACCTTATTCTGAGCTTCAAGGCAGAAAGTAATCAATTATTTAAAAGGATATCTCCAGGGAAGATAGTAGAATATTTCTATCCAAGAATTAGAAGTGCTATGCGCTCAAAAGTCAGGTAGCACAACTAAGGTACAAACAGACAAAAGACCTCACCAAGGCCGCCTGTTTAGGTGAGAGAAGATGCTGGGACCTGATTTTATTAGCATTTATTTGCTGATTTTATTAAGATTTATTAGGAACCATAGCGGACTCCAGGATGCAACAGGTGCCACCTGCAATTCAATTCCTGGACTCTCAGAATGCCGGCCTCCATCCTGTGGCTGTGGCTTCAGCGATCGTCCTGCGTTCAGGAGGAGACCAAGGCCTGTGGACCCCGTGGTGTGTCGGTGCTCTTCCTGTGGCTCCCAGCACAAATGTGCACTGAAAGGGATGTTTTGTCTTGGCTCATGGTTTTGCCGTTTCAGTCCGAGGCCGACTGCATCGTTACCGTGAACCTGAGACAAGGTTGAGCTGAAGACACGGTGTAGCAAAGCAGCTCACCTGACAGCAGCCAGGGAGAGAAGACAGGAAAGAGGGACACGCTCCACCCACACAGAGGGAACCTGGCCAGGGACAAGATCTACCCTGCGGAGGCACAGCCCCGCAGCCTGACCTCCCCCCCGCCCCCCCCCCGCCCTCCTGCAGGTGGCCTCTGCACTAATAGACTCATAAATGGCTCAATGTGACGACCAGGTGAGCATCCTCAGCTCTCATCACCCATGTGTCACCACCACCTGGAAACCAAGCCTTCCACACATGAGACCTCGGGGGCTTCACACCCTAGTAGCCACACATGAGCAGGACACACTGCAAGGGGATCCGCTGCGGTGGAATGTGCACTCGCAGCCTGGGTGCAAAGACTTCACGAGGCACGCCTCTGGCTTTCCGACCAACTCATTTCAGATCATGGTGGGCTGCTTTGGATCTTCATTTTTCTCTTTTCCCCTCAGAACCTGATTGCAAAGCTGTCTGAGCAGCTGGGTTGGTTTAGAACACGTATAAAGTACCCATCGCCGTTTGTGTGTGACAAGCGGGTCTTGAAGGCTGCCCGCTTCAGCCTTCAGGAGACACATACCTCACACCCTCAGTGCTAATGACATCCACTAGATGGAGGGAACTGTAACCATCCACAATGAAAACAAGCCACACCAGTCACCTCAGCTGCTGGGGAAGCTAAGATCGGGCACCATGGTTCCAGGAGAGCCCAGGGGAAGAAATGCATGAGATGCACCCCCCCCGCTCCCCCCCATCCCCAGCCTCGGAGGGGGGGGCTGCGGCAGAGGCCTGCACACATGCCCACGAAGATGAAGAGACTAACGCAGGCACATGGGGGCTCTGCTGCTTGCACGGGAGAAAGCAAGATTCTAGTTCAAAAGTAACCAGTGGAAAAACTGGACTGGAGGTGTGGCTCATGTAGTAGAGGGCCAGCCAAACTAGTGCAAGGCTCAATCCTCAGAACCACCCCAGTACTGTCAAAAGAAAAAAAAAGAAACCACACATCTCCGCAGGCCGTGGTGATTGCCAGCCTGCCTGTGTCCAGAGCCTCTTCTTCTGCCTGGTCGCCTCTTCTTCATTTTACTGTAAAAGTGATGAACTGGGGGGTTACAGGTACATAAGTAATGTGTACTTCTTTGTGAACATGATTACCTCCTCCCTCATTTTCTCCCCCTCCTGCCCCCACTCCCTCCTTCACTGAGCCAGTTCGAATGGCCAGTATCAAGAAATCTAACCAAAACAGATGCTGGCGGGGATGTGGCCCAAAGCGAATGCTGCTACCCTGTTAGTGAGAGTGTAAACTCGTTCAACCACTCTGGAAAGCAGTATGGAGGTTTCTCAGAAGACTCCACATAGAGCTTCCCACTTCGGGGCATCTATCCACAAATACTGACCACAAATGTCTTCTTGATTCAAAAGGGCAGTGGCTCCTTTCTCTTGTTTTAAGTGGCCTCCCTCAAAGCTTCCGACATCCCCGGAAGTGTGATGATCCCTTTTACTCTTGGATAATTTGCAATTCTGCCCTCCACCTGGATCTTTAGTTTGACGTGGAATCAGCTTTCTCTGCTGTGTCTGCACAAACACACAGCAGCCTGCGATCTCATGGAGCAAAGCACTTTCTCAGAGCCCACAGTTCAGCCTTCCCAAGGATCTGAGGAAAGAGAACCAGGAGCAGAGGAAATCTGCCCATTCCATTGGAGAGAAATAAACACAGCTGTGAATGTTACTGCTTTCAGAGAGGAGACGTGACTCAAGTACCAAGTGGGGTGGTGGGGGTCGTGTTCAGGGAGCCAAAGGGAGGCTGGCTGCGGCCTGGGCCCAGCTTTGTCCCAGCCCTGGCAGGGTGGGGACAGCCTGAGGCACTGCAGGTGTGCTCCCCCACCCCCAACTCACAGCCACAGGTCTGCCCAGGAAGGGAGAGACCCATTTGTGCCTGTCACAGCACAGCACAGGGCCGGGCCAGGGTGGAGGGAACACTTCCCATGTTTAGGTTGCCTTAAATACTGTCTTAGCTGTCACAGGAAAGCAATCCAGCCAGTTGCTTGGAGTGATGACAATGGCACATCTGTCTTCTTTTCCTTTTTCTTTTTTTGTCTTATTTCAGTGAGTCACAACTCTCCACACAGCCCCTCCTACAGATGATATGAGGAGTTGGTGAAACAGAGTTCCTGTAGCGCGTCTTGTACGCAATGTGTGTCAGAAGGAATGGAAGACCCCAAGCCGCTCAGGAGCTGCCTGTGTGTCCTGCGGGGTCCTGCCTTGTTTAGGGTGCTGCGCCCTGAGGGACATGCCCCCCTCTGTCCTGTTGCTACTGGGGGTGACATGATCCACACACCAGGACAGAATCAGGATTCAGGGAGAAAATAAAGGTAATATTTTAAGTAAATTGGGCAAGTTACTTACACAATAAATTTTAAAAAAATGACAGAGGTGTTTTCAAGGGCTGGCACTGGAAGGGAAGGTGTTCTGTGGGGGAGATGGACTGTACTCTCGGGCCCTGGTTCCTGCCACATGCCCAGTGCTGGTCAACACTTGTTTTTCTGAAATGTCTCAATACATGGTTTCAAATACAAGCACACCAAGATACCATTGTAGCCGTGTCCTTATTTTATAGATCCTAAAGCTGGTGTGGTCTACAGAGAAATGACAGAGTTAACACCTGAGAGGAAGTTGAATACCAGCTGGGCACCAGTGGCTCAAGCCTGTAATCCTAGCTACTCAGGAGGTCAAGATCTGAAGGATCATGGTTCAAAGCCAGTCTGGGCAGAAAAGTTCCCATGAGACCCTTATCTCCAATTAACCACTCAAAAACCAGAAGTGGAACTGTGGTTCAAAGTAGTAGAGTGCTAGCCTTGAGCAAAAGAGCTCAGGGACAGCACTCAAGCCCTGACTCACACACAAAAAGACGTTGAACCCAAACTAGCCACTTTGTCATTGCTCTGTTCTGTACTCTTTCTTCGGTCTCTGTGGAGGCTCTTGCCTAAACTAGGGGATAGTCCTCTAGGGAATCCAGGAAGGACATTGCGTTAATGTAGACTCAGGGAGCTGAGTTCAGCCACGCTGCTCTCTGACGGAAGAGGTGATCTCCATGCTGCCTGCTCTAATGTTCACCAGGATACCGCATTCACTTGCATGTGCACTGTGAGAGAGGGAGAAGGTGAGGTCTCTGGCTGTAATCACCCCACCCTTTCACTGCACATAATCAACAACAGGTTAGGCAGCTTCTCCATGCAAGTCTCAGGCCCTGTCTACAGGGTGGGACTGGGAACCGGAGGCCATTGAGCTGAGGGCTCACATGAGCATCCATTGCTGAGTTGGAATCCAGGAACCAGGGCTTGGGGCTCTCTTCTATCTTCAGTGTGCTCACAGTTTGGTTGGCTGTCTGGAAGCTGTGCTTTGTGGAGCTCAGGGAGCCACGGGAGTGGGGCTGCCTAAGGGTGAGCGGTAAACCAAACACAACTGAGCAGGCGCACTGTGCATGTGGGAGACGGGACTAGGGAAATGGACATTGGCAAGCAAGTTAAGGAGTTGTAATGGGAAAGGGCTCACAGTGGCAGGGATTACAAGGAGTTCCTTGACACCAGGAGACAGAGAGCTTGCTTTTCTCAGTCTCTGGCTTCCTCACCTTCAGGCAGGAAGGTGGCTAGGAAGGAACTATCACCATATTGAGCCATGTCCCAATCCTTTCTGCTTTTGTTATTTTGAGTCAGGTGTCATGTTTTTGCCAGGTCCAGCTCCATATTGCAATCCTCCTCCCTATGTCTCCTTCATAGTGAGGATTAGAGAACTGTATCACATGCTCTGTCTATTTGTTAAGAGAGGATCTCAGTGATATTCGCTGGGGTGGCCTCACACTGAAATCATGAGGGTCTGTTTCCTGAGTAGCTGGGATTAGAGGTGTGTGCCACCGCACACATCTAGACCTCTTCAGCCCCCTTCAGCGCTAGGTTTCAAGAAACGAGACAGCACGGTTGGCTGGGCGTTACAGCTGTGAAGGAAAATCCTGAGTGGCTGTGATTTTTATGCCTGGTTCCCAGTTATTTTGGTGTATGAAAGGTCTTTTCCATGAAACCAGTGCACCAGGCCTGAGACATTTCAGCCAGTTTGAATTGATATTTCAACCACCTGATTGTGTATTGACAATTTAAAGGCACCTAAGCAGGCCAGGCTTTCCAGGCTCAAGAACATCAGGGCTGCGCAGAGTCAGTGTTACCCAATGTTGGCATGTTTTTCCTGCCACACTGACAGCTGCTGAAAGATTGCCTGTTTATGGTCTTGCTTTTAAAGAAGCCAGAGCATAATGAATTACCAATTCATAGTGCAAGAGAAAATGTGCGAACTACTGTGGCAGCAGTTGTGATTCAGCAACATCTGGAGTACAGGTGTGGCTTGTGTGGTTGCATCATTTGCTAGTTAACATCTCAAGAAGTGCATCTAGGGTGAAGTGCTGCACTCATGCTGGGGCCTGTGAGACAAGGAGTCACATCCTGTGCTCTGAGACCAACATCATGTTAGGACTCAAGATATCACACCTGAAAATGCAAGTGACATGACTGAAAGAAATTGAATGAGGGTGATTCTTGTGTTGATACCACATTTTCCCCAATAGACATTACATTGTTTTGATGAAGGTTGTCAGAGCTTTGCTCAAAAACTCAAATAAGAAGGTGCTGCTAGTCAAAAGCTACGAATCCTTCCCTCTGAGTCGAAAAACCAAAGCTGAGCAGAAAATGTAGTGCTGGAAGTGCAACAATATCAAGCTTTAAACTCTACTACAGAGTTCTGGTAATGATAGCACCTTGGTACTGGCACATAAACATGCCTGAGGACCAATGAAACAGGAGACCCAGAAATAGAAGAGAAGACCAACAAATCTATATCTAATATTTGAGAAGGGAACCAAAAACATAGGCTGGAAGACAGCCTCTTCAACACAGGGTGCCAGCAAAGCTGGATCTCCACATGCAGAAAACTGAAACTAGATCCTTATATATCACCTTGCATGAGCATCAACTCAAAATGAGGTCAAAGGCCTCAATGCAAAGCTTGAAACCTTGCAACCACTACAGGAAGGAGTAGGAGAGACACGGATTCCTTGGAACAGGAAAGAATCTTCTGAGTAAAGATATACAAACAGCAAATCAAAGAAGATTTGATAAATGAGACTCTATCAAACTAAAACTTTTCTGCCTGGCAAAGGACATAGTCAACAAGCTAAAAGGCAGCCTACAGAATGGAAGACTATTTTTGCCAGCTACATAGCAGACAATGGCCTAAAATCCAGGATTTATAGAGAACTTTAAAAAACCTTCAAAAAACCCCAACAACCCAATTAAGAATTGGGCTGATGAGAAGAAGCAAAAATGGACAATAGACCATAAATAAATCCTCAACATTTCTGACCATTAAAGAATTGCAAATCAAAACAACATTGAGATTCCATCTCACCCCAGTTAGAATGGCCATTATCAACAGAAGTAACAATTCCATATGATGATGAGGATGTGGCCAAAAGGGAACACTACTACACTGTTGGTGGAAATGTAAACTTGGTCAACCACTCTGGAAAGAAGTGTGGAGATTCCTCAAAAATTTAAACATAGAGCTCCCCTATGACCCAGCAAGTCCACCCCTGGGCCTTTATCCAAAGAGTACACTAAAGCCACCAGAACAACCATATTAATAACAAAACTATTTACCATAGCCAAAGTATAGAATCAATCCAGATACTCCTGATGCATTAATGTATCAAGAAATCAAGTATATACAAATGTTCCACTTCATATATACCATATATCTCATTTCATATATACCATATATATCACCTGCTTGAGTTTTAAACTATATTTGATAATAAATCAGCCCATATCTTTTGACTTGGAAAAAATTACCTGCCTCTTCTTCAGAGAAAAGGCTGCAGGTTCCCCCAGCTCTCGAGAGTGGTCACTGGAAGTGAACATTTCAAGCATTTTATTCAAGTATGAATAAAGAAAAGAGTGGAAAGGTGAACTCAACAGACCACCAGGTTTCATTCGGGCTGAAAACCTGAGAAGGGCAACCGAGTCTCCTTCATCCCCGTGGAAGGGGAATGGAGGATCCTCTCTCACAACGACAGTCCTTTTGAATACTGGGCAGGGACGGTGAAGTTGGGTGGGGCAGATGGCAGTGCAGTGGGATTGAGGCCGGGTGGAGAGCCATCTTATCTTAAGGAGACAGTTTCAAGGTTTCCAGATCACCGGTGTCCCCCAGGGCATCAGAGCCAGATGTGGCCTTGGTCTCAGGCTCTCTTCTAAGGCACCAGGTGAGTCTATTCAGCGGGATGGGAGGGAAGAAGGTCCAGCGGGATCAGCAGCAAGGACAGTTCTGAGACGTGGCTGCCTGGGGAAAGGTGAGTGCTTCCAGTTTAAGTTACTTTCCACCAGTCACATGAATAATTCCAAGGGCTGTGGTTACGAGACCCATTGCTTCCTCCGTCTCCTTGCATTATGGAAACAATTCTTTGTAAAATTCCTTACTGTCCCTGCTCCAGTCTGCTTCCCTCTGTCGCTCCCACCACCCCTGCTTATCTTGTGGGAGATCACCTCATTTAGTCTCCGTTACTCCCCTGCAAGATGTAGTTTATTGACAAAGAGGGGATACTGAAGTCCAGGCAATTGATCACAGGCTTGGTTTTCTGTCAGGGCAGGTTTAGCATTTGACCCAGGCTGTAGTGCAGAGATGAGGTGCTGACCAAGCTTGTTGTTTTTGTCCCAGAACTCTGAGGAGCAGCGGTGCCTTTCCCAGGGTGGCTCAATCCCACCATCGTTCGGCTCCTTCCCAAGTCCATCACGTCTCTCATGCCCGTTCTGCAGTATCTTGTGATCTTGCAGTATTAGTTTGTCACGACTGCATAAGCAATTTCCCCACGTGGGGAATTCCAGCACAGAACAGCCTCTCCAAGCAAGTTCTCCACTGTGGCCGCCCTGCACTCTGTCCTCTGTGCACTTCGTCAGTCCTGCATAAGCACGTGAGAGCAGAGGGGAAAGGAGCTCATTGAATTTCAGATCTCCTCCGGGGGTGCTGCGAAATAACGGCGCCCTTTGTGGCTGGCCATCGATTGCTTTAGCAATCGAAATCGATAGTTTGCGTCTCCTCTCCCTCTTATCTCATTTTTCTCCTCCTTTACCCTTATTATTGTCCTTACTCCTTCACTGTACCTCTCCTTTTCATCAAATAATCAACAAAATGCTATGTGTGTCCTTGTGTACTTTTTAGCATGCTTTTCTCTGGGTGGGAATGTGGGACGTGGTGTGTGTTGATTGCTAAATAGTGCTGAGAAGCCTCCATCCTCTATGTCTAACCTTCACAGTGGTCCTGAAATGGAGATTTTATTGTCTCCATTTTACATATATAAAGAATCTGATGAGTTTTCCCCTTTGTTAAATCTATTGAACTGGACTCAGCCATGAGTTTGGTGTTGGAGCATCAAGTCTATCTTTTAATGCAATCATTATGTTTTTTGTACCTACACATTCCTGAACCCAAAATTGCTATCACTATATTAGTGAGGCAGGTAGAACCTCAGTTGGAAATTTCCAGATTTAGACCTTTTAATGTGATCTTAGCCACGTAATTCAATTTAATTTTTTCATACATTGAATAGTAATTGATATACAAGTTTTCCTCATACCCACTGGATATAGAAATATCCCACACATTAAAATTTGATTGTTTTGAACCATCACAAAGATATTAATACAAGATGGCTGGAGCTCAGGGGAAATAGAGCAAAAAGGAAAGAATGTGAGGCTTTGCTTTTCATTTACAATGTTAAATAATAAATATACAATTAAGATCAATTATAAATGAAACACTTTGCTTCTGCATGTTCTCATTCTAGAACTACTTTGTCACTGAGGAAGCTGATAGGTTGAGAAGAAGCCAAGAGACAGAAAGTAGATACACAGCTCCTTCTTGTACTGTTAGACACAAAGACACACAGTCATACAGCTAGACACACACAGTCACACAGCTACACACACACAGCCACACAGCCACACAGCTAGACACACACACAGTCACACAGCTATACACACACATGCACACATGCACACACAGCTACACACACAGTCACACAGCTAGACACACACAGTCACACAGCTACACACACACACAGTCACACAGCTACACCCACAGTCACATAGCTACACACACACACAGCTACACACACACAGTCACACAGCTAGACACACACACAGTCACACAGCTACACACACACGCACACAGCTAGACACACACACAGTCACACAGCTACACACAGTCACACAGCTACACACACACAGTCACACAGCTAGACACATACACAGTAATACAGCTACGCACACACACACATGCACACACAGTTGTGCAGCCACATACATTCACACACACAGCCGCACAGCTAGACATTGTTGCACAGATATACACACATATGCACACACACGCACATAGTCATACAGCTAGACACACACACACATGCACACCCAGTTATGTGGTCAGATACACATACACATATGCACACAGATACACACAGTCACATAACTACACATACTCACACACAGTTGTGTGGCCAGAAACACACACACACAGTCACACAGCTAGATACACAGTCACACAGCTAGACACATACAGTCACATAGTTACACACATATGCACACACATGCACACAGCTAGACACACATAGTAGCATAGCTAGACACACACATACATCACAGCCACACAGACACACACAGTCACACAGCTCGACACACACGCACACAGGTAGACACAAACAGTCACATAGCTACACATACACATGCATACACACAGCTAGACACACATAGTAGCATAGCTAGACACACATCCACAGCCACACAGCTCGACACACACAGTTGCATAGCTAAACACACACTCATATACACAGGCACACAGTTGCACAGCCAGATATGTACACACACACAACCACACAGCTAGACACAATTGCACAGCTATACATACATATACACACATGCACATAGTCACACAGCAAGATACCCACATATGCACATACAGTTGTGTTGCCAGATACACATACACACATGCACACAACTAGACACACAGTCACACAGCTCTAGACACACACACACAAATGCACACAGCTAGACACACACAGTCATATAGCTACACACACACACAGAGTTGTGTGGCCAGAAACACACACACAGAGTTGCACAGTTAGGTACATAGTCACACAGCTAGACATATACATCCACACAGCTACACACACATGTACATACATACACACAGCTAGACATACACAGCAGCATAGCTAGGCACACATACACACACTCACAGCCACACAGCTAGACACACACTGGTGCACAAGTGCACATGCATACCCTGTTAAAGGCCAACCTACTGTTTCTCTGCTTCCATTCCCCACCCTGCCTCTGCCCCGTGCTCCTGGGCAGAGACCCCTCAGCCTGTTGCTCTGCCCACCAGTGGCTTCCTGCCAGGCTTTCCCAGGTGGCCCTGGAGTGGCCGGAAGCCTGAGGGGGTCTGCGCCCTCCTGCCGGCCCTGCACTGTAGTCTGCTGGGTCTGGTTTGTTCAGGAGCTTGAGGGGTCCTCGACTGCCCCGGCCTGCTCCCGACATCCTTTTGGTGCAGGTGGTCAGGGCTGCTCTTCCATCTTCCAACCCTGTGGCACCCAGGCTGGAAGGACAGCCGCCCTCTCCACCAGACACGGGGCGGGGGGGGGGGGGTAAGGGGGAGGGTGCGGAGCCCAGTCTTCAAACTTCCAATAACAGAGACCTTGCCACCCCGCCGGCCCGCTGGCCTGCCCAGGTCGGGGCAGCTCTCAGAACATTATAGCATCTCCACATTCTCCACAAGTGGTGTCGTTTGTGGTAGTGAGTTTTCTTCATTCATAGTAAAGAAAACAAGAAAGCAACGAACCCTTGTGCTGTGACCAAAGGTAGGGAATTCTCATGAACAGACAGTTCTTTCCCTATTCTCTTGGAAGAGGAAAGAAGCCAGGTGAAGAGGCTGGGAGCACAGGCCTTCAGGACAGCCCATCAGCCTGGAGGCTCAGCTGTCTCATTGAACAGGGTCTTCTGCCCTGCCTAGCTCAGTTGCTCTGGGACATGTTACCTCCACAAAATACCTCACAGAAAGAGAGGACCCCAAGCTCCTGGCTACGCACCAGACCTGGCCAGCCTGGACCAGAGATTCCACCGGGACCAGGAGCTGCCGCTCTGTGGCTTAACTCCCTCTCTATCTCAGTTAGTGAGAAACGTGCTGCTCTTTCTGCAAGAAGCTATGTGCCAGGCACAGGTACGAGAGCCTCGCGCCGTGTATCTGGAGGAGCGGATTTACAGTGACGACAGCAAACCACTTCTCAGTCTGGCTGTGTAAAAAGGCAATTTCACAACTCTGACAATGGTGAGATATGATCCGCTGATGAAAAATGCATAAAATGTCATTCTGCCCGCCAACTCGAGGATGCATTTTATAATGTTTGTGGGTGGTGATTTGCTAGATATGAAAATATCTTTTTGTGATACAAAAACTATACCAGGGCGATCACTCCACCAAGACTGGAGGTAACTGCTCATGATAGAAGGAAAAAGCAAGACCCTGGGCAAGATTTGAAGAAGAGCAACGTAGACCAACCCTTTGCTGCATTGTCACTCCATGAAGCCTGGCTCGGCATAGCACAGGGCCCTGGAGACATGGCGCCTCAGCCACGTGGTCACTCGAGCCAGGCTGTGACCTTAATCACAACCAAGTGAGTCCCTCATCGCTTTCAGATAACCAGGAGAGGTGAGATCATAGTTTGAGATCTCACAGTGATTACATGTTCTCTCTACATTGATGAGGAAAAAAAAATCCCTTTCCAGTGTACTGGGTGTGAACATCCAAGCCCAGGCGGTAACATTTACCCAGAGACTCTATGCCCACACACCACTCAGACCCTGCCAGGAGCGCTGTAGACTGAGAGCCTGCACCACGTGTTTTGTTTCCCTCAGTTCTGAAGGCTGTGCATGGGGAGGCCTGGCAGCATCGGGCGCGGTGCGTGAGGACTGCTCCTTTTTGTCTTCTTTCCACGTTCTCTGGCCTCACAATGCCAAGGACAGAGAAAGAGCACTCTTCTCTCGCTCTTCTGAGGAATGCATGCATCTCACTGCTGAGTTCTTCAGTCTCACAACACAATCACCTCCCCTGGTCCCCCTGTCCAGGCTGGTGTTGGAAGTGGAGTCACAAAAACTCAGTTTGTCATATTACAGGAAACACAGTGGCCTTGTTCTGTCAGGTGACAGTCAGACGACAATAGCCGTCTCTAAATAGCAGCACAGACAAATCCAGAACATTGAAAGAACAGACATAACTCTGTAACAGACTGAGAGAAGCAAAGCAGGGAGTTTAAGATTGTATAGCCATATCCTAACCCCAGGTATTGGCTCCTAATAGAAAGACAGCTCTCAGCAGACAAGGCGGTGTTAAACATAGCCCTCCTCTCCATGGACAAAGAGGGTCTCACTAACTGCAGCTACCAAAGAAGGATTGCAGAGGTTAGATGTCCTGATCTTTACTTTTTGCCTTTACACTTTTCCTGAGTGAAGAGAAGGCAATCTAATAAGTGGCCCAGAGGGTTTTACTAAGCAGGTGGATCTCTGTTTAGCAACCAGAACATTCTACTAATGCTCAGAATCTTCCATTTATCCTTCCAGTATCCCAGGAGAAAACAAAAGCTAATGTAAAAACATTCACCATTGCGGGTTTGTATCCTCAATGTTATGTTCACAGATCTATACAATCAAGGTTCCCCACACATAGATTTTTCCTCTGAGGACCCCAGGTAGACTACTCCTTATCTTTACTAAAATACTCCTAACCTTTGCTATACAAGACCCTTCTCCACTTCTCAGAGTTCACCTGCAGACTCTGCTGGGCTCCTGCGGTGGGTGCGTTGCTGGAACATTTAAAACGCACATGTGTAACAGCCCAGAGAAAACAGAATCCTAAATACAGAGAGCGCTTGCCCTTGCCCTGGTGAATCTATTGACACATCTCCAAATGTGGAAATAGAATTTGGGAAAAGGCTTTCTAGCTGTCTACCATGGCTGGTGGGACAATACCTCCTTCTTAGGCTGCACAGGTGAGCTCATGGTGGCCCTGTACCCTGGGGCAGGGAGTGCACCCGGTCTGTTGTAAGCCTGGTATACAGGAAACCTTTATACCCCCTCCCTGAGGCAGCCATAGAGCAAAATCTGGAGAGCCAGTCAAAAGCTAGAGATGACAGTATTCTAGGAACGGAAGTTTGATTTCTGGCAAGAGTTTCTAGGATCGCTTGAAGGAATCACTTGGGGTGGTCATTGCCATAACCATCTGGGTGATCGGGGAGAATGAAGACATCCTCCTCCCATCTGGCTGAGCTCCAGCGATGCTGTTCCACAGGTGTCTCCTCAGGCCGCGGTCACCCCAGGACTGCCGCGTGTGAGTGAGAACACAGGAGCTAGAATGCCAAGTGCCAGCCTCCTGGGGCTGGGCCTGAGGGTTCCATCTGTTACCTGAGTTTTCCCATTTGTACAATTTATTTTTAATAAATAAGGAGTGAACATCTTCTCAGCCAAGCTTGTACTATGTGTTAATGATACAGAGAAAGGGAGCTTACAGGCTAGATTTTTCTCAGGAATTGAGTGAGTTTGTGGCACTCGCTATGGACTTGTAGGTGTCCCTGTGGTCCCCATTCTCTTTCAGCATTCAGGCCAATTGAGTAAGTGGACAAAAGCCTGAATCCACACCAGCGGTGTCTGGCCATATAATGTTTTTCCTGTTCATGAAGCCATAACTCATGTGTGATCTTTGCCAGGGACAGACACTAAAGTCTGTGGCTTGAAGGAAAACATTCCCTGTCTCTTCACATACTAGCAAATTAAGATATGGGTACAGAATTTTCTACATTGTCTAGCATCATCATTGTGCTTCTCAGGTTAGTGGAAAAAATCTAATAGTTACAGCTATTAAATCATAATGGTTATAAAGGTGCCTGGTAGTCTATAATATTCCCTAAAGATTGGTCCTGTTAAAAATCTCTATTTATTTCACTTGCACCAGGAAAGGATAAACAAAATTGCTTTTGTAAGAGACAGAAGATTATATTCTCATCTGAGGGTGAATACAACCTCAGCTGGGCCTTTCTAACTGTGACTCATTCAAAGTGCCTCCTTATTAAAACTGGATTGTTTGGGATTATGGCTTTATTCAATTGAGATGACCCCGTGTTCTATGTGATCCAAAGCAATGCGTTCAGGCAGCAGCTGATTTCTTCAGCTTAATTTGTTGTGCATTTTTTTGCTGTGTTAAGCAGCCATTGGGTATCAAATTCTGAAATTAGATTTTAATTTTCTTTTGTGGGACTCTCCCATGTATATTGCATTAGCTTCATAAATGTCGTGACACCTGGCTCTCTCGGCCAGTTTGTGTGTAAGCATGCGTTGACCCGCGGACAGCACGGGTCACGGGCTTGAATGCAGGAGCAGGTCTCTTAGAGGAGAGGGTGGCCACTGTGGCTTTGGAACAATTAGGCACACAACGGCAGCATTTGCTCTCTATGGCTGCCACCTCAGCTCCTGAACCCTGTGAGGAAGCCACTCCTCCCTTCCCCCGCACCTTCTTTTCTGTGCCTTCCAGGAGGACATACTCAAAAATTACTAGAAGCACCCCTGGACATGCTGTTGGGGAGAGAAAGCCAAGACCTGCTCTCCAAGGACGGATGACACACAGCTCACAGGAATGATGAAACATGTCCCAAGATGTACGACACGTGTCCCCACAGCAGCATGTGACACGGGCAGCATCTTCTCTCTCTCTTCAGGCTCTTTCCAGCCACACCCTGGGGTTGACAAGGACGTGTGCCCTGCTTGTGTAAAGTGATATTTCTTAGTTTTTGAAAAAGCTATAGAATCACAGGGATGTACACTCATCACTAGTCCTGGGTGACTGATACTGAAGGATCTGTGGAAGGTCTTAGCAGGTCCTGGCAGTAAATGAGATCATTCATGAGGTGCGTGAATGAGAAGAGCCTCTTGTAGTAACATAGTCACGTGGGTCAAGGTGGCCAGCCCTACTCTAGAGAAATCCAGCTGCATCCAGAGAGATGTTACTCAGGTAATAATTAGCCTAACCGGAGTATGAATCAATACCCATGACTCAAAATCCAAGGATTGAATAAGTGGGCTTCTGTCTTAAATGATCTATCTTAAATGTATCTCTTGAGGGAGAGACATCCCAGGTTGGAGAGTATTTGTGACTTCCCAGCTCCCCCTCACCAGATGAGGCATGATTTTTCTGGTTGCCTGGACCTCCTGTGGGAGACGGGACTGATGTAAGAGAAATATTGAGAAAGAAAGGAGTGAGAGTTAAAAGAAAGAAATAAATACCTCTTTGGGCAATTTCACCTGAAGACCCAGAAGAAGGTCCCAAGGAGCTGACTCATCGCTCTAGGGAATCTTGCAAACAAAACCAGAACTTGATATGCCAGTGTTTTCTAAAAGACAAGGCTGAGCTCATTGCCGCAGAGAAGTATTAATCCACGAGGAGAACAAAGAATCGCACCAACAGAAGACTCGGCTACTGGAACAATCTAAAACCAACCTGACAGGGGCGGGGGTTCCTGCACAGATCATGGCACCAAGTCAGCTTTAGATTTGCTGCCTCTGAAGACGTGAACTTGTATAGAAGTTGACTCCCTGAGCTGATTTGCTGTACTTAATATGCTTCAGGAAAAGTTAACTCTTTCACTAGGGCATAGATAAATTAAATTAGTAGATTCATGCATGCAGTTGTTCAGAGCCAGTTTTGATAAGATCGGTTCAACTCTTTATGCCTTACCTTACCCGTGATTTACCATTTGTTTTTATTTTATTTTTATTTCTAACAAAATCATGTCTTTCTGAGTGAATTTATGAAATAAGTTATATATATATATATATAATATATACATATTATGTGTTGAACCTAACTGTTGTAATTATGTATTTTATTATTTGAATCATTATTTCTCCCAGATGTAGCTTCAAAGAACAGTGGCTAATATCATGCTGTACTGGATTTTATTTACCTGCCACTGTGTTCCACAAACTTGTGTCTACTTTCTTGATGAGTGCAGATCAGATCTCCTCCGACGCTGCCTCCTTCTCCAACACAGATGCCCAGCATTTTGTGTTATGTTAGTATTTCCGTCTGCCACTGATGGCACCGGGAGTCAAGCTCTTGACTAGAGCATCCTCCAGGTGAAAAGGCAAAGTCTTAGTTCATGGCAGAAATGACTTCAGCTCTATGTCCTGGAATAATGACACTCACCCCAGTATACTGCCCTGGAGGGTAAGACAGAGAAACATAAAAAAATCAGAGACTAGGACCTGGTCAATCCATGCTCAATCACCTGGGTCAAAACCTGCTCAATTTATCTATGGGCCTGTATGCCACCCACCTGGAAGCAGATTCTTGATTCACAATTAAGTATTTTAAAGGAAAAATGTCATTATTTAAAAGTGCATATGTCAGGCATCAAGTGTAAGTGAAGTGACATATTGAGTAAGCAGAATTCATGAGATAAAACACAGACTCCATGTTAGCTCTGCCTCCCAATGAGCCTTTAAGTATTTACTTTGCTGCTGCTCGAAAATATTAGAGATCCCATGGTAATTATTTTCATGTTTAATTAGTAGAGTGTACTCTCAGTTTAAAGCACATTAATTCAGAACCAATACACAGATAACAAGAAAATAATTATTCTTAGGATTAAGTACAGTTTTAGCTAACAAAATACAGAAGAGATACACACATGGTAAATTGGAAAGAATTATGGAATAAATCATAGAACATCTGGGCAAATGGATAAAGTATTTTCATAGGTTAAACAACTCAGTTCTTTAAAAAGATATCAAATCTCACCACACTGAGCTACAGAAGCACCATGATTCCAGTACAAAATTTATAAAATTTACTTAAAGAGCAAAGAAATTCAAAAAATAAATGAGTAACTAAGAAACTCAAGAAACATTGAAAGAAATCAAAGAGTTATCAAATTCACACTGCTTGATTTCAAAACTTAGAAAGCTATAGTCATCACAACTTTTGTGACTGGCTGAAGTATAAACATATATCTCAGTGGACCACAATAGTCTAGAAATAAGCCTGCTCAATTAATTGTTGACAAAGACACACATGTAACTCAGTGGATAAAGAAAGTAGATTCAAAACTAATGCTGGAATAATTGGGCATTAATAACTTTTTTTTTTTTAAAGAAAAAGCTTCCAGCCATATATTCAAAAAGCAAATGCAACTTAACTTGGAACAGTTTGTAAAATTAAGTAGAGGACCTGAATTAAAAATTACCAAAAGATAGCTATGGAGATAATCTTCCTAATTTTTTATTTGAATGTTTTCACATGTAACATAAAAAATAACTAAAAATAGAAATATACTGTCCATCATTACAATGAAAAATTACATATTCTGTAAGTACAATTAAGAAAATGCAATAATAATCCATAAATGATGATACCATATTTCTAAAAAATAAGGGACTTGAGTCTAGAATAAAGGACTCTTAAAATTCAATAATAAGAAAACAACAGCATGGTAGTTAGAATTGGTTAATGACTTAAACAGAAACTTCAATTATGAAAATATACAGATGTTATAAACACATAAAATAATGCATTATTGCCAGGAAATTAAAAAATAAAATCACAGTTACTAGGGAACTTTTTCTATTTTTTATTTTTTATTTTTAATACATATTTTTTATTGTAAAGATAAAGTACAGAGAGGTTACAGTTACATGAGCAAGGTAATGAGATTATTGCTACTTTTATTCAAAGGCTCAATGTTTTTTTAGAAAGAAGTATCTAGGACACTGCTAGCTGAGGAAGGCCTAGAATAACCCGTTTCGAGTGCTGGTGGGAATGTAAAAGTTGCAAGCACTCTGCAATGGAAATTGTTTTTGTTCTTGTTTCTGTTTTTGTCAGTCATGGTGCTTGAACTCAGGGCCTGGGCACTGTCCCTGAGCTCTTTTGCTCAAGGCTGGAGCTCTACAACTTTGATCCACAGCTCTACTTCTGGGTATTAGGTGGTTATGTGGAGGTAAGGAGTCTCACAGACTTTCCTGTCGGGACTGGCTTCAGACGACCATCCTCAGATCTCAGCCTCCTGAGTGGCTAGGATTACAGGGAGGAGCCACGGGTGTTCAGTTGGAATGGCAGTTTTTGACACCATTAGATGCACAATTATTTTAACCCCCTTTTAGATGCATTCAAGAGAATTGAAAGGATATGTCCAAGCAAGGTGCTGCACCCACCTATTTAAGATGCTATGACTCATAATCTAAAACCACCAGAGACAGCCCAGTGTTCTTAGAGTGGTGAACAGGTAAACATATGGTGACACATTTGAACCTGGTGACATCATCTGTGAGAGAAACAATTTCAGCTACTGATTGTCTGCCCAGAATGGATGAATAACCAATGTGCTATGCAAGTGAAGAAGCCAGGCTGGAAAGACTGGTGTAATGACGTGGTGTAACCTGTAGGAACCCACAGTACTGAGGCAGGGAGCAGGCTAGACACCCAGGGTCCCCAGGAGCACAGGGGAACCTACGTGGAGCCCAGGTTCTCACTCTCTCTCTCTCTCTCTCTCTCTCTCTCTCTCTCTCTCTCTCTCTCTCTCTCTCTCTCTCTCTCTCTCTCTCTCTCTTGTTCTCCCATTCTTTCTCTTTCTTCTTTCTTTTGTAATTTCTTAATTTCTCTCTTTTTCTCCCTTCTCTTTCTCTTTCCTTCCTCCCTTCCCTCCTTCCCTCCCTCCCTCCTCCCTTCCCTCCTTCCCTCCCTCCTTCCTTCCTTCCTTCCTTCGTTCCTCCCTCCCTCCCTCCCTCCCTCCCTCCCTCCCTCCCTCCCTCCCTCCCTCCCTCCCTCCCTCCCTTCCTTCCTTCCTTCCTTCCTTCCTTCCTTCCTTCCTTCCTTCCTTCCTTCCTTCCTTCCTTTACTTCTTGATCGCAGTGAGGTTTGAACTCACTTGATAGGCAAATGGTCCACCACTCACTTGAGCCATGCTGAATTCTCCAAGGCTGGCAACCTGTGGGAGGTCTTGGAAGCAGCACCAATGAATATCACTACGCCACCTAGGCCGGGGGCTCGTGACTGTACTTCAATGACATGCAAACTGGGGTCCAGGGCCAGCTCCTGAACAGAGGGATTGAGAAGAGCAGCCAGAGAAGCATAGGATGCCCTCTTTTTTCTCAGTGTTTTATTGTCTTTAAGTAGTTGTACAAAGGAGTTGCTCTTCAACAAAGCAGTCTACAAATGCAGTGCATCTTCATCAATGTCACCTCTTTCAACATTTGCACCCACCCCTCCCAACGCATCCCACCCCCGCTGTTCTTAATTTTGTAGATATGCATGAATCATTCTTGCCATTTAACATAGCAGCTTATGTATACAGTGCATCTTGGTCTGTGTCATCCTTTGAACATTTTCACTCACTTCCACCCATCCCTTCGTTGACCTTTTTTGTGGGATATACAATGAAATCTCCACACAGCACGCTCTTATCTATCCGAGATCGCCCCTTGCTCTGCCTCTCTCTGTCCTGCAGGTACCCATTGGGCTTTGGCTTAGTTTTTCTGAAGAATTATACTATTCAAGCTGTCCACGGAGCTCATTATACTTCAGTTAATTCATTTGTAGCCACCTGCAAATGACCTGATGTGTTTACTTATGGGTATTCAGGCATATTTTAGTTACCACAAAGAAGGAAAACCAGGCAGCTTTTGTTTCTCAGGGTTTGGCCTTACTTTACCTAATACAATTTTCCCCAGATCTCTTCATTTCCTTATGGATGGCTCAATGTCATTTTTTCTGATAGATGAGTTGAATCCCATTGGGTATATGCAGCATGTTTTCTTGATCCATTTGTCCACTGAGGGGCATCTGGGCTGATTCCACATCTTGGAGCCAGAGACAGGGGTTGAGGGCTCCAATTTCAGAGGTCTGAAAACATTTAATTCAGAGAAGCAGTAATTTGTGATGGGAGTAAGTCCTAAGTACATCCAATAAAACTTTTAAATTTGATACATTTGTAAAAATATTTCTATTGATTATCTGAAATCTAAATCTTACTTTCTTCCAAGAAAGAAATAGAGTACAACAGTTGTTAGAGTAAATGATCCCATCTACTCAAACCTCAACACAGATTTCCCACCACATCTGGAGTTGACCAAACCATCATGTGTGTGTGTGTGTGTGTGTGTGTGTGTGTGTGTGTGTGTGTGTGTGTGTGTGTGTGTGTGTATCCTTTACATATGTCTAAAATTTCTCCAAGGCAAGCGTGGTTTCCAGAATACACACAGCTTAGTGGAGGAAGAAAGCATAGACTCTTCCAAGATGACAGCCAAGCAGAGAAGAAAAGATAGAGAACAACAAAAACAAAAACAAATTCTTCCATCAGCTCTTTGTTCCCATCTGGACATTTTGGACTCCAACCAAGCTTATGGATGAAAGCAGCGTGGCTGGGTGGTGACAGTGCCTAAAGCTACTTGAACATGACACTGCCGGTGCTATGATCCGGCTTCTCGCTCATCAAGAGCTGATGGCCTGGCCCCCAGTCCAGCAGGCCCTGCTCCCTGGCATCACCTCTAGCACACAGCAGGACGGGTGGAGCTCGGGTGCAGGCCTGCAACTTGGATCTTCATCACACCTCTTGGATGGTGTGATCACATGACAAAGATCACACCTAAAATAGTTGGGGAATGGCCTGCCATTTTATTAGGTGTTGTTTACCTAGTATGAAAAACATAAATGAGAGCAAGACACTAGGAAGCCATAGAAACCTAAAACAATGACTGTATACATTCAAACACATACCAGAATCTCCCCAAGAAAGCAGGAGAATGAGAAGACAGGTGCCGAGAACACAGGGTGTTCAGGACAGTGCTTCTGAAGGAGGAGAAGCTGTGAGTGAGGCCATTTGCAGGGCAAAGTACGTGGGTAAAGCAGGCAGAAAGAGACCAGCACAGGCAGAACACAGTGAAAGAGCCCGTAGCAGGGCCAGGCGGCCCAGGGAAGCAGAGGATCCCAGCAACCAGAAAACCCCAGGATTTCACACCGGGAGTATAAAATAAGCAGAGTCAGTCTAGGAAGTTCACTAAGTATCAGGAAACCCAAGACACATTAACAGAAATATCCTTAGCCCACATATGTACAAGGTTTGTATACATGAAAGAGGAAACACAAAAATGGGTTGAGCAAAGTGTTTAGAAGGGTGGGTTTGTTGGCCGCCGGTGGCTCACGCCTGTAATCCCAGCTACTCAGGAGGCTGAGATCTGAGGATCATGGTGCTAAGCCAGCTGGGCAAGTCTGTAAGACACTTATCTCCAATAAAACACTAAGAAAACCAGAAGTGGCACTGTGGCTCAAGTGGTAGAGGGCTTTCCTTGAGCTGAAGAGCTGAGGGACTGTGCCCAGGCCCAGAGTTCAAGACCCATGAAAACAAAACAAAACAAAAAAACACAAAACAAAAAAAAACAACAAAAACCAGAAGGGTGGGTTTCCAAGAAATGAAAACAGGTAAGTCAGAAAAGAAAGAGAGTTTGATAAAAGAATAATTTTTTTGCTTCTCTTTGCTAGGAAAAAAAAACCAGTGAAAGCATACTTAATTAAAAAATGCAGGTAACCCAACTGCTATTATTTATTAAACTGAAGAAGCATTTCTCATTTCTTAAAAGTATTCCATTTAAGAAAAGCACCTATTATTTAAAGTGGTTACAATATATTTATCAGTATTTATGTCTAATCCCTGTGCAAACTTTGCAGAGTTAAAAGTGCAAAATTTTAATACCTGCAAAGTGGCAAAAAAGCTCTATTTTAAACAAACTCTCTTGCATTCAGATCTTCAACATATGAAAATATCAGTGAAACCCTTGACATTTCTCCATTGGTAATCACTACCATTAAGGGAAGACCCTGCCATCCAAGTGCATATGCTACTGAAAACATGGCTACACCTATTTGCTTTGACCAAACAGGCATTTTGTTCACACACAGGTGTGAGGTTCACTTGTACATGGGAAGTAAGCCTGTCTGTGCACACCAGCATGGTTTCCTTAATTGTCACAGGTCTAACCCTCTGGGTTTTGTCAGTATTGTGTATTAGACTATCAAGAGAGACATGCTAAAATTTACCTTAAATATAAAGGCTAAATTGTTATATAAAGGACTTGTTTGCAGCTGTGATAATAATAATTTCTGGTCCCTTTGTATATTCATAGCTTATGCTACCAAGTATATAAATGTCCTGAAATGAAAAGCTTAGAAAAAAATACAAGCCAGCGTCCTCCAAGTTGAAATGTTAATGGTGTTAGCCCTTTAGAGGGTTTATGTATTCTTGATGGAGTCATGACTATCTTCTTTAAGTAAAAGTTAATTAGATGTGCTACACTCTGTACTCTAATCATTGAAAGGATAGGGCACTGGAAATGAGTACATTGTTCCTTAAAATTCATGTGTACCTAAAATTAAATGGAGGTTTATATATTTAAGTACCCTATTACACAGATGTAATATGTGGTATTATGCATTCTAATAGGTCATTCATGTCACTAAAATTTCTATTGCACCTTTAAGAGGACAATAAGGAGAACTTCACGTCCCGACTCAACACTGTCCATTTAGAATCATTCCCCTGATATGTTGCATGCAGTGGCACTAACTACACTAGTTTCTGTCAGTTGCTAAATTGTTTTTGAAAATTCTAACCATGATGTCTCTTAGATTTTGATCATCCATACTTTTGACCCTTTTCTAAAGTATTTGCCACCAAACTCGTAGGAAATGGTGCCAACAAAAGTAAAACTTCAGGTAAAGCAAACTAAATAATGTTTAAGACTTTACCTACTGGACAGATTAAACACACTAAAGGGCTTCTGGTAAGTCCAGCTCATAAACCACTCCTTCTAAGACTCTCAGTTGTTGGACCAAAAACGTGATTTAGCTTTGATTCACAGCTGTCTATCACTTCTCTCCCAGGTGGATCAAAGCAGACTGACATCAGATCCTGTCATCAGACAGGATAATGTGGGACATAAACACAAATCAGAGGCAAACAAAAAAAATGATAAAAAAAAAAAAAACTGTTTGGAAACAAAAGGAGATCTTCCCAGAATGAAACTAGAATCATGTTGGGAACGGTGGGGCTTGCTTTAATCCCAGCTCTTAGAAGGCTGAAACACAGGGACGGTGAGTTAAAGGCCACCGTGAGATCCTGGTCAGCCTGAACTAGATAGCAAGATCCTCAAAACCAGCAGCAAAAAACTGGAGTCACTCGCACAAGGCTTTCCAAACAAAACGGAGAGAGCGTTTGAACAGATAAGGAAGGGACAGGCACCTGGAGCCAAGGTGAACTCCTGCTTGACTCCCACATGCTGCTCGGTGAAGGTCTTCTGCCCTGATGTTAATGCCAGCATCTTTCCCAGGTGAAGATTGGTCACGCCATCCCAGCTTGTCCATCATGGCCAGTTGTCACTGGACAAGGAAGCCTCCAGTCAGGTAGTGGACACCCTGCCCATGTGGCCTGCTGTACTTTCCTATACTTCTTTTTTTTCCCATCCTGGGGCTTGAACTCATGGCTGGGGTGCTGTCCATGAGCCTCTTTGTCCTCAAGGCTAGCATTCTTCCACTTGAATCACAGCGCCACTTCTGGATTTTGAATGGTTAATTGGAGGTAAGAATCTCATGGGGACTTTTCTGGCTGGGTTGGCTTTGAACCACAATGCTCAGATCTCAGTCTCCTGAGTAGCTAGGATTACAAGCATGAGCCACTGGCACCCAGCTCCTGTGATTCTTTTATGTCTCATTTTTCAGTGTGTAGTCATCAGGCAAAGGAGCTTCATCATGATAATTGATGCATGCATGTTATGATTTCATCTCAGATTAGCCTAATCTAGCACTATTTTCTCCATCCTATATTGTTTAATAGCATTCCGTGAGAGTCCTCATGCCTTCTTTATAGACAATTATCCCACATTCTCATTTTATCCATCTTCCATGGGGAATATCTGAACAGGGGGCTATACCGGGAACTTCGTGGGTCTTCACAGATACGGCCCTGCAGAGCTTCTGCCGCTCCGTGTCTCCTCTGCTCTGGGCCGCTGTCTTCCATATTCACCTTGGACTATAGAACAAATCGATGGCACAAATCGACCTCATCCCTCAGGGATCAACGCCTTTCTTGTTCTGACACGGTTCCATCCGCCCTGAGGTGACCACCCTGAACGTGCCCTTACCCCCCCCTCCTGCCCCTGCCCTCCCAACACAGCGAGGAGGAGCACCATGAACGCACTGTGTACTCCACCTCCAGCCTCCAGCCTCCAGCCTCCAGCCTCCAGCTTTCTCTTTCGGTGACTTGTCTCCTTTGGGTGTCTAACTGTTAGCACCTCAGGGAAACTTCTCCAGAATTCCTTTCTGCCCTGGGACATGATGGCCACTTCATTCTTGGCAGGTTTGGTGTTGCTGCGCCCACCATGGAAATGCCCTGTTCTCAGCAGCCCTGAGTCCTGAGGGAGAGCCCTGGAGATCCCTTACCCATCATGAAGAAGTAACAGACCAAAGTGCAGACATGAGGAAGTACCTCAGAGTACAAGATTTTCTTCTAAAATGCCGGGTGACCCACAAGACAATAGCTCCGCATCCTTAAAGAACCACTCCTACACAATCACACACAGAAGGGCAAAAAGCCCCAATGGGAAGACAAGGACAGGATGGCCAGGTGAACGAAAGCCCTCCCACCTTCAGGCAACCTCTGTGCCAAACCCTTTAAGGAGGGCCACAAGGCCTACCCACAGAGGGGGCTGTGATTCCATGCACCCTAGAAACTCCACCCTACAGTCACCATCCCAAATCCCTCCATGTTCCACACTCAGACCTTACCATGTCCCCATTTGAGGCTTTCTGCCTCTTTAAGGAAGCCTGCCCTCACCTGAAATGCCTGCCCTGCCCCAGAGGCATAATTCCATTTGCCTAATGAATCTTTCTTTACTGCCTTCAGAAGGAGAGCACAGGACAGGTGGGAACTATCTGTCATGAGTCACCAGGTTTGAAAATCAGCACAGGGCCTACGCCAGGGGAACCCATGGCTACTGCACGCGGGTGCGCCCAGGGCTCACTCTGGTCCTCTCATCTGAGCAAGGCTTGCAGGAAGCACTGAATGATGATACCAACTGTGCAATCTCCACACCAGTCAGTGAAATGTGAAAATCAAGCACCATTCTGATAGGGGACGCAGTCTTTTGAATGTTTGCCATGAACTCAGAAACCCAACAGTGGGGTGAGAGCATGACACTTTTCAACTTCTCTGATCCATGACCAGATTGTAGAGTTGTACATTTCCTGGCTCCATAATGAGCTGCAATGGCAAAGAAACCATTTAGATCAGTTAAGAGAAAGCAATCATCAAGCAATTCTGGCTTTACCCATTTGGTATAATTGCGTGACAGCACAGGGATTCTGCAAAGGTGTTGGCAGAATGAATCTTCAGAGATGCTCCCAATGGCTGGCCGTCTACGCAGCACTGCCTGGCACGCTGGTCTGCCACCTTTGCAACCACAATGGGTATAATCTGAAATGCTAGTTTCTCAAACCTGGAAGTTTGATGCCTGTAAGATGACATTACCAGAGCAGTTTTTCTAGACAAATTGATTACAATTTGGATAATATTCATGTGGCAGGCACCTGTACCCTCATTTGCATTTATACAATTTCTTTTTAATCTAGTAATTATGTAAATAGAAGATGAAAATTTTGACATATCACTTTCTTATTCTAACTAGACACCACATTGCAGACAAGTTGCCATTTTAATGCTCACAAAAGATGGATTCATTTAAGCAAAAAGCAGACAGTGAAAAGCAGACTGGATGATTGCATCCCTGGTCTCCAAAATGCTCATATGCATTTTGTTCCATTGTATAAGTGCATAAGATATGTAGAAATATATTACTTGATACTCCGTGTCCTGTCTGGGACACTTGTAGTTTTTATCCCTCCCAGACCCTCCCATGCTAGACCTGCCCTGTCAGATCAACTGAAGAAAACACATTGCAAGGATCTTCTCTTTTCTGTCTGAATACACTTGAACAATAGTTCTATCCCAGGCCTATTAATATACAATGAAAAAGGAATACCTATATCACTACAAAACGAGGCTAAAGCATTACAGAAGTATCTTTTCTATAAATATTCCCTACAAACTAAATTATTCTTGGCACTGTATTTCACCAGCTACAAATGCCATTCCCTTATCCAAAGTCTGTGCCCCTTTGTGGAAAACACAGAGATTGCACCAAATTTAGGAGTTAGTAAAGCCAACGTGAGATTGCAGCGGGGAAAGAACCACATCCCAGCAGACTGCAGAGCTTGACAGAGACAGTACCTTCCTTTCTTCCCTTCTGGTTCTTTTCTGGGCTCTCAACCTTAACCCTGTCTGGCGGCGGCTCAGAGTACCCAGATTTCCCAGACATGAGGATGTCATCTAATCCCAGGCCCTGTCCCTGGCTGGGGGCAGGTGTCAGCTACACACACCCAGGCAGTGGATACCGAGATAGTTAACAGCAGAAGAGACTGTACACGCTGAACTAATGGTTACGTGGGATTTACACACAGTCAGCATCTCTTCTTCCCCAAAGCCTGAATTTACAAACAGGCTAAAAACGAATGCCTTTCATCAGCTTTAATTTTCTAATGCAGTGACCCATCCTAACGCTGTGTAATAACAGGTCCCAGAGTGACAATTAAAATAAATCACCCCACACACTGTGCCATGAGAAGCATTCGTGCCTCGCCAGTCACCGAATTGTCTTACATAATATATCCTGCGGAAATATTTATAACAGGGCCGTGGCTTCCCAAAGCACATGCTGATTACTATTCTGCATGTGTGGTAGATTTCATGGAGATTGAAACAGGGTTCAGAAGTTATTTGCTAGGTGACAGTCTAATTCTGTCTTCATGGGGAGTACCCCTGGCCCATC
The DNA here is from genome assembly GCF_024711535.1 of Dipodomys merriami. Lineage (NCBI taxonomy): Eukaryota > Metazoa > Chordata > Mammalia > Rodentia > Heteromyidae > Dipodomys > Dipodomys merriami. The sequence continues at coordinate 2,250,791 of NW_027206612.1, read as the reverse complement.
ATGAAGCAATAGGTGTTGATCCAGCCTGGGTCCCCTCCCTTGGAGACCAGACGGACACAGCATCACACGGCCCACTCTGCAGGACACAGAAAACCTCTCCTCCTCTCTGTGAAGGTGCTTCAGTGGTGAAATGTTGAGATGTAAAACTTCGTTCTCTTTGGCTTTTCAAAAGCACCGTTCTAAGTGAGGAAGGGATGTATTAGAGGAAGCCATGTGAAAGATGCTCTTGTCACCCCAACCTTCCGAGATTTACCTCTCAAAGGGAGTTCAAGTGGGGTCAATGGGCATCAGGGTCGAAAGGGACCATCTCTAGTTCCATGTCTGCCATCCCACAGCTGCCCAGCTCCTACAGCTTGAGACCAGTGGGTCTCAGCCCCAGGGGAGGGACCTTCTTCATCTCTGGTGGGAATGTCAACCTGGCGGCCACCATGGAAACCAGCGTGGAGGTTCCCCCAAAAGCTGCACCTAGCTCTACCCTGTGACCTCTCCACGCCACCCTTGGGCAGGCTCTGAGGGAATTGAAGTCAATGCACAAGAGAGTCACAGACACACCCGAGCTTTCCTGAGCATTATTCACAACTGCCGGACTGTGGAATCAGCCAAGATGTCTAACAGCTGATAAACAGATGCAGCACAGGAAAATAGACCATGGAATTCTACTCAGCCATTATCAAAAATGAAATGATAAATATTTTCAGGAAACGTGATGGAGTTGGAGATCATATTGGACAATATAAGCTGACTTCAGAAAGCCGAATACCTCATCAGCATTCATTTGCGTAATCTAGACTTGAAAGACCTCTATCTATCTCTATATCTATCTATGAATATGAAATCTCACTGAAAACTGATAGACAATAGGGTAAGAGATCAATAGAAGGTTAGATATAATATGTAAATGTGGGAAATGCCAAGGTGAAATCTCTGGTAAAATTAATGCACATTAAAATGAATGGCAGGAGAATAAAGCAGGGTCTTCTGCGGAGGGGGGCACTGGCACAGGAGGGGAGTGAGTGAACAAGGTTGAATACCATCGAGGTACTTCATACACACGCATGAAAAGCAAAGAATACAACCTGTTGAAGTCGTGTCGAGGAGGAAGAAGTAGGGTGAGGAGGATGGGGTACTTGGCGTGCATGTATAACAGTGCCACAAGGAAGACACTCTTGTAAAACTAAAGCATGCCAATAAAAAATCTTTCAAGCCAGGTGCTGGTGGCTCCCACCTGTAATCCCAGCTGTTCAAGGGTGAGATCCGGATGCCAGATTAAAGCCAGTCCAGTCAGGAAAGTCCGGGAGACTCTCATCTCCACTTACACACCCCAAACCTGGAGATTGCAAGCCTGTGCTTTGCGGGCTGTCCCGCGTGGCTCCTGGTGTGCCCCCTGAGATCTGGCCCGGCAGCCTGCGCATTGCTGCTCAGGCTGGGGTCCTGCTTCGGCTGGACGCTCAGCTGGCAGCAGTTAGGAGACTTTTCTCCTCACTCTGGGCCCTGTGCTGGGAACAAGAAGCATCCAGAAGGCCAGACATGGACTTTACAGAGGGTGAGGTCAGCCTGCCTCCCTTCTGGAGACTGAATTTCCCGAAGAATTCCATCTTTTCACTGCCCCGTAGAGATGAGGCTTCCCACAGTGTGGTGGTGATCGGTCTTCAGCCTGAGCAGCGCCAGCCCTTGAACCGTGGCAAGGAGGTTCAGAGTATTTGGTGACGAGACAGCAGTGGCATCAGGAAGGTGTTTGGATCCGTTGTGTGGTCTGCTTATTGCACGTGCTCAGGTTTCCTTACTGTGTGTTTAAGTATTCTATTCATCAGAGCCCAGCACTCCTGTTTCTTTCAGCAGTTCTCGGCTGGGGTACGTTTTCCTGCAGACGTCTTTCTTTCTCTTTGCAGCCATCCCTGGTGACTTCCTTAGAACCCGTCCTCAGAGCTGATGGTGCCAGGCCGGAAGGTCCGTAGGCTTTGAAACGGCTCCTGATCCATGTGGGACGGGCACCGTTCGCAGCACTCAGTTCACTCAGCAGGTTGGAAGGCTGGGAACGCGCCTGAGGCTCGGGGGGACGCTGAGCTGCGAGGAAGGCATGGCTGGAGTCTCTGTCTGGATGAGACACAGAACAACTCACACCGGAAATGTGCAGAGGGAGGCTGATCCGCGACAAGCAAAGCAGGCGATGGCTTGCCTTTCAACAAGCAGACAGCACGTGCATAAACATGTCTGACATATAAGGTGCACACACGTGTGCACATGTGCACTCCAAGATGCCAAGTTTACCTCCACTCCTGTGTCCACGCAACGAGGCAGCTCCGGAAGACCATCTGATTTCATGGCTGTCAGAACCGATGGAGGTGTTGTTTCGAGATGATCATTTCTCACACAAGGAAGTGCATGCCTTTCTCTCACACCCTTCAGCTCAAGAACACCCCTGCTTCCCCTGCATGGCATGTGGGGGCTGCTGCTCCCTTTAGAGAGCTATGGAGGGAGGCTTTAAATGGACAATCAAACGTTGTCAGAACCTTTCATTGTCTCTCAGGTCCAAGGGTGCATTTTGCTCTGAGGTAATAACAGGATTCATTAAACAGCTTTTCTCCTACTATAACACACACATGTGTGCACACATGCACACACACACACACACACACACACACACACACACACACACACACACACACACACACAAATCAGGTCTCAAATCAAAACATCCCTGTTCGGCCCTCCCGGGAGAAGACCCGATGCTGAGCAGAGCCTGGGCCCTGGTCAGGGACGCAAAGCGTAAGGATGGTTCCATGACCAGACAGTGGCCAGCTGTGAGTCTCCCTTACTGCTCTGGACCACAGCTTTGCTGCAGGGACTTCCTCCACAGCTATGTGTGCATTAGGGTGCAGTGGCTCAACACGTCCTAGTTGTAGATGAGAAGAAAACGAGAAGACATGCTGCTTTGACAGCTTGGGCTGTTGCTGAGGAGAAAGGAGGAGTGGGCTGTAGGTGAATGGAGCCAGGAATCTTAGCCGGTGTAAGCAGCCGTAAGCCTAGAGAGGAGCAGCTAGCGCCAACAGCTCACCCTCCTGTCCCCGTATGGCAGGAGGTGGAATCAACACCAAGTAACCTACATGGATAGGACGCGTGGTCTTTGGGTACCTGTTAGCACACACCTCTCCCCGAGGACGAGCGGCTTGTTTCCTGCGAGGTAACCGTGCCTTTGAGGCACCGATCTTTGCCAGGCTGGGTTGCGGGACCATCTGGTGTTCAGTGGCAGCAAGTGCCTGCTTGTCCCTAGACTCCCGGGAGACGGGGACAGGAGAGCATAGGTGTCAGAGCCCCTGTGGCGAAGGAGCCTGCTTCCCTCCAGACGCACCCTGCCACTGGGCATGAATGAGAACACCTGATTGGCTTCAGCCTCAGAGGACAGTTGTGGGGTGAGTATGGGAGCCAGGTGACATATTCATCTTTAAGATCCCAACCAAAGCTACTCTAAGCATCTAAGGAAGATGGTGAGGTTCTTGGCCTGCACCAGTTCAGAGGCCAGAACGGCTTAAAATTTGACCTATCATTGAATGGATGCTGACCTATGGATTTGTTTTGTTCCCTCAAGAAATACCTGCAGAAACAAATGGTGCCTTTCTGTGTACTTGGTGCATTAGAAGGAGTAAATAAGAGTATCACCCCTGCCCTGGCTAACGTTGTCCTATATCAGGGATTACAGACTACAGAGAGAAGAAAGATGTGCAAATACTGTAACAGGATATGTGCTATGAACAAAGCTAGCGGGTGAGAGGATTTGAGAGTATAGAAAAGGTAACCGCGGATTTCATTGTCATTGAAGTAGTGGCCATGTCAGCCCTGACTAAACCCATGTGATGTGAAGAAGATCTCAGGAACACCAGGAATAATGAAACTCTCAGGCCCAAGGGGAGCAGTGGATGTCTTTTATGACAAGCTGGTGTGTGGGACAGAGGGCAAGGCTGCTGGTGGGACCGGAGTGGGGAAAAGAGGAGAAAGGGGACTGCTGAGGTTGGGAGGGGAAGGACTCCAGGCATGCTCCAGGTGTGAGGGGAAGACCTGGAGGAAGGCTCTCAGCCAGAAACCAGCATCGTTTGATGCATATCTTTAAAAGGAAAGAACTCCTGGCTGCTCTGTCGAGCTCTTTGACCCTAAAGCAAACCTTTCTTTTCATTCTGTTTTCAATGACAAAATTGAATTAATTATAAATAATGCACATCTTTCTTGGATGTTTTTCTTTCCATGCATTTTTATTGTTATTATAACAGTGATATGCAGAGGGGTTACAGTTACACGAGTCAGGTAATGAGTGCATTACTTTTTGGACAATGTCACCCACCCCCCCCAGGTTTTCCCTCCTGTCCATACATCCATGAGTTGTAATTGTTAAAAATGTATTTGGATTAGTTATCATGATTTTGATTTGAATATTGTGAGCTTACCAAATTACATAAACTAGTCCTTTTATAGAGCCCTTCAATAGTGTTTGCCAGAGGTAATTACTTTGCACTTTATCTTCTTACAACAGACTTACTTAGTGACAGAGATTATACCAGTAACAAACTCACCTGAGAAATAAGACTTGAGATGAAAGACTCTAATTGAACAATACTCAGAGTACTTGCTTTCTATTTAAGGAGAAAACGTGTTTAGAGTTCAGAACTAACTCCTTATGATCAATAAAAATACATATTGATGCTGATGACTGAGCACATTGACAGATGGACTTCTCCAAGGAACGGGTAAGACAATGTTGGCCATGGGTGGTGGCTGGACCTGTGGCTGGTCCAAAGTTTAGCCAGAGCACAGCAGAGCTCCAGATCCTATTGCCTCTGTCCACATGGCTTACAGTGCCCTGCAGACGGTGGGGTTCCGGTGCACACCAGAAAGTCTCAACTGCTTCTTTAAACTGAAAAAATAAAGAAATGCTGTATACTATCGCCTTCTCTTAGATAAACAAAAACTGTCAACTCATCAGTGTTCAATATTCTGATTCTATAAGTTCACTGTGAGAAAATGGAGAGTTGTCGAGTACTTTTGCAGAATCAGCCAAGGATATATTTCAGTGGAAAGACCATAACATCTGAAAAAAAGCACTTAAATCCCAGACCCAAGCAAATCACTTTAAGCTAGCCTCTGTTTCCTTGCTGGCCAGGTTGGAAAAACAAAACTGTCTAAGCCTTGATATATGTGACTCAGGAATGTCAGAGAATCATTATGAAAATATTTACTGATATTAATGATATATGTGGGGTGAACAAGCCACTAATTAAGCCAATGGGTTAAATGGATGGATTGGACAGAATTTTTTTTGGGGGGTCCGGTCATGGGGCCTGAACTCTGGGCCTGGGCACTGTCCCTCAGCTCTTCAGCTCAAAGCTAGCCCTCTACCACTTGAGCCACAGCACCACTTCCGGCTTTTTTCATTTTGCTTATGTGGTGCTGAGGAATAGAACCCAGGGCCTCAGGCATGCAAGGCAAGTGCTCTACCACTGAGCCATCTTCCCACCCCCTGGAAAGAAATTTTTACATGCCAATGGTGCCAGTTGATAACTTATGATGTAAGTATGTGATGTAAATATAGAAATAAGGCCTATGACTTTTGTTTTCATTATCCAGTTACATATTGCACATTGTTCATGGATAATTGCTGTTTCAGCAAGTATGTGGACTTTGGAGTTGAGTGTATATGAACTGAAGCCCGAGCTGTATCATTTATTAGCGTCATAGGATGTGGAAAAATTTTAAACACTCTCAACCTCAAGTTCCTCATCTACAAAAAGAGTGTAACAATTAGCACAAGTAGTTGTTAAATGTATGTTAGATTAGACAATGTGCCTATTAGTTTCTTCTTTCAATTTCCTTGACCACCCTGTTTTTAATGTTTGAATGCCATCTTACTTAGTACTACCATCCATCTATCCATCCATACACCATGCATCCATCCTTCCATTGCTGATCACTCATCCCTCTTTTCATCTGTCATCCACCCATCCATCCATGCATCCCTTGTTTGATCTGCCATCCATCCATCCATCCACTCACCCACCCATCTGTCCTTCTATCTTCCATCTTTCCTTTTTTGTCTGTCTTAATCTCATTGGCATCTTCTCTTTTGATTACATTTTTCACCAAAGATTCTCTCTTACAAGAGAATTTTTCTCTCAGTTCAGGAAAACAAAAAAGCCTAGAGATGGATGTTGAGGGTGGTTGTATAATCACACAAATGTACTTAATGCTGTTAAATTATGCACTTGAAATGATTAAAATGGTAAATTGTATGTAATGTGCCTCTTATCTCGACATAAAAATCTCCATATGTACTTTCAAGTCATATTATTCCTTCACTTTCTGCTTTCCTTTGTAGCAATGTGTCAAGATGATATTTTTCTGAAATTTGCCTTCCCTGTGAATTCCACTGAGATTACCATCATTAAGGCTATGTCTACTATTCTTGTAACTAAACCCATACAGAGCACTAGTTAGCAGCAATTACCTTACATGGCCCTGTATTTGACATTCTCTTACTGCAACCCTGTCCTTATAATCTTACCCACTTTTACCCCAGATTTCTTCTCTCATCTCAGGACAGCTTCCAGTCCACCAGTTTTAAACTTCCTCTGCTATGTCATTATTCACCATGGACTGCATTATCTCAAGGAGCATGTAATTTTATACTGCATTCTTAAGTTGTATATGTGTTTTTTGTTGTACATAAAAACCACCTGACTTCACTCCCTTTGCTAATGACACCCCATCTATAGTAAAAGTTCTCAGAATGTTTTCCACTCCTTCCTTTGACATTTTGCATAACAGCACCTACTAATCTGAGAAGCAGCTCCTGTTGAAGTGGGATTAATCCCACAGCCATTTTGGCCCTCAAGTCTCTTGGCCCTCAGTAGTATTGGTATAGCTGACAGGAGTCCTGGCCCACAAAGTTCTCTCTTTGTCTCCTTTCATTCTCTCCTCCTCTGTCCAGGTGCAGTTGCTTTTTCAGCTGCACTACGTCCCACTATCTGTAACCCACACCTGATTCCTATAGGTCCTTATTTCCTGTTTTGGAACTGAGCTCTTATTATGGCCACTTTTTTTTAATACCATCTATTCAAGCCATCATCATCACTTATGATGTAAGAGCTGTGAACTCTCCAATAGATCCGATTTTGTTGCCAACTGGAGTTGCGAATGTCGCATCAAGAACACCACGGTCTCACAGGGCATGTGACATAGGCCTGTAACCCTAGCTCCTTGAAGGATTGTGGTTTGAGGTCAGGGCGGGTGTAAAAGGTTGCAAGGCTCCATCTCAACAAATGGCTGGGCCCAGTGGCGTGCGCCTGCTGACCCAGCGAGGTGAGGAAGCACCAGTAGGAGGATGGATGCATGGTGGGACTGGACACAAGGTGGGGCTGAGGTGGGGCTGGAGGGCTCCAGCGCTGGCCTGGGACAGCACAGACCCGAGTTCAATGTCCAGCACCAAAACCAAACCCAAACAGAGCACACTAACATAGAATATAGCAGCCACATTCCCAATTCCCCTTCCAGGACCTACTTCCTCTCAGGCACCATAGACTTCATTCATTTAATTTGATAATCTTCCCATAGAAAGAAAGCTAGAAATTCATTCTTGTTATCCAAGCACTTCTTATTCTTGAATATAGCCAGTACAGTTAATATATGTCTGTCTGTCTGTCTATCTATCTATCTGTCTATCTGTCTGTCTATCATTCTTATATGGATCAACTAACTATGTTGCTAAAGTAGATAATGAGTTGGAAAATAATGGCATCTCTACATTTACCCCACCATAATGCTAGGAAAAGAAAGTCTTTTTACCTTTTTTTTTTTACTCTGAAATAAGTTTTATCCAGTTCTTAACCCAAAGTCCCTGACACAATGTTTCATTTATTTCTCAGCTTTCCTCCAGTATGCATATGCCCAGTATTTTATTTTTTTCCAAGCCACCTCTTCCTCTGTTGCCACTGACATAATGTTCTGTTCACCTTGACCCTTTTCCCGGCTGCTTGATCCTTCTAATGCACTGACTTCCCTGTGCCCATGTCATCTCTGCCCGGTGACTCCGGGACTAAAACACAGCTGTAACTCACACTGGCTCACCCAAGGGATAGCTTATATTGCTCTTAGGAAGTTCCGTGTTATTTGGACACAGTTTACCTATTATTCAAACAAGAAATAGTGTTTAGCAGAATATACATATATATATATATATATATATATATATATAGTCAGATAATTTAAGATAATAGCTGGATGCTTTTCCATTAGTATGCATCTGCTATTTGTCCATTTGTTTATAATCTGTAAAATGCTCATAAAAGAAGCAAATACCAGCCAAGATAAAATTTGAGAAAAATTTAAAGAAGCCAACCTGTACCACTGCACTTCAGGAAGTCAGGAAGGGGCTTGTGTCACTCAGCAAAAGCCTCACATGCTGGGGTGTAAGGAAGGCTCACTGGAGTGATTCGTGCAAGGCACAGCATGAAATACTTGTGTCTAGAAACAGACTTCTTTTCAGTCCCTTATTCCCAATCCTCTTCCTTCCATCCCTTTCTTTCCCACTTCTCTCTCTTCTTTTTATTGTTTTTTTTTTATTTCAACACATACTTTTGCACACCAACAGTGGACTTATAAACGGTGTCAGGAATCAGGTTTACAAACCCTTACACAATTCCTGGTGACTTAATTTTAATTGGAAAGAAGATTGAAATCATTTACTCACAAATCATAAGTGTCTACGCTCATCCTCACATTCATGGTTTGTAGGCTGTTGGCCATTTCCAGAATGTGCCAAGAAATGTCTGCTGTCTTTCCCACTATGTTTGCTTTGGCCACATGGGATTTTGTAGCCACTCTTGTCTCGCGTCAGGTTCAAGGTCCTGTGAGGTCCACATGCACACCAGGCCCCCCGCAAAGTGAACACGGAGGCTCACGTGGTGGTGTGGTGTGTGTGTGGTTTGTCTCTTAAGTGTACCTATCTTGATTCACTCCCAGAGGACACACACACACTCACTGCTGCGTGCATGTACAATGCTAACTTAATAACCAATGTTTATTTTGTCTGCTCATTTGCTGTTTGTTTTTTTATTTCCTGGTAACTAGACTGCACAGCTGAGTTTTTTCTTACGGTCTCTTCCTGTTTCTGATGAACCTTCCTACCAGGTGACCTTGTGTGTGGGTCTGCGATGTCTCTGTTCATGGTTGGACTCTGGTCATTGCGTTGCGGTAAGAAGACCATAGAAGCAGTCTTTGCAGTAGCCACACGTGCTGTCCACAGTCTTGTCTTCAGCGACACAAGCCTGTCACCCATCGGGGCACCTCAAAGCGGTTCCTTTCCCACCTTCCCTCCCTCACGTCCGGCCAAGCACAGCTTTCGTCCTGGAACAGAGTTCAACCTCTGCCTGAACAGGCAGTTTCCAAATCCCTGCACTGGAGCTCTTCTGCACAGATTTGCACTCCGCCCCTTGTTATGTAATTATAGATATGGAGTGTCCAGTGACATCTCTTAAATATATTTGGTGCTAATAATGCTTATAGCACAGGGAATGTAATATCTGAAGCGTCGTTAATGACAGGGATTGAGGCTTGTACACTGGCAGCTTCTGTGCCCTCCATTTCTGTGAGCAGTGTGCTCACTGCATAGGTGCAGAGGTACCTCTCCCGTCACCCGTGAGCTCAGACGCCCAGTTCCGGCCTGCCACGCAGCTTCTGTGCACATTGCTCGCACTGAGCACCTGCCACGCTGCTTCTCTCCTTCCTTCCCTGTACACCTTCTACTCTGCCTTCTCTCCTTCTCTTCCCTGCCCACAGCTGTGGCCCCGGCGTGTCATATTCTGGGGGCCTCTTAGATTTTCTTCGTGATAAATTCACACTGCAGTCGACACCAGAAAGGTCTGAGTTGGATTCCTGACTCTGTTACTCGGCAGCTGGTCTTCAGATTTCTTATCCGAATACCCAGCTAGCCCTGCCTTTCCAGGGCGGAATACAGGACAGTGTACACTTGCAAGGAACATACTAGAAGCTCAAATGTAGCAATGACCTCACCTTGAAGAATGACTGGCTGATGGTAGATAATTATTAATGGCTTTCCTCCAGGAAATTTATATCTGTGGGAATGCTTTAATTAGAGGCAGCAAGGCACCGAAAGAGAAGGTGCGAAGACTTGTCAGCCTGGCCTTCAGCGGCCTTCAGACTCCCCTGGACAGCAATCCACCTAACGAGCAAAACACTTTACTTCAGAGAAGAGTCTTGGATGTCAGCAGACTAACTCTAGGCAGCTCCAAATTAAATGTGAGCTAGAGAATAGAGTCTAGCTAAAAGACAAAAGTAGTTTTATTTTATCGAAGAATTACGGACATAGAACTTACCCGCTATAGTCTCTGTTGCCTCTGAAGTCCCTATGTTGAAAGCCCTAGACCCAAAGATGCCAGAGCGGTGAAGACAGGTGAGCCAGGCCTCTTATGGGTGGGGTCTTTATGAGAACTGTCCTGAGGGCTTCTTTGCCCCTCTCACCGTGAGAACACTACCAGAAGACACGCATTCTGAACCAGAAATCAAGCCTTACCACGGTACAGCGGAGGGAGGCTTGCTGAAGCTGGCCTGGCCGCGAGCACCGATTCACACCAAGTGTGACAGGGGACAGATGCAGGCCGAAATCCAGGAATCACTGCTCATAAAGGGACTGCTGCTCAAATCGGCAGGGACAGGCAACCCCCGGCCAGACACACAGATGTCTTTGGGAGTATGATCACCAACTCGTGAGTGACTTTCGCTGCTCCAAATGCCAGCTCCTTTGTCTCCTCACTAGAAGGCAAAAGCCAAAGGTGACGTTGGTACCATGGCCAGTGACTTTGTAACCCCAAACCGTTACCTGTCAAATGACCACACAAGCCCTGCTCCTGACATGCATTTGCCCAACGGGAAGTCCCTTCCCTGCTATGCCTGGAGCCCCTGGGAGGCGGCTGTGGGGCCTGTCCGTTCCGTGGCCATGCATAGCAAGCAGGGAGCCCTTCTCTGTCCCCTGTCACCATCGGAGTGAATCGTTGCTCACAGCTTCAGCAAGCATACTTTGTTGTGTCATGTAAACACAAAAATGGAAATAAAAAAATTATTGAGAGGACAGGTGTTCAAAGCTCATGTGTTCTAACAAATAGAGTTTAAGCATTAGAAACATTTTGTGAGACATATCGTATCAAGAAAGCACGTTTTCTTTTCTTTGTTTGTTTTGTAGGACATGGGGCTTGAACTCTGGGCCTGGGTGCTGTCCCTCAGCTCTTCAGCTTAAGGCAAGCGCTCTACCACTTGAGCCACAGCACCACTTCTGGTTTTCTGAGCAGTTTATTGGAGCTAAGAGTCTCACAGACTTTCCTGCCCTGGCTGGCTTTGAACTGTGATCCTCAGATCTCAGCCTCCTGTGTAGCTAGGATGACAGCCGTGAGCCACCAGCACACTGCACTTAGATTTTCTTTCTTTTCTAGCCTTCCCCTCCCTCCTTCCCTCTGTTCTTTCTTTCCTCTCTCCCATCTTCTTTTCTTTCTTCCTCCCTCTCTCCTTTTCTTCCTCTTTCCTTCCCTTTTGTCCTTCCTGATTCCCTCCCTTCTTCCCTCCTTTTTTTCCTTTTTTCCTTCCCTCCTTCCCTCCCTCCTTTCCTCTACTCCTCCCTCCCTCCTTCCCTTCTTCCTTCCTTCCTTTCTTCCTTCCTTCCTCCCTTCCTCTCTTCCTTCTTTCTTTTATGTTCCTCTCTCCTTCCTTCCTCCCTCCCTTCCTTCCTTCCTTCCTTCCTTCCTTCCTTCCTTCCTTCCTTCCTTCCTTCCTTCCTTCCTTCCTTCCTTATTTTCATTCACTTTCTTCTTTTCTTTTATCTGTATGTTCATGGTAGTTTACCATTCTATGGAGAAGTTAACCATCTCCATATCTGTCTTTAGGTAATTCTAAAATTCTAAAATTGGTGAGACTTAAATGTGGGACTTAACATGAAGTCATTGTACATCTGTTTGTAAAGCTGACTATATATTAGTGCCAGTGAGTTTTCTGAAAACATTCTCTAAGTGCTTTTCTTAATTCTCTCTTTCCCTCGGTGTCATGTGGTGTACCTGAGCTAAGTAGTCTGTGGTCTCCACAGGACTGGGGTGGGCAGATGGCAGTGTGGAGATCTCCTCTGGTTAATAGAGCACACTGATGTGGGGATGTGTGGGGTTTTGAGGGAACCGCAGACAGGAAAGCTGGGCTCTAAATCCAGAAAGATGACTTACAAAAAACTGATGACCATGAGGATAGAGTTAGATATGGAGGAGGAGTTCAGAACTCAAAAGAACAAGTTAACAGATAGCAAAATGGTGGTGGGGTCAATCACAGCCTGGTTTTAACTAGAAGGCTCTGTGGGTTTGTTACAAGACACAGGGAAGTCAGAACTAGAGTTGGGACCACACAGCAAGCTCTTCTTATTGTCTGGAAATCAAAGCTAGGAGCAGCTTGATGGGGCCAGGGCAGTGGACAGGGGGAGGGAGGAGTGGGTAATGAAGACAACGAAATGAGAGACTGACTCCCCAGGTCAATGTGAGAGTCTGGCTGACCCGGTGGCCCAGTCATAGGCAGATCATCTTTCCTGTTTTCCAAGAAAATTCTCTGGCTGATTTGAGGTCAGGGTGGGGAAGAAGGGAATGGAGCCAGGATGTAGTGGAGGTGAGAGCGTAGCTGAAGATGGGTTTTGTGTGGACATGGATGCTTGTAAGTTGGGAATACCCCCAGGGAGGACTAATGACCTGCTTGCATTCTTCCGTTAGTACTTCCTTCCTCCCCCTCCCCCGCCCTGCATCCCTCCCTCCTCTTTCCCAAATCCACTCTTCCTGTCCTTTCTCCCTCCCTCCTTTTCATTCCTCTCTCCTGTCTTTCCTGTCCCTTCTTCCTTCCACCTTAGGACCATCGTGTGCTCTAGTGCCGACATCGGTTGTGTGATATTCTTCATGGAACATTTTTGGTCTTGCTTTCAGGCAATACATGGGAACTGGCTCTTACTTTGTTTTCAATTTTGAATAACTAACATCTAAACATGTAATCAAGTAATGATCTCCCCCTTTTTGTGATTTTTTCCCACTGTACTTGAGCCTTTCTTTTTCCCTCAAGAGAAAGTAACAACATTCCTCTAATTGATCTGTAGTGCTTTGCTACAACACTCTCCACATGAAAGCACACACATCTACAATGTATGTGCTTAGACTAGCCGTAGTTTATTTTCTAGCTTTCTCCTATTTTTGATCCAATGACATACTTTGTAAGATAAATTTTGACATTTTCAAGTTTGCTCAGATAGCTCTTCCATTAGCTCTTGCAGTTCCGTGAGGCCTTGAACTCCAAAACTGGGAATATTTACATTATTAGAACAGGTCTCTCATTACTCATTGCTCAGTAATCTTACTCACCGAACAGCATATAATGGATGAGAACCATGAGAATTTATAGCAAAATGGAAATGACATTTTGAATCATCATTTATTAAGGGTAAGCTTACTTTCTAATACAAAAATAATTGAGTCAAAATAGAAGTCACTTGTTCCTAGATTTACCCAGAATCATAGCTCCCCCCAGCTATTTCCAACAAAACTGTATGCATCTCTCAAGTTTAAAGCATTTAGTAAACCATTCAAATTTACATCTGCTCAACTTGCACTTTAATTTTTATATTATCTTGTAAAAATGTATTAATAGGTCAAACATTATTCCAAATGGTAACAAACTTAGTATATGAAATAATCAGAGCAAGGTCTCAGTCTGCTTTACCTGAGCTATAAGGTAAGAAATAGTATAAAGAGTAGTGCAAGTGTGAGCACTAGATTACACCAGATAGCTGGTGATAATCCACTCTGTGGCCTCACGTCTACATGAACAACTCCGATCTCCCAAGAAAAGGAAAAAGAAAACTGTACATGAATTGAGAGGCAAACAGAATGTTGGTCCTAAATGTAGACCAATGTCACTCCTGCAAAGGTCTACACCAGAGAGGACTCAGCCAGAGGTAGATACAAGCGCTGAAGTGACCGCTGTGTGTCACTGGTGCAGGAGACCCGGCTCACTTTGCCCTTCGTCAGGTGACACAGGTGGATGGGGAGCCGGAAGGTGAGCTGGACCATGCCGGGGAGCCGGTGGCAAGGGGAGAGGGCAGAATGGACCACACAGCCTGGACACAAGCCAGGCGGCTGCTGAGCTCCTCCCTGTGGGGATGGTGGAGGTGGGGCAGGGCACCCCCTTAGGGCAGGAGCCTCTTCTTGGATGGAGTTTTGATGGAGGAGAAGTCCTTGTTGGCTGTGGCAAGTGGACCTCATGTCTGGTCAGGGCAGGTGGTGAAAGGGCAGCTCTTTCCAGGAACTCTGATCTCACCAACCCCAGGGAACTCCCCGGGCTGGTGTGGATGGGGTTGGGGTCCTGAAGAATAGAAACAAGGACAAAACAAAGTTCACTGTTAAAAAGCACAGAAAAAGCTGGGCACCGTGGCTGGCACCTGTCAACCTAGCTACTCAAGAGACTGAGAGCTGAGGATCGTGGTTCAAAGCCAGCCCTGGCAGAAAAGTCCCCATAAGACTTACTTATAGTTAACCACTCAAAAACTGGACTGGTACTGTGACTCAAAGTGGTAGAGCACTAGAGTTGAGCAAAAGAGCTCAAGGACAGTGCCGACAACTGAACACAGACACAGACACAGACACAGACACAGACACAGACACACACACACACACACACACACACACACACACACACACAAATAAGACAAAACTAACCAGCAAACAGAATACCTTCCAAACAGAATAAAATCCTAAGCGACATGCAGTACTCTTTTAATATCTTTTTATGGAGAGCACGCAGCATTAGTTATGAAGGGCACATTTGGCGGCAACTGAGAAAAAGATGGATTTTTTTCACTTACTTGAAAATTTTGCCTCACTCAGGATGTTTGGAAGACAAAAATCTGAATTAATGAGATACACGGCGCTGCATGCTCATTTTATATGTCAGTACTCATCTAGAACTTGCCTTTAACAAATGAGATTCTCTTGGGGACAAAGCAGGTGGTTGTCACACGGGCTCTGCGGCTCCTCACATGTCCAGCCTGTGCGTCCACAGCCCTGCATGCAGGCCAGGGTGGGGTTTCGGATGATATGCTTATCCACCCGAAACCTCCCTTCCTGTTTCCTCTGGCTGTCCTCCTGTCTATCTCAGGATGCCCCTGCTCTTTTGCCGGTGAGCCCTGCCCATCCCCTGCCCTGCCCATCCCCTGCCCTGCCCATCCCCTGCCCTGCCCATCCCACTGCCCTGCCCATCCCCCTGCCCTGCCCATCCCCCTTCCCTGCCCTGCCCATCCCCCTGCCCTGCCCATCCCCCTGCCCTGCCCATCCCCCTGCCCTTTTGGGGTGCCCATCTCCAGGCTGTCTTGGGGTTCCCTTCGCCCTGCTGTTTCACAGTGCCCATCCATGCTCCAGTGCTAGCAGCCTCAATCGGGTTTGCTGGCAAGTCCCATGAGATTCTCCTGGGGATCCTTGAACTTGAGCGCGTTTTGTTTCATGA
Source organism: Dipodomys merriami (assembly GCF_024711535.1). Classification (NCBI taxonomy): domain Eukaryota; kingdom Metazoa; phylum Chordata; class Mammalia; order Rodentia; family Heteromyidae; genus Dipodomys; species Dipodomys merriami. The sequence goes on along the minus strand of NW_027206612.1, from coordinate 2,235,227 downwards.
TCTACTCAATCCTCGAGGCCTGACTTTCTTTCTCTAAGCTTCCCTTTCCTTTGACTGTCCTGTCCTAATTCTTATACAATTTAGAGGAAGACTGGCCAGTTACAGAACTTTTCTACTATTGGTGGCAGATGGAGCCAACGCTGAGCAAGGGCATCACAGGGCCACGCCTGCCCCCTTCATTCACATGCTTGCTGCCTTAACGGCCTGCTAGGATTTGCCTGGCTGCTATGTGGGGAACATGGTATGGAAGAACTCAAACTGACCCCATTCTGCACTAGCGATTTTGTTAAATTGTTGTTATAAAAGCAATGTACAGAGTGATTACAGTTACGTCAGTCAGGTAAAGAGTACATTTCTCTTTGGACAATTCACCCCTTCCCTTGGCCCTCCTAGTTTTCCCTCCTATCCCACCTACAAGTTTAATAGTTCACGTTCAACATAGTGTCTAGGGAGAACCACTGCTGCATTTGAGTGGACTTAAATGCACATTCTATTAAGATGTTTGTACCACTCTTAATTTGTATCTCACTCTAAATAGTCCTTTTTGTAAAATCTGCTTAGCAAATATATATATGTGTGTGTGTGTACATATGTACATATATATATATATAATATATTCATACAGAAAACTCTGGCTTGCTTTAATCATTCCTTGCAGAAGCTTATTGCTGCTAGGAAAACAGAAAGTGATGTAAAATATTTTTTGTTGTTTGCTGGAGAAAAGAAAAACATCGCTAAATAAGCCTTAATTCACAACTGTTAGCAGGTTCACTGTATTATTTTCATACTCTCTGACACTCACAAAGCAGGCTAGCTTCACTAAGGAAAGCTGATGTGATGGGTCTCGCTGGGAGCAGGGTTCTAGCCCTGTCTGGGTGTGGAGAGGACTCCCTGGCAGAAGGGAGCATTGTACATGAGAGGAGGAGGTCAAGGGGCCAAACAGGAAACCAGAGAGAGGTGAAGCCCAGCTTGCTCTCATGACATCTCCATGAATCCCTTCGAATGCCAGATCTTCCTTCCAAAGACCCTTCACCAGGGCTGCCTCTTGCTGATTCCCACTGTCTGTCTGCGCTCCCACACTAGGGACCAAGCCCCTAATGCACGCGCCCTTGAGGTGCATTCTCAGACCATTACAAACCACAGTACCATGCGGGCCAGGGAACATTCCAGGCCAGAGAACGGAACTGCTGGCCCTGCGGAATGTGTCAGAAAGGGCCACCCCTCCCAGCAGACGCTCACCTCTCAGGAGGCCCCAGGAGAAGCGGGCAGGGGCAGAGACATGGTGGGCGGGCATAGCAAGGGTAGGACAGGTGAGCCCTGGGGAACAAGCCCAGAAAAGACCCAGCAGAGCTGGAAAGACCATGGGGTTTCCATCAGGAAAGATGCGGCCTGAACCTAATCTGCTGCTGAGTTTTGTGACTTGACTCTTTTTACTTCAGCTTGCCAACTCTCCCTTGGTTCATAGTAATGTACAAAGACAAGGCTTGTTTACTGAGTCTCAGGCTTTTGTAATTGTTGTACGGGTGAGGTGAATGGCATGTAAAGTGAATGGCATGTAACTTTTACTCACCCTACTGGAACATTCCATGTTTGATATTAGTGTGTGAAACGTTATCTTCCAAAGGACTCCAGGGAATCACCTATAAAATATTCCTTGCAGATATTTAAAGTTAAATACTTGTGGTTGAAGTATTAAAGTTCAATGAGCTGAGAAATTTACTAATGTGATTACATTGTCCAGAGACTTCGAATTAATAGTGTGTGACTGTACACAATTGTGTTGTTAGGGAACTTGTTCATGCATGGGCAATAACTCAAAAATATGTCTATATATTTGCAAGCATAATATCCATTCAAATGTATTTATATTAAGAGTAAGCATTACCATCAAGTATATGTATATATGAGTTCCCCCAATGTGTAATCATACACAAAATAGAAAAGATAGGAGTGGTCATAAATAATATGTGTCTATTACACACATAAATGAATGTCCAGACACCAACACATACATAATTGGTACTGATAAATTTTTATTATTTATCTCACAATGTAGTAACACACTGTGGTTTAATTTATAGATGCTTTGGGATGGATGCATTTTTCAAAGAAATGTTGGATTGTAACATTAAGGCTTAGTATGTGAGATTAGGATGAGTTACTACCTTCCTTTTTTCTTTTTACTAATATTTTGCAAACATTTCTACATCAGAAGGAAAAGCATAGAAGAAGCCAGAGCTGTGAAATTCTAGAACCATTAGTTATTTTTCTCACCCAAGCTGCTCCTGCTCATCTATTCCACTCAGTGCTTTGTTAGTTTACTGGAGGCAAGAATTTATCTGTAGACCAGGTTGGCCCCAAACCCGAAGCGCTGGTCCTTCAGCTTCCTGAATGCAGGGATTACAGATGTTTGCCCTCATGTCTAGTGAGCTTTGTCTCTTTGAGTCATATGATTGACTCTTGAACACCAAAAGGACACAGTGTGCATATCCTTCCTGTAGTACTCAACTGCTGAGGGCCTGCCGTTGATCAGAAACCTTACCAATAACATGCACAGTTGGTTCAAGCATGGTTTGCAGAGCACATAGTTCGATACATGTATGCTATATGTGTGATGTGTGATATATGTGTCATACATGTGTTTCATGTATCACATGATGGAAGCCAGAGGCACCTTATTTCACTATGAAACACAGTCCTCTGGGGAGATGAGCCTGCTCAAATTCTCACTCACGTGTGAGCTTGCTCTAGTGATGATGTGAGGCCTGGACAAAGGTAGGAGAATACCGCGGTACTTCCTCAGTTAATGGTGAGGCATGGTTTCAGCCTCTGTTTATGTATCCATCCACTGCGAAAAGCACTGCATCTGTGTGCCGAAACTTGAGCATTCTAGAATATATGTGGGAATATTTTGTGCTAGTAATGATAAAAAAGACTATTAGCTACCAATATTTTTTGTGTTCCAAACATACTTAATTTTTTCTTAATTTTTTTTGTTTCAGGGTGCACAATTAATTGTCATAAATCCCTCCTACATATTTTTATGTACGCAGGCACCGTTGGGTCAACTTATGTTCTTCATGGGTCAATGAACGATTAGCATGGGCTCACTGGAAGTAATTTGAAGAGCCATAAGACAATCTGTGACCATGAATATGTTTTCAAGATGCTTGTGCACATTTGCTGGAAAGTGTGCTTCTGATAGCTGTGTAGACCAAAATACAGTTTAAAGCAAACAGCGGTGAGCGTTACTGGGCTCCACATTACCAAGAGGGCCCTTCCATGGGGACTGCAGGAGGCTGGGGGAGACTCCACCCCCAGAGTTTAGGCTGAGCACAGTGACTTCCTGCAATCCCTACCACCCCACCCCCAAAACAGCCCCTACTGCTTCCCTCTTGAAGCTGGATACGTGGACGTGTGCACAGCAAAAGCAGACTGGAGAAGGGAATGCCAGAAACACGGACACCAGATCCCGAGATCTCAAGCGTGGTACAAAGAGGGGATGGGGCCTCCCATTTCCTCGGGATGCTTTGCCTAACTTTCCATGGTACCACTTTTCTAGCCCCCAAAGCACATGGCCCTGGTGTGGAAACTTCATTCCAACCACTGCTGAAACACCTGCTTCCTTTCCAGTGGGTCCTGGAGCCCTGAAAGTGATCGGAAGTCACTAATCCACGTACATCCCCTCATGCAGAAGCACTACACCTCTGAAGTTCCATGTGCTGTTCTCACATGGTGTGGGAATAGAAGCTTCACGAGCTTCTTCTTTGCTAAGTTTATTAAAATTTAAAATTATTGCATTGCTTTGCATTTATTAAGTTAGGTCATGGAACTTGCCATTGGTGTTTTCTTTGTGCCTTGATTTAGTTGAACCTATATGTCACTGCTTTCAAATGCTCTTCAGTTGTCATAAGGAGTATAGCTGAGTTTCTTCACTATGCATGAGTTAGAGTTATAAGAGAGAACTGAGCAGTCACATAATACAGATTATTTTAAGGATCTGCTTACAGGTTTAAGAAAGAAGTCTTAAAATACAAGCACAGGTTTCAGTATTTTAAAGAACCTGTTGGGAATTGTGTGTTTATATTCATCTTCAAGCAACATATGACTCAATGATGCATTTCACTCATTCTTTCCTTCTTTCCTTCCTTCTTTCCTTTCTGCATCCCACCCTCTCTCACAGTCTTGGCATGGAACACATGTTCTGTCTGTAAGTTCTCCTATCACAACATCCACCGTTGAGATGTGTTGTGTGGACCCATGGTGTAATGCTGCCACATTCTTGCAGATACACTGTGTATCATCTCTTCCTTCTCTTTCCTTGACTAGGATTTAGAAACATGAGTTTTGCCCTAGCAAGCCATTAAATTGGTTTCCTGGATGCAACTCAAGCTCATTCTTTAGTGCTCTCTGTAGCATCTTTACTGTTCTCATGTCTTCCTCCTCGGAGCCTCGTCTGTGATTGCTGAGCATGCCATCCTTGGGTTGGGAGAAACTCGGATTGTCTGGTGATTGGGCTTCCTGTGTTACACATTACAGAAGAGAATACTGAAGCATCACTGATTCATCTTTAAACAAGAGTAGATTTGAGTTCAAAAGTCATTCTGTCTAGCTCTAAATACTGATCTGTCTACCAGAAAAAAATGTCGACCAGAAATGTACCGTGACTCATTCTTTCCAGCCACTTTCCCAGCATGCAGTGCTCCCAGCTCAAGTCAGAGAAGGGGAAAGAACCCGCACAGCAGGTAAACATTGTTTATCACTGGCCGTGCTTCTCGGAGTCGTCTGAGATTCACTCTTGCTTTATCTTCTATGTGACGAGATAGCCCATGGTATCTCATAATTATATATTTATTTTCCCACAGTAGAAATCAAGTCAAAGCTATTCACTTCCCCTCATTCTAATGGTAGAACATCAGAGAAGCAATCCAGGAAATGACAGAGTCTCATCTTCTGAGCATTTTGCCTAAATCTATTCTTCATGCTTTTTGATTGTTATATTTTCCATAAAATTGATCTCCATGCAAGGCTGTTATGGTGAATTTCACAATAACTAATACAATTACCCCAAATGGAGACAGGGAGGTGCTTGTCTGCCTCACCGAGAGAGTGTGATCCTGACAAGTACAACAGCTCCTAGGGGTCACGGCAGGGAGGAGTCTGATCAGGGACTTTGGAGTTAGCATGTGTTGGAGGCGAGAATTATATTGGGTACTCTTAATTAACAGTTGTATTTGATCCGGGATTTAGAAGTTATCACTTGAGAGAAAGTGAGAATTGAATTCAGAATGGTGGCCCTCAGCTGAAGAGCTGTATACTGTATCTTGGGGGAGCTTGAAGCATTTGCGAAGAGCAATGTAGGAAATACATGGAAAGAGAGAGAGAGAGACAGACAGACAGACGAGACAGAGACAGAGACAGGGAGACAGAGAAGAGATAGAGATAGACAGAGAGACAGAGAGAAACAGAGAGAGACAGAGAGAGAGGAGAGGGAGAGAGGGAGAGAAAGAGAGGGAGAGGGAGGGAGGGAGAGCAGTAAAGATGCAAGCAAATGGCTGTAAGTTTCTCTGCAGGAGAAATGAATCACAGAGCAGATGATGTATTATTCATTCCCGAATCTTACCACATGCTGGACAGCTAATTTTGATCCTAAATTTACCAAGAATTTACCACTCTCTCTACATGTGAGGTAATACAGCTCTCTAGAAGGTTTGGGCTTTTAGAGTTGTGTGTTAACTCTGCGCATTTTGCTGTTCAAACTTGAATGTGACATTTTACTTCTCGCACATGCAATTTCTCTATGGTAAAAGGGAAGTTATAGTACTGACCCAGCCAAATGTAAAGGGGAAATCTAATCACAAAGCCATGCAACTACAATGACATCTAATAGATGAGAAGTGCGCATCAAGTTAGAGTTTTCCTAGGGCCTACTGCCTCCCACTCCAAGGAAACCAAGCTCCCAAGTGTGTCCCAACTCTGAACCTTCTTTCCTGACCCCACTACTGCAGTACCCATTTCCCTTTCCTTATCTCCTTCTTTGAGAAATAATTGTTACAGAAGACAACCATGATTTGTGCATCTCAAATTCTAATTTTATTGGCAGTCTGCTGTTTAAATCTGCTCCATTGGACAAACCTGATCTCAGAGGTCTTGCCTGCTTTAACTTTAGAGTTTAGCTGGAGTCTTGCTTGTTGCCTTTGGGAGAAAGAAGATCAGACTGTGCTGCTGGGAATCTTTATTGCAAGGTTTAGGCCAAAGGAAACTGCCACATGGTTCAGGAAGGAGAGAGTTTGTTGGGAGAGGGCACACTGCCAGTCCCCATGAGTTGAAAGTTGTGTGGAGAGGGGAAGGGGAAGGGAGGAGAAGGGGAAGAGGAAATGGAGGGAAAAAGGAAGGGGAAGGGGAGGGGAGGGAGGGAGAAGGGAGGGCAAGGGAGGGCAGGGCAGGGCAAGGCAATGCAAGGAGAGAAAGCCTGACTTCTGGCAGGATTTGGGCTAATGTAGGGAGAGGGCAAAGAGGAGGAGTGGCCCTGTGATGTAGACTTGACTTCAGAGAAAGGGGAGGCGACTGTCCCCAGGTGTGCAGGTCACCTGGGTGATGCAGGTGCTGGGCGGGGCTCCTAGGGAAGTCTGTCTGCAGACTTGCACAGGGAAACGCGTCTCTTTTCCCGGCAGACCTAACATTTATCTTCTGCAAGACGTCTCAAATCCTGCCTTTTGGGATTTGTTCCCAGGGCTTCCACCTGGCTCCAGGCTTCTCACGACCCTCTCGGTCCGCTTTCAAACTGCTTTTCTACTAATTTCTCACCGAGATTTCTCTCTAGTCAACAGAAACGCACTGCTGTCTGTCTCCGTCCGTCAGCTGGCATCACCCCTTCCTGTGAGTAGCTTGCTCTTCTTCCTGTGGTGTCCGGCTGTCTGTGCACGTAAGTCCTGTCCGTGTGACACCGGACGTTTGGCTAGTGACCGCACTCAGGATCTCAACTGACAGCCACTGGGACTCCAGTTCATTACATCCCAGACTATGTCAATCCTTATAATTCTTATTTAAATTAACTTAAAAAGATTGAGACCTCATAACGCACAGCTTTCTGGGCTACATTAGGATGGCCCGATGCCCACACAGAGTGTGCATTTGTCACGTTATCATAATAAGCCTTTTCTTCTCTTCAAGCATGAATCATTCAATTTTGTTTGGGGAGTTTTTGTATTCTTTTTAGTTATTGTGAATTGTCGTAGATTTATTTTATTTTATTTTTGAGATTTACTAACCAATATGTATTCTACTGTGCCATAGAAAAATAGAAAACACAGAGGTAACTTCTCCACTCTGCATTTTAGTGCCCTTACTGAACTTTCTGTCCCTCTTTCCCCTGCCCTTCCCAGTCTCCAGCGACCCCAGGCTCCTTTCAAGTCCTCTACCCAGATGTGTGCCATGACTTCTCTCTTTGTAGTCAGTAGGGTTTATCTAGTCATACACACAACATACTTATACATGCACACACACGCATATGCGCACTCACATATGCACACACCTTTACCTGACACACAGTTTACTAAACTCATCTATCTCTGATGATTTTGCTCAGGTACTATCCAAACATTTTTTTAATGTAAAATGGACCAAGTAATGGTCCCTATCTCCTATGACTGTGGTTCCTATGCAGTGTCTGGTCTTGTGCTTTGTACACTGAAGTTCCTATAAAGCTGAGTTTATAGGCTAAAATCACAATAAGATATATAGTGTACTAGTTATTGAAAATAAGAGAAACCATGGGACCTATGTTTGGGCCTGGCTTATTTCACTTAATATAATTTTTTCCAAGTCTTTCCATTTCCTAACAAATGGGCAATGTCATTCTTTCTGATGGAGGCATAGAATTCCATTGTGTATAGTATATGTCTAGGACCAGCAGAAAAGGTCAAGAGCTACGCATATGAGATGATGATAAGTGAAATGAACCCCAAGATAGGGACACAAGAGGTTTTATCTTTGTTGCTGTTGTTTTTAAGGTACTTATAATGTACTATGTGAATTTTGTTTCTCTTGTATATTCTTCCTCCATGGTATAACCCTTGTTTTCACTGTATTTGGTTTGAGTGCCCTGTATCTTATGTATACATTTTTCTAATTTGGGGAGGGGAAGGGAAATAGCAAAATACTGAAATAAGGATACAGGTTGACCTGCTATAACAATTAGACGTACAAGACACTATGTTGAAAGTGAACTTTACAACTTGGGGGTGGGGGGCTGGGATGTAGCTCAGTGGCAAAGCGCTTGCCTAGCAAGTACAACGTCCTGGGTTTGATCCCAAGTACCAAAAAAGAAAAGACAAAAAAAAATACAGTTTAAAAAACCCAAACAACTTGGGGGTGGAAGGAGTTGGGGAGGTGGGGGGAAGGGATGGTAGGGGAAAAACAAAGGAGGGGGTAACAATGCTCGATAGGAAATGTACTCATTACCTTACTCATGTAACTGTAACCTATCTGTACAGTATCTTTACAATAAAATATATTAAAACATATATATATATATATATATATATATATATATATATATATAGTATTTTCTACCATATAACATTTTGGAACTCTAGAGATGGTGTAGGGAGCAATGTATTTTGAACCTGGGCTCCTGTTCTTGCTTGTTTAGAGAAGCTAATCAATCGCAGAGCCAAGACCCCGAGTTTGAGCCCTGGTAACAGCATAAAAAGTAAGTGATGTAGTGTTTGGATTTATGTTTGTGCCATTCCATGAGGAAGTCCCCAGGTCTCTGCACAGAATGGCCAGCCACCAAAACATAGCTATGTGGAGTGTTGGCTCTGAGTCCCATAGCCTTGTATTTTTTGTAAAGGTGGTGTTGAAAGTTTCCTGGTGCTCAGAGCACAAACTGTAGAAGGGACTTGTGGGCTGAATCAGTCCCCTGCTTCTCCTGCTCATTCTCATATGAAGAAAAAATGGAGGCCCCTCTGTGAACACACAGCTACCTCAGTTCACACAGGGTATCATTCTCCTGTTCTATATCCTGGAGCCCAGAGTATGCAGAATGGAAAAAGGACACGGCCCTTCAGGTCACCCATTGCTAACACAGGACTGCTATCAAAACTGAGATGTACATATTGCTTTTAAATAAAAGAATCAGATAATGCTGTGATGTTAAATGTCTGGACTCTGGCAAGTTGATAAACACCTACTGAGGAATATCTATAAACCCATCCAAAAGTATCTTCCCTCTTTTATTTACGGTGAAAATTAATCAAATCAATATATTCCTGGCATTTAATAATTTCCACTTGCTATTTGCTTTGGAACGTAAGGTAATCATTAACGTTCATAAATATGGTAATCTGTTAAAATGTCAAAAATATGTATCTTCATAGCCACCATAGATGAGCCTTCACAAGAGGCACATTGCACCTCCTCTGCACCTCAGAAAAACAAGTCTGAGGTCACACACAGGGCGGCTGGAGCAAAGATGGTAATCATGATATTGAATGTCTCAGCACTCTTCAATTTTGCATAATCTTATTAAATCAATAAAATAACCCATTTTCCCAGTGCACATCCCCAAGACTTGCATGCACAGATGCATATGTACAGGTATGCATTCATGTGTGCATGCGCGTGTATGTGCAAGCATATATACAGCCCTCCACAAGTTTAAAACATTGGCCAATCTATTAGGAACAATTAAAGGAGTGGAATTAACATCCGGTGCTGACGACTCCTATGTGCTCTCCTAAGGCTTCACCTTCTTGTTGCCTCTCCTTACCTCTTCCCTCTGTCTTCCTTTCCCTTTTGTTCCCTTTTCTCCTAACTAGAAAATTCTTCAATTTAATCAACTCTCCTGTTTCTTCTGCAGTGTTCCTCACTTTCCAATTTTCTGTTATACAGTGTTGTGATCTGTCATTGCATACTCATTCAGTTTGTTACCTGCACGAGTTTTGAAGGCCTTTCATAATTTAACACTTTTGTGCTTTTGCATACTTGACACCGGGTTTCTCCAAACACCAAGCAGAGCATGGCGGGCCACAGTAGCTCAGGTTTCTCCAGGAGGGAGCTCCTCCTGCTGTGGCCTATTCTGCATTCGTAAGACTGCCCCGATTGCAGATGGATGTAGACACAGACCACACTGCCTTACCAGCCGAGCATGAGAACACTGCTGAGGCTATACCAAAGCCAACAGTGTGTTCCAACATAGTTACAAAATAGTCAGCCATTTCTATTGTCTGAATTTAATCATTTCACCAAAATATACTCACTTCCCAACCTTAAAAATATGAGGATGGATTTTTTTTTCAGTTTTAAATCAGGGATGATGTGATACTGTATATTTATAAGTGAAAATGGATAAATAAAATTTGTACTGATATATTTATTTTCAAAACCACTTCCTTAATAAACAGTTATGCTTACATCTTTTTTGAGATTGTGTTTACATCTAAGCAACTAAATTGTGCATTTACTGAACCAGAGTTTACATTTAAGGAAAATTCATACATATTTTAATATGAAACCTAATATTTTACCAATAAACAATTTACCAATCACAAATGTGCTATTAAATTATATTCTGAGGTTTCATTTTATTTATTTTTGTCTTACAAGGTAGCATATTGTATTTATAAACTGCTCTGTTAAATGGCAACTCCTTTGTACAACTACTGGAAGATAATACCAAAAGGGAAAAGAAGTAGCTCATTCTCATTTTATTTCATGTTGATTATGTACCATTGTATGGAAGACTGCTGGTGGTTACTCAGTGGCACAGAGAAACAGATTGTAAGAATGTAATAATAGGATGTTAGTAATTTAGGAGGTAGCAAGCAACAGGACTGACACCCCCAAACTCTCAGACCCAAAGCACAGCTTGTGGTTTTAGTCCAGGCCCTATGAGTTTCAGAGCCTCAGGACTGAGCTTTTTCTTTCTGCATAAAAAGTAAACTGTATAACTGTCCCTACTGAACAGTGATGGAAAACACGGGAAATTCTAGGAAGACACTCATGGAATCGGTACCTAAATACTGCTAGCATGAATTATTTTCCCAAACAAAAAGTACTTAAATCAATCTGCTGAGGGAAGGAAAATTCACAACCTGCCCACAAAGTGAGCCTTTCCCAGGTGTAAATCACACTAACCATGAAATAGTCTCTTGGCCTTCTGTCACAAAGTAGAACACGAAGCTGATCATGTACAATGAGCTGATTTGCTCAGAAGTAGCTCTGGAAAAGACTGAGTTGGTGATATATCCGTTCAGATTCCATTCCAATGCCGGCATCTTGTCTACTTCTCTTTGTCTGGAAATCGATTTATTTTTTGCCCATAGCATTTTCTGGCCTTTGCCAGGCTTTTTTCTCTAACTTAAAGCTTCCCACATTCAGCTCCTCTGAGCCTCACTCAGCCAGCCTCCCTTCTCCTCAGGGGGAACAGATGGAGAATGGAGGGTGGATTCTGGCAGTGGTGTAACCGGCTCCCCACAAACCTAAAACCTGAAGAGTTATCACTGTGGTTGTGGTCAAGTTCTGTGGTATACACATCCCACCACTACTGAATGCCAGCCTTTGGAAGGACACGGACTTGGGAAGAAGGCCATCCAGGGTAGCTGGGGACGGTGGTCTCAGACAGAGACCAGGAGGAGCAGCCAGAGGAGTAAGGAGGCTCCGAGACATCTTCCGGTGAGTGGAGGAGATGGAACTCCAGAGAGAGATGCTGGATTATTGCTAGGCTCTTTGCTGAGCATTCTGGGTAATGCCAGCTGAGTATTGGCTCATTTTTGTGTGTAGAAGTAATAGTCACACCAAGCAGGCAAGGTCATGCTAAGTCAAGTTCTGAGTGATTTGCAAACTTGCTTTGCTCTACGACTTATACAGAACTCATAAAGAAGATTTCTTAGTATGAACCCAAACTGACCCTCGTCTCTCTTGGCTGAGTCGTGAGATCTCATCTTTCAAGCACCTATCATCCTATCGATCAGACAAAAATGGAACCACGGAGATGGAAGGCTTGGGGTGAGGTGTTCTTAAAGGAAGTAGCAGGGCTTTTCCAGCCCTCACTGTACCCTGGAATAACGGGGGGGGGGAGGGAGTTTAAGCCTTTCCTTGCTTCGGCTCCCCCTGCAAAGTCTCCGCCAGGCGGAGTGTGTCTAGGGTGTGGAGAGGGGGCTTCTGCAGGTTTGCGGGATCTCTTTGGGCCTCAGTCTGACTGAGGAGCTGGCCATAATTCACTTCCCATGCAGAGGCTGAAGAGTGGAGAAAGGTGTAAACAACCAGGCAAGAGGGTGATCAGGAAGGACGCTGCAGCTGGCAAAGTCCCAAACACACTTCATGTGCGGATACGTTCATTTTCCTGCTGGTGAGGCAGGCATCTGACGTGCTCTGGGTCTCCAGCACTTACCTGCAGCTGGCCTATGGAGACCCATCCTGACTGGCTTCCCTCATTAGTAACTGGGTGACAATGTGTTGATGAATGCACCACCTTGCATGGAGAAACCCATTAGCATTTCTGGGGGACAGCTGCAGACAATGACTTAAGCCAAGGAATCAGCATCAAGTTCTTGCTCCGTGAGGCAGGGGGTGGGGGAAACAATTTCTTACAGAGCTTTTTTCTGTCATACAAATCATCTTGCATAAGTGGCTTATTACTACAAAGTGCAATTTGGTGTCTTGTGGAATTTCAGGGTTTTTCTTTTTACATTTGTCATAGATACTAACTTCTCAGCTGAAAGTATAAGGAAAAGCTTTGGAATAGTTATTTTAGAAAGATTTGCAAAATAGTGTTTGTATATTGAAAAGCAGTTAAAGACATTTAGTGCTAGATAAGGCTAAAATAGCTTTATCAAATATTTAAAAATGGCATTTTCCTTATAAGCAGAAAAATTATTCTACAATCACAAAAATAAATCTACTTGAGATGCATATTTTTCCTTGGTGAAAGACTAATTTGGGCTCTGAAGTGTAGATGATAAGTATGATTGTAGCACTAAGGGTTTTTGGTAAAGGCACACTTATTCATATTCACAGCTACTCAGATAATCTTCTCTCTGCTTTTCCTTTGTGTCTTACCTCTTCTATCTCGGTGGTGTGATTTTCTCAATGATGATTGAAAGGGAATCCAGTGAGGAAGATGGGCCTTTCCTTTACTGCAATCTATTCTGCTTTGATACTTTGAAGAATGTCCCTATGTGCCACAAGGGTTTCTGGGCCTTGGAGAAGAAAGGCATTGCCCCCATCCTCCATCCTTTCTCTTCCTCAGATGCAGGTCATGATGGAAGGTAGATGTGTGACTGTCGCACTTGCGTCTGTCAGACAGATCCACGCATGGCTGTTGCTAGACCTCTGCCCCATGCCTTGGTGTCTACCAGCAGCGGGGTAGGGTAAGGGGGGGCGTGGAGAGCTGTATTGGGTACTATGCAAAGTCACCTTAGGTTAATGCAATGGGAAGGGAAGGTCATATCTGGTAGTAAAGGCCAGAGGTACCAAAAATCACCCAGGAATACAGAAAAGAGACCCCAAATCATAACACCATCCATCATCAAAGCAATGGGGCCCTTGAGTGCCCATAGCCATAACACCCAAGTGGAGTTCTGGTATTAGTAGCTGTCCCCCATCTGTCTACTCAACACGAATTAAATCGAGATATGATGTCCCAGCACGTCCAGATGATCCTAGACATAGATACACAAGGAATGCTTTGTGACATAAACCAGAGATCTCAGCCTGAGGTTTATGGGCATCTCCATGGTACATGAAAAATCTTCCATGCAGCCTTGAAGGTGGTCTGAGAGGAAGTGACACTGAGAGCCAGAGGTGAGGCCTCCGGAGGGACCCCATCCCCGGTGGTATAGAGTAGGCCGAAATCACCCTGCAGCCTCGTCTTAACCAGAGCAGTGCACAGAGGAAATGCCCTTAGAACAAGACGGTGCTCCATATTCCCATCCACCCTTCCTGCCCTTCCCTTCCTTCCCACCAGGCGCATCACTGCCTTGCAATGTCCAAGCCTGGCTGGAAACCATCAGGAGTTAAATGAAGCACGGACTTGCCTTCCATGGCTTGGCCTGTACCCGTTGGGCTGAACTTCGAATTTGCACAAAGACCAGGTGCATATTTTTTACACACCGAATTAGAAAGGTGGAGGAAGCAGGAATGTGGGTTGAGAAAAAGAAGGGTCTGGGAGATGGAGAGCATGTCCTGGACAGACACACGTGTCCGTGGGGGAGCTAGGCATGTTTCTACATGCACAGGTACTCAGTAGACTCGAGACATATCAAAGGATGTCCAACCACACACGGCCGGCCACGTTCCCAGGTGTGTGGACTGCCTGCAGCCAGAGGCAGCTTCTGGAACCTGGTGACATCACAAGGTGGGGGTACATCAGTTCTTTATTCTGTGAAACACACAGAGTAACGGGAGGCACCAGAGCAAGGCGAAGGGAAGCTGATCTCACATGGACTCAGCGCAGCCCGTGCTCTGGGCGCCTGGGCTCTGGAAGCCTGCTGTCATTCTGTGCGCACTTTTCTGCAGTTGGATTGCATGGTAATGGATGCCACTGCGCTGCTTCCGGGAAGTGGCCTAGCCTGGAATGGGGCAGTTTGCACAGCAGTCTGTGGGGAGCCTAGGTCTGCTCCCCTGTGGTGTCCTCCTGTTCTCTCCAGTGAACAGTGAGGACAGGAACACACAACTACAAGGTGCTGAGCCCCTTGCCCCTTGCCCCTCTCTTAGAAGAGCACAAGGCAGGAAGTGGGGGAGTGAGATGAGAGGGTTGGAGGTCATTCCTGAAGCAGCAGGTAAGAAACTACCTGGCTTTAGTTTTCTACAAGTGTTTAACCAATTTTACCAGCACCATTTACTGAAAAGGCTGTTTTTCTTCCATTCTATTTCTTTAGCTCCCTTGTCAAAGATTAGATGGCTGTAGGTCTGTGGGTTCATTTCCAGGTTTTCAATTCTATTTCATTGGTCCTCAGGTCTGTTCTTGTTCCAGAACCAAGCTGTTTTGATTATTATGGCTTTGTAGTATAGTTTGAAATTTGGAATTGATATTCCTCCAGTGCTGTTCTTTCTACTAAGGATTATTTTTGCTATTTGGGGTCTTTTATCGTTCCATATGAATTTTTGGATTGCTTCTTCTATTTCATTGAAGAATGAGGTTCGGATATTAATAGGAATCACATTGAATTTGTAGATATCCTTGTGAAGTATTACCATTTTCACGATGTTGATCCTCCTAATCC